>NC_068373.1:30321731-30921731 GCF_023724105.1 Carassius gibelio
TTAAAATGCATGCAATTATTAATGTTACATATGAAGAACATGCTATGAGGTTGAAACCATGGCCTGCTGGACCCCTCTGTCCGTTCTGCTGCTCAAACACGTGTTGTGTTGTTCTTGCACAGGCCTGTTTTGACTGCAAACCCAGAATGATCAGCAAACGCTGGAAGGAGAATCCGGCTCTGTGTGCCAACGCACCGACACCGCATCCGTTTGATAAGAAGAAGTGCGTGAGAAACATGGTGACGTGTGAATGAAGACGTCACAGCTGAATGATACGGATCATGAGTGCTCTCTGTCTCCCGGTCAGGTGTCTGGTTCATGTGGTGAAGAGCAGCGCTGTGAGCTACAGTAAGATCCGAGCGCTGAGCTCCCGCTGTCAGTTCGATGTGTGTCGTCAAGAGCTGGCTTTGGCCTGTAAGAAGAAGGACTGCTGCTACGCTCACTCGCTCATGGAGCTGCAGATCTGGATCCTGCAGAGAGACACAGGTGCACAGACAACACCAGCATCACATACATCTCTCACTCAACAGAGACAGGGAAGTATAAGAGTGTAAAGAACATTAGTTTGTGTTTGAACGTCACATTTACAGAAGACCTTTTGAATTTGTGCTTATCTCGTCTTCCGGGAAACATGCAAGTATTTTCTGGAGGGCAGTGCTAATGAAAAAAATATATACATATTTAAACAAAATAAGAAAAAGGTCAATCAAAGAAATCAAGAAGAATCATGTGTCTAAAAACAAATCTGCCGTTAAATTAACACATTAATACTAAACTGAAAAGCAAAATGTCATTTTAAAATACAGCAAAATGTTACATATACAAACCTAAACTCAAATAAACATGATCTGGATTTATTCAAGACATTTCAGTGAAAGCATCACAGCGCACAGATAGTTTTCTGTGTGAGGTCCTGCAGAAAAACTACTAAACTCATCTGTGTTTTCAGGAATCAGTCATGAAGACATCGTGCAGGAGTCCAAAAAACACTGGAACAAACAGCGTGTGAGTTTCAGCTCAGTATTATTGAGTAGAAATAGAAGTACTTTTACTCATTATTTACCCTGGTGCACTAATAATCACATAGACTTTCACTAAGCATATGATGATCATTTCTGTTTCCATCAGCCTGCGGTCGTGGCTTCACACTCACCGAACAAAATCACTGCTGCTAAATCAAAGAGTCCAAGCAGAGCCGAGGAGACGAATGGGAAGACGGGTCCCGTGCAGGGAACAGGAAGTGCTGAGGTCAAAGGTCACGGGCTGGAGCTGATGATGAAGTTTGTGTGCGGTCAGTGCTGGAAAGATGGGCTGCTCAGTGAACCGGACCGAGCTCTGAAATATTGCACTGCTAAAGCTAGACACAGGTGCAGAGGACGGACAGATGCACACACACACACACACACACACACAGCTGTCTCACTCTCTTCCTCTGTCTGTCTCTCTTCAGCTGGACCAAAGAAAGGAGGGTTTTACTGGTCAAATCTCATGAGAGGAAGAAGTGGGTCGCAGTGCGACCTTTGCCTTTCGCCAAGACCTTTCCTCAACAATACGATGTATGTGAAATCAGTGTGTTAGCTCTTTTTGAAGTAGGGATGTGAAATACACTGAACTTGTACTGTTAAAAACTCATTTGTTACACTGCAGGGCCATATAAAATGAAGGAAAAGAGTGAATAAAAACCCAAATCAGTCAATTCAGATGTGAAAACCGAGCTCTTGGTGTCTAACGCTTAACGTTTCCTCACAGATCTGTGTCCACGTGCTGAAGCAGCGTAAATGTCACTACATCGGGAACTGTAGTTTCGCTCACAGTCAGGAGGAGAAGGATCTGTGGACGTACATGAAGAACAACGGCTGTGAGCGTCAAACCAAACACACAATCAACACTGGTGTTCAGTTACAGTCGAATGAACATGGTCTTAATACATTTGTGAAGCTTTTAGGGTTCATGGCAACATTTGTAAATGACCCTGTTATAGCCGTCAAAGTTTTTTTTTTCGATTATTGATCTAAGCAGTCAAGTGATTTTAACTACACACAAGTCTAGAAAAGTAGGATTTATTTATAAAGTAGGTTTAAACTATTAAACATCAAACATTCAACATACAAATTGACTGACAGCATTTCTTTAGGAAGAGGAGATCTAACGCTTGATATGCATATTGTTTGATAATTGTGTGAAGCATTGCATTATAAACAATATTTTTCACTAAAATATGAATATAGCACCACCTGGTGGTGGCCACCAATTTCCCTTCCATTCTGCCTCTGTTAACCTTGTTCAATAGCTGCTGAAATTTAATTGGCTGATGATTTCCATGTCTTTGAAGACATCAATAGGCAATGATGGCACCTTAGACAAAAACATTTCCTGACCCTAAGTCAATCGGACTAGTAGGGCTATACTTGGATTCAAGTTTTTTCCTGTTTCAGTGCCATAAATTCCCCAAGCTCTGCAAGTTTTCACGTGTGTCCTCAGATTGAGCGAATGCATAAATGCACCAATTTTGGTCAAAATATCTCATTCAGTTTAAGAATTATAGCCATTAAGTAGAAATGTGCCTTCATGGTGAAGTGCCTGAAATATTGATATTTCTTTGATATTTGTCTCCAGAGTATCTTTCCGCACTGTTTTTTCTTAATCGGGATAAACCCTCATGATGAAAATGAAGTAGGAGATATACATTTTGTTCATCTTGAGCGAATAATTCCAATGATATAAGAGCCTGAATTTAAAACAGCATGTATCTTACTGTCACCAGCGCAGTATGTTATTCTCTTAGAGATGGTCTGTCTGAATGAATGAATGGTTTAATTGAGCTCACATGTTCTCCGCTGCAGTCAGAGACATCCAGCAGGTGTTTGACGTCTGGTTCTCCACCTCCAATCAGAACCGAGCATTTGACTGCACCTCACCATCTCAGCCAATGGAAGAGAAGCAGATCACCATGCCGACAGACTTCGCTGAAGCCATGGTACGTTCGTTCTCAGCGTTCTCGTGTTGACTGTCCCTGCGTGTGCTGACGGAGCCGCTGGTGTGTGTGTGTGTGGTGTGTGTTGGTGCCGCAGGACTACTTCTACTGTCCTCTGTGTGGGAAACACAGTAACAGTGATCGGCAGTGGCAGCAGCACATCTCCTCAGAGAAACACAAGCACCGAGTGTTCAGCGGAGAGGGAGAGGACGAGAGCCTGGCCTGGTCCCATCGCTTCCCTGGACCCTGCTTCTCCATCTGTCCCAGGTGCTCCATCATCAGCTGCAGCCGGTCAGTCACGCATGATGAAGGGGGTGTTGTTAACCGTGCTCTTTGTCCTCATTGGCTGAGACAGGTTGGATGAGGGCTGTGCTGATGGAGCGAGCTGTGACTTCGCTCACAGTGAGGAGGAGCTTCAGGAGTGGTGCAGACGGAGGGACTTCCTGCGCAGGATGTTGGACAAGGCCAGAGCCGACATGCTGATCTCTCCAACCGACAACAACTTCGGGATCTACAACTTCCTGCTTCAGGACTGAACACACAGGCTCACACTTGTACTGTGTCTGTGAGAGTTGGATCAGGTGAGAGTTAGCGCAGGTCCTGACGAGTGTTCACGTGTTTTAATGAAGCGGAAAGATGTCACACCTCCAGAACACATCTCATGTTTGATGAAGGATCTGTTACTTCATGTTCCTTAAAAAGAGAATAAATGTTGTTAATACTCTGAATAAAAGTAACTTTGTTTTACCTTTACTCTAACTCCGTTTATGAAAGAAACCAGCATTATTCACCTTAATCACAGTATAATGCAGTAAACATTATTTTTGTGAAGCTCTTTTTTTGTATTTTATTTGTTGTTGAGTATATTCTACTTTTATTTATTGATGCTTTTATAATTGATGTGAATCAGTGGAAATGGATCTTTACTGATGCTCGCCTCAAACCTGCTTCTCCTTTCAAGTTTATTTTGCTTGTGCACAAAAAGTCAGTGTTAAAGTCTTCCAATCATTACATGTCTTATTTACTCGTGTCATTACAACTTTTGAGCTAGGCTTTGGTGAATGAGTCAGTATCTGAGAATTAAAGAGGAAGTGAGTTAAACGGTTAAGTAAATGAGACTGAAGAGTGTTTTAATGTTATGTGATCTCATGCCTCGCTCAGACTACACGTCTTCAACCGTCGGCAGATGGCTCTGCTGCTCAGACTACATGACTGCTGTCTGTCTTGAGCTCATTGTGCTGTTCACACGATGATAATGATCTGCAACGGGGGTCACACACTACACCAGCTCACAACAACTCAATCCTGTCCTCAGATCAATGGACGTGAACATGGACATGGGGAACAAATTGTCTAACTTCATTTTGTAATTCACTCTTTACTGGGAGTGTGTTTGATAAGTGAAGAACCGATCTTAATGTTGTCTGACAAATAATGGTGTATTGACATTTTTCCATGTTTTGAACATCATACCTTCTAGGGCAGCAAGATATTTCATAATCACATCACAGGATGTGTGATATTTAGTAACGTGAGCGATAATCCGTATGGACCAGGGTTCGAATCACAGGTGATTCTCACAAAGATTATACAATGAAGGTTCATCATTTGCATGTGTTTCAGGTCCTGTCTGTCTAAACAATCAAGCGCAAGAAGGCACAAAATAGAGCTCAATTCTGAACAGGTGTTGTTTTCTGTGCTCACACACAGAGCCACGCAGATGCCGCTCAACACTGAATTCAGTTCTGAAGTGACACTTAACGGGCAAAATGCATGTCTCTGCAAGTGTCCTTATGAACACAGTTGTTTATGACTTCGATGGAGGTAAACAACTGACAAAGAAACAAACGTATGTGTAACCGTATACTGATTAACAGCAGTTTAATGTTCCAGATGCTTTCTGTGTCATGAATGTTAATCAATCAACAAAACAAAGAGAAAAATCTCTTTAAATGTATACAGTGTAGCCGTTACAGTTTTATTTTACAGTTGATTATTCAGTTTCTGTTCCTGAGAACTGTTAGACTCGCCTGAAAAATATAAAGCGCTGTTTATCTCTGTTCTATTATATTTATCTATGCATGTATATTGTTTATTTTCTATGTTGATATACTCGCCTACAAAAGTCTTTTTTTTTTTTTTTTTTATTATTCAAGTCATCTGGTGATTTGCAGTATATATCACAGAAAAACGAAATATGGCATTGTGAGTTTTTTTCCAACATTGTGCAGCCCTTGATGTTTTTTCGTGCTGTAACTAGGAATGAGGAAGAGATGATGGCCTTTCTGAAAAAAAATTTAAATAAAAATAAACAATAGAAACTCATCACAGAGATTCTATTGGTTTCCATTACATATTACAAAGCATCAAGTATTAACCATTCAAACTGGTTTCCTGCAGTGTTTTTTTAGAGGTTTTGCCTAAACTGAGGCGCTACAGTGATCTGTCTGTGGACACCTTTAAGAGCCACAAAACGGTATTTATTGTATGAATTTCTAAAATGACAAAATCTGAAAGTAGATGCTTTTTGCTAATTTTTTATGTTGTGTTGTATTTTATAGCGTTTTAAACAAAGATGCACCACTTTGTTATATTACTCTTTTTGGTTTAAAGCGTCTACTAAATTAAGAAATGTATGTGTAAAATGTAAATACATTTTCATCAGCCTCATTCAGCGTCATAACCTTGTGACGGAATGAGGATGATGCAGAAGCAATGGAACACACAATCAGCCCTTATAAGATGACGTGTTTAGTGACTTCATGTGATGGAATCATTTTGACTCGTGACGTTCGAATAAAGAATGCATTGAACTCTCGAGCAAATAAAGTGTGTTGAATCGCTCTTTTAAGTTGCTGATTCAAGGTTTTCTAGCATTAAAGTTACTTTTGTACACATTTTGTTGACATTTCCCTACTGTACGATGATGATCAGAAACTCCTCCCTCTCACAACACCAGGAAGAGGATGATGAGTTCTCTTCCTATCATCCTTACTCATGTTGGACAAAAAACGCTTTTAAGAAGGATTTTTTTTATTTTTATTTTTTATTTATTTTTTTAACCGACAGCAGATCTTTGTGATTCTCGTTCATAAAATGAAAGTGAAGTTTAGTTTGCTTGAGCTCATTCTCGTGATTCTTGAAGCCATCATTCAGAAAGTGAAAGTAAAGTTTAGATTTCTGGAGCTCAGACGCTGAAAATGGATCCGCCAGCTGATTATGATTATAATTGTCCCGTGTGTCGGGAGGTTTTCAATGTTCCTGTTATTTTATCATGTAGTCACAGTTTCTGTAAAGAGTGTCTGCAAAAGTTCTGGAAAATCAAGAAGTCTCGGGAGTGTCCGGTTTGTAGGAGCTTGTCAAAACACGAACCAACGTCTAATCTGGCGTTAAAAAACTTGTGCGAGTCGTTCCTGAAGGAGAATAACGAGAATCTTTCATCAGAGTCTGAGGAGCTCTGTAGTTTACACAGTGAGAAACTCAAACTCTTCTGTCTGGAGGACAAACAGCCGGTGTGTTTAGTGTGCAGAGATTCAGAGAAACACATCAATCACACATTCAGACCCATCGGGGAAGTGGCTTCTTCATATAAGGTAGGAGATGTACATTTATTAAGATTAAAGACGAGATTTAAACTTAAGTTATATATAATAAACAATACATGTCTCTGTACCATATGTATTCAATTTACATGAATATCTCATGTGGATTTTCACTTTCAATTTCAGGTGGAGCTCAATCCAGCATTGAACTGCTTACAAGAGAAACTAAAACACAAAGAAAACATTAAAGGGGAATTTGAGAGAACGGTTCAACACATCAAGGTGAGAAATGATTACTTTGAAATGGAATTTGATGAGAAAAACTTAATTGGTTTTCTCACATAATTGTATTTAGCTTTGACTGGAAAACAAAAATATTCAATGCATGTTTTTATTTCATAGCATATAATGATGTAAATTATATACAGACATTTAAAGTGTAGTTTATAAAATATTTAAGTAACAACAACAAAACATCTGTGTTAGGAGAAACGACGACCAACAAGCGCTACTCTTCATTGCTCAAAACTCACGTTTGAAACATCAGTGGCAAATCTTTTACAGATGTAAACGTACTTACAGACTGAGTCAGGGTGCTTTCACACTAGCACTTTTGGTGCGGACCCGGGTTCGATTGACGTCAGAGTTCAGTTCGTTTGGATGATGTGAATGCTGTCTTCCGAACTCGGGTGCACACCTGCGAACCATACCCGAGTCCCTTAAAATTGGTGGTCTGGGGTGGTTCATTTGAACCCTGGTACGGTTCGCTGCTGATGTGAACACAATCGTACCAAATCGTAGAAGTGAACCACTATTAATGACGTATTATTTGATGAAAATGTGTGTTTGTGTATGTGTTTCACTCACTTTCCTGACAAGCGTGACTGACGCGCGCTGCAAGCAAAGAGTTGTATATCTGATTTCTGTTCGCCTTCAGCATTCATTAGAGCATTTGTAGTCTTCTCTCCCAGGATCAGGAAACAGTCCTCTATGAAATGTGCTGCACACATCTGAATATTTGGGTTGAACTGTTCTGGAACAGTGCTGTAAATAACCACTGATTTCTAGTTGTGTCTTCTTTTAGAAGGCCAAACTAAGTATTTTCACTTTCGCTACGAAACAGAGTCTCCACAACATGGCTGCGTTATGCAAATCTTCCCACATTGTGATGTAGACATGTGGGGGCGTGTTTAAACAAGTCATTTTAGGAGGGCGTGCACGAATATTAACTTTTATATAGAATATCTCTTTGGGTTTGAGACTTTAGTCTTTGCAACTTTAAGGATCTTATCTTTTCACGAACAGCCCGTAACACTTCAAAAAGAAAGGGAAACTTGAAATCGCATTATATGACCCCTTTAAAACCATCCAATATTCCTCCTCCTTAGGCTCACAGCCACTATTATAACTAGGACGACATGTCACTTTTAAAAATAATTCATATTAAGTTCATACTATGTAAAGAAACTGACAAAAATACATAAGCTGTAACTACTGATTGATTGTTTTTTCGGCAGTTGGTGGGACTAACATGCGAGCGGCAATCCCATTGCCTAGTGCTCACTTTTCACACTCTGCTTTCAGCAACATATTTAAGTCAAACTCAGACAACGTGATAAATATTCATAAGCAGTTGATTCATTTACATTCAAGTTTATTTGTATAGCGCTTTCACAATACAAATAGTTGCAAAGCAGCTGTACAATATATGTCATAATAGAGGTCATGAATGTATGAACTAGCTTTTCTGCATCACAAACAGGTAATGTTTCATAGCTTGGCAATTTTACTGAGACGGAAGAATGCTGTTTTTGTAAGGGAAATATTATTTTCAAAAGACAAGTGGCTGTCCAATATAACATCCAGATTTGACTGTAGAGGAAGTTACAGTACATCCGTCTAGTTGCAGATTATATTCCAAGAGATTCTGTGGACTGTTCTTTGGTAATTTAGATAATTTTGAAGTTTAATCTCCTCTTGAGAAATATAGTTGAGTGTCATCAGCATAACAGTGGTAACTAATCCCATATTTTCTAATAATATTACCAGAGGCAACATGTACTGTATACTGAAAATAGCAGAGTACCTAGGACAGATCTTGGTGGCACCCTGACACACAAGTGATAATTGATGTGATTCCCCATTTAAATAAAGTGTTAGCGATCAGACAGATAGTATCTTAACCATCTTAAATGGGTCATATGATGCAATTTAAAATTTTTCTTTCTCTTTGGAGTGTTAGGAGCTCTTGGTGCATAAAGAAGATATGTAAAGTTGCAAAGACTAAAGGCTCAAATCCAAAGAGAAATTCTTTATAAAAATTAAGCCAGACCTCCTAAAATGGCTCAATTGTACAGGCCTCCACATGTCTATGTCACTACGTGGACATATTTGCTTAATGTCGCCCAAATGTTTATGCAAAGAAAGAAGGCATGGTTTCAGTAACCGCAGTTAGAGTTGAAGCAGCCATGTCAGGGAGATTCTGTGTGTATCTAGGAGAAAGCAAAAGCACTTTATTTGGCCTTTTCGAAAGTAGATGCATTTGTAGAAATCTTTAAGATTAAGACAACAGAACAGCAACGCATTTTATGGATGACCGTTTCGTGAACCTAGGAGAGGAGATCATTCTGACTTTTCTGTGACTATCTGGCTCTTCTGAATCAGCTACTCTCTAAGTATGTTATTAGTTTAAGTATTTGGTATTGAATGTTCAAAATTGGAGTTTTGCATGTGTACGAGAGCGAGAAAGAGAGCGAGACTTTCTTTACATTTATTTTGAAAGATGATGCTCACGATTATAAAAAGGGGCGTTACATTTCCGACGAGTGCTAGGCAGGTAGTGCTAACATAACCGCTGATTATTGTTTTGAGCTTTAACTAAGTTGTACATGGGTAGCTGAGGGGGACTACTAGTCATAACCTCTGGCTACTATTTAGACTGGCGAGTTTGTGATCGTGGGGCACACGTAGAAGTACGGCCGTCGTGGGGCACCCTGAGCGACATAGATTCCTAATGAACTATAAAATAAAGTAAAGAGTTAAATTAGATTAATCAAATGTCGGAAGAATAAAAATAATAATTAGAGACCGACAAACAACCAATTTGCCTTTCAACCTAAATTCGAGGTCATAATAAAATTTATTCAGATTAAATAATAAAATGGAGTCCGATTTGAGTTTAACCTAAATTGAATAACTCTACGCGCTGAAAGACAGAAAACGCCCTTCATCCAGCACCGAATACCTTCCTTGGGCCGAGTGCCTGGACCTTACATCTGCAACCATTAAACACTATGCTATTTTCTGTGGAATCTTTCAACTCTAATCTGCAGATTGAGTTTGACTTTTTGTAACTAGCGTCGACTATTTTGCACTGTATATTGGGGAGAAATCAAGGCAAAAGTTGTGTAGTATATTCCTGCATTTAAGCCATTTAACACAGTAGAATTTTGTGCTAACCCACATTTACTCATTCCCTCTTCATGCTGCTTCAGAATCAGTCATGTCTTTGATTTCAGTCTCAAGCTGATCACACGGAGCGTCAGATTAAACAGCAGTTTGAGACGCTTCATCAGTTCCTCAGAGATGAAGAAGCTGCTACAATCACTGCACTGAGAGAGGAAGAGGAGCAGAAGAAACAGATGATGAAGGAGAAGCTGGATGAAATCAACAGACATATCTCAGCTCTTTCACAGTCAATCAGAGACATGGAGGAGATGATGAACGCCAGTGATGTCCGCTTTCTGAAGGTCTGATTTCAGATCATTGATTGATTGATTGATTAACTGATTGAGTTGTTGATGATCAATGGTGTGTTTGTTCTGCAGAAGTTTCCAGTCTCGATGGAAAGGTGAGTGATCTCCTTCTCTCTCTGCTTCTGATCCAAAGTCACTTCAGTTCTGATCCTGAATGTTCTTCCAGAGTCCAGATCTCATCACAGCCGGATCCACAGACTCCTTCTGGAGCTCTGATTCATGTGCCACGATACTTGGGAAACCTGCCCTTCAGAGTCTGGAAGAAGATGCAGGACATCGTCCAGAACAGTGAGTCTGCAGATGATCTGTGCTCTTATGGTTACACCGAACACAAATGTAATTATTCGCATTAGTAGATTATATACGAAGTCAATGCAAAGACACAAACAGAGGTCAATTTGCACCAGGCGACCTGAAATTTTGCCTGATGCATTCTCACGCAAGCCAGTTAGCGAAGAGCTTATTGAAATGTCCGGCTGTATCAGAAAATGGGGAAGCGAATTATAATAGCCGTCTGGAGAAGACATTGAAATAAATCGAGTTGTGTGTGCCTCTGAATGGTGCTGCGAACCCAGGCACATCTGCGTTTGGCTTTCCGGCGTTTTTGGGAATTCCCCAACAGGTACAAACAACAATCATAATCATCCACACCATGTTGATTACTCAGAAATTCAGACTAGAATTTGTAAGCAAGCTTGAACAGTTCCTCACCGCAGATTGGCTCAAAATAACAATTTCTTCAAGAATTGGACCTTTAACTGGTGTCAGATCTCCCCCAATGGAGTCTTTTTGAGGGAATGTGTTGCCAAATCTTTTGGCAAACATCAAAGTAGAATCAAAATTGTGGATGGTGGAGATGGGGGGTTGTCACAACTCTTTTATCAGACTATCCAAAAAACTGGCATAAAACATACCGCAAGTAATCTACAGCGAGTAATGTGATGCGCAAATGCAAATGTAATTATTTGTGCAAGTAGGTTACATAAAAAGTCAATGCAAAGATGCGAATATAAGCATAAAAAGCAGCGACCATACCCATCCTCACCATGGTTGATTATTTGCGCAAGTGAGGTGAAAAACATCCCGCGAGCAATCTAGAGCGAGTGACGCGGTGCGCATATTCAATTTGGGTTTGGTGTGAACACACCATTACACAATGATGAATGAAAGTTTTACAGATTTTAGAATTATGTGTGAAGTATCAGCTGAGCTACTGCACCAAAATGAGCCAGAAAACAAGAACATGATATTTACAGTTACAGTGATACAGCACATTGATTTTTGTCAATATCAGTTTTTGTTTACATGCGATGAAAATCTGAAAATGTTAATGGATTTACTAACACTGAGTGATCAGTAGAAAATGTCTAATGTGATTGATCAATAGTGTCATAACTCATAATAATCTGTGTTCAGTTCACTCTGAATAAAAGCATCTGTTGATTGTGTCCCATCAGCTCCTGTGATCCTGGATCCAAACACGGCTCATCCATGTCTCATCCTGTCTGATGATCTGACCAGTCTGAGATGGAGCTTGACCAGTCAACTATTTCCAGATAACCCAGAGAGATTCGACGAGTATGCCTGTGTCCTGGGTTCAGAGGGGTTTAACTCAGGAACACACTGCTGGGACGTGGAGGTTAAAGAGAGTCTGTACTGGAGTGTTGGAGTAACTACAGCATCAAACCAGAGGAAGGGACCTGTTTTCTTTAACACTGAGGTCTGGTGGATGCAATACGGACTGGATGAGCGGTTTGGTTTTCCTGTTAAACAGAGGCTGGACAGTGTGAGAGTGTATCTGGACTATGACAGAGGAACAGTGTCATTCTCTGATCCTGTAACTAACACACATCTACACACATTCACGACCATCTTCACTGACACCGTCTTCCCATTCTTCTGGTGTAATGATTTGAAAATTGTACCAGTTAATTGAATTGAACAGTCTGATCAAAGAGCTGTTTGGCGATATGTTCCTCAAAGAGACTCCATTGGGGGAGATCTGACGTCAGATACTTGTGATGTCCTATTCTTAAAGAAACTGTTCATTTGAGTCAATCTGCAGTGAGGAACTAGTCAAGCTTGTTTACAAATTCTGACCTTAGATCCTGGGTGATGATGCAAGGTGCACGGCCAAAGCGCCACTCAGGACCTGAAAGAGCTGGTTCAAGTAACTCTCAAAGTTTTGACTAGAATTATCAAAAGTATTGGTACCAAGTCAGTACTGGCATTTTACAAATGTACTGGGTTAGTTCAGTTCCCACTGATAGGCTTCTGTGTGTTCAGTATCTCTGTGAGCACTCTGTGAAAATAATCCTGTGTTCCTTTTTATTAGTTTTTTGAAGCATTGAGCATTGGAGCCAATCACGGACATCTCTGTGGAACGTTTTACCACTTTTGCCAAAGTTAAGTCTGAATCTGCTCAACATTGCTCAAAATGCCAGAGTTTTTGTTCCACACACCCGTGCATCCTTTGATTATAAAGTATAAAGACAATGAAAACAAGAGATTCATTGTGCAGTGTAGGTAGCTTCACTCATTATAACAGGAGTTTTCTTTCAAGTGCAGAACTCCATGAACATGTGCTCAAAACTGTACAGCTTCGGTGGTTATAAAGGGAGAGCTCTTTATAACCTATTCACAATTTGAATAAAAGATGTATTTTAACATGCTGCCAGGTACACACTGCAAAGTTTCAGGAGCGACAGTTGTTTTGAGACTGAATCTGAAACTGCAGTGACTGTCATAGTGGTAACAATAGCACCAGACGGAAACAAAGGAATCTGATTCTGTATGTCAGAATAGATCAGAGCATCATATCTTTCACACTAGCACTTTTGTGCCAGTGTGCACCTGGGTTTGTTTTGTATAGTATGAACACTGTTTACTGAACTCAGGTGTGCACTCGCAAACTGTAACCAGTCCATCTTAAAAGGATGGTCTTCTAGGGCATGGTCAAGCGAACTCTGGTACGGTTCGCATCTGATGTGAATGCTGTTCTACAAGGTCACTCACTGCTGTATGAAATTGTCAAACTGTGTATTTGTGTTTTTACTGACGTGCTTTCCTGATATGCCTGACTGACTTACTGTGAGCAGAGAGAATTGATATTTAATTTTTGGTTGAAGTAATTGATTGCCATGTTCTTTTGAACCCTTTGCTTTACATACATTTACATTTGTTCATTTAGCAGACGCTCTTATCCAAAGCGACTTACAAAAGAGCGATGATATACAAGTGCTTTAACAAGTCTCAGTTAGCTAAAAGAAGTACACATAGCAAGGGCTTCTAAATAATGTAATACATAAAAAAGAAAACAGATAGAATAGAAAAAGAACAGAGCAAGCTAGTGTTAGAGGTCTTATATATATATATATATATATATATGTGTATAATTGCATAATAAATTAAAATAGAACACAAAAAGATGAGAAAGGTATTTACATTTTTTTAGGAATAGAATTAGAATAGAAATAAATAGAATTATCATTCATGTCAAATGGAGGCATGTGCTGTTCAGTCTTTCTGCTTTTGAGACTAAATCTAAATTTTCTCAATCTGTATTACCAAATCAAAGCGTCCATTAATGTTGCCATCTTCTGCGTAGTTGTTACCTAGCAACAGCTGTGACTCTTTCCATGCAAACATTCCATGGTTGGGAACCAAAAATTCCGCGTCAATCAAATTTGGACCAAGAATTCGAACCAAAGCACTCTAGACCTGCCGCTCCTTTTATGTAATGTGTTTCTTTTTTCTTTATTATTTACTAGCATTTCACTGGAATTGTTTAAAGGATTTTGCAGATATTTATTTGAAGGCTGTTTTAATATATTATTTACTTCTTTTTATTATTATTATTATCATAAGTATATCATTGAATATATATATATATATATATATATATATATATATATATATATATATATATATATATATATATATATATATATAATTTTTTCCTTAAAATTTAACTATAGTTCCCTTGAAGTGATGCAGGGATTATGTCCAAACCTGGGAGATGAATTTTCTCTGGCTCCGCTCAAGGTTTTCCTATGGGGTTTTTCAGTTTATGAGTAAAATAAGGTCTGTGGTAATCCTAATTTGACAATACTTTGATGTTTTGTTCTCTAACGCAAATGGCACACACCCCAAATGTTCTCATGTAGTCATTTATAACAATAAATACAATGCTTATAAACTGAAAACCTCACAGGAAGATCTTGAGGGAACCCGTGGTGAATTAGTCATAATCCCTGCTCTACTCCTTTGTTTTTGCTGTGATACCAAAAATGGTTGTAAAAACCTTGAAATGTTGGTGTTAAAGCCGATTACTCAAATTCTGTTAATGAATAAAATATTTTTAAAGCCACAGATATTTGTTTCTGTGTATTTTGTGTGATGTTACTACAACTTATAAGTAGCATATTAGTTTTTCAGTAGTAATTATATTTCTTTATTCGAAGTGTTTGGATTGATTAAAAAAACCCATCTAAACCCATCAGCAGTCAGTTCTCACACAGGAACTCAACCCAACCACATCCTCTGATTAAACTCCTCTCGTCCTTCTGTCCTCTCACTGATGAAGAAGAAGAGACACATCTCCTCTCCAGCCAACCTACAACCTGCTCTCTAGACCCAGTCCTTTACACCTTCTCCAGGAAATTACTCACACATTTCACCAGCACATCTCTTCACACAGGCTTGTGTAACCACTCAAAAACAACAAAAGCATGCATTAAACACTTCAATTGTAGATTATTATTAATTCACACAATTCTTAATTCTCCTTGCTTTCTTCGATCAACTCTAAATAAAAGTAAAAGCAGTGAAATGTGGACATAAAAATGAACCCTGATGTAACAACAGTGCAAAGTAGTCAATTGCAATACAAAATTGGGATCATTTAGATGCATTTTTATAAATTATGCATCCCTGAAACTTTCCACACATTGCTCTTCAAATCATACTTTTTTTTTAAACTATAGGATGAATGAAATGAAGAATTTAGTGAAGTTGAGGAAAACATTCATCTCAAAACTGGAGAAAAACTTTTGAGTTGCTCGCAAAGCAAACCGAAAGATTTAAAGAAAAGAAGAGCAGAGAATCTTTCACCTGAAAACACATGAGAGGATCCACACTGGAGAAAACCCTTATCACTGCATGTGGGAAGCATTTCATTCCTTCATGTTCTCTACACACACATACAAAAACCATCACAGTCAGTGGATGATCTTCAGATCAGCAAACCTTCAGGTCTGATGCAGCAGATTCAACAGGAGATCCTCTTCACCTGCGCTGCTGCTGCGGGCCGCTCGTGACAGTCGCATTAGCACGGTCTCGCCTTGTTTCCACCAGTGCAGCCATTTCTCTCATCACTAATTGATGGATGTCTAAAATATAAAAACAAGGAGAGCCTAAAACAGGCCCGAGCCCAGTCTGCGTCTCATCTATGTTGTGAAAAATGTCCCAAAGCCCGGCCTAAAAAAAGAAGGGGCTCGTCGGTCCCGGGCTGAAATGCACGGCTCTAGGTCTGATTCATCTGATTTTATTTTTTGACTTTGTTTGAATAAAAAGAGCAGGAAAACAATGTTTGAGGTAAAGTGATATAGGCTATTAGATAAAATCTGATGTCTTCGGGACTTGATTGATATCTGAATTATTCCTGTACATTCTTACATCGCAAATGTCCTGAATGGGTTATGTTTTTTTAAGAGCATGCAACAGAAATACAGTTCAAACCTTTTGTTTTGTGCATGTCATTTTATCAAGGACTGCTTTTCAGATCTTGGCTTTTATCTTCATTGGCTTCTAATCTTCTTAATTCGGACTAACAAGCTCTCCGAAACACAACCTGTAAGTACGATTGATACGTTATGTGTATATTTTCACTTGAGTGCTCAAAATATGAAGTTTTTGTGTTAGTTTTCCAGGTAATGCACAATATTACTGTCATCCTGAAGTAGTTCTGATAATTGGCTGTGAACCCACTGTTTCCTACGAATGTGTTGATTAATGTAGACTGAAGTTGTTCTAATTACTTCGTTTAACATAAAGAATGTAGTGTAGCACACAGACTTTATAATCATTGTGAAGCTGCTGTTTGTTTTGCTTCACCGACAGTTAAAAGAGTTCAAGTGGGAGAGACAAGCGAAAGAAGAAAGAGCATCTTTTGTCTGTCGTTCTTCAAACATTACAGTAGACATATTTTGGTTTACCAACTGTATTGTTTCATCAGATATTTACATTAGCATTTGGCTAATGTACCCACCATTATTGTTTTAAGTGTTCACAGTTTAGCAGATACACTTTAGCTGTGAGGATGATTCGCTTGCAAAAGTGTTTTTGTATTTTATGTCATTATTATAAGAATGGATTGGAGCACTATAATATTGTTTTATGTAAAGGTGCTTTGTCAATAGTAGCGCTGGCTAACTGGCTCAAGGACTCCTCTCTGTGCCAATCACAACAGGCTTGTTCAGTTGACCAATCATAAAAAATTTCATTTAATCATTAATAATTTCTTCATTCTTGTTTTCTATAAGTTTCAGATTATATAAGTGTTGTCTTTTTTGAAATTATATATACTATATTAAAGCTAACGACATTGACAAAACGAACACTTCTATTTATGCCACACTTCCTGTTGTCAGGTGGTGGCGCTATGACTATATCTAAATTTTTGCATGTAGATGTCTTCAGACCAGGACTAATATCAAAAGTGGGGTTTTAGGTAGATTAGACTTTGTATGCTTGTGCCACAGCTTACTCTTTCATGCATTAATACCTAGCTAAGTGTCGTTAGCATATTTTAGCATGTTTAGCGCATAACACAATTGAATTTGTTGCTAGGTGTGCATCACAGTGTTAAACATGTCACTTCCTGTTTCCAGCAGGTGGCACTATAACTGAATATTGCCATATAGATGTGTTCAGGACAGGTCTCTTATCAAACAAGTTTGGGGGCAGATTAGATATTTCATGCCTGAGTTACAACTTCCTGTTTCATTGTATTAAAAGCATGCATTTAGCTAAGTGTTCTCAACATGTTTTGGCATGCTTATAGCATGTTGCTATCCTATGCTAACACCTGCAAGACACTTTCAATGTGGCTTGGTGTCATTACAGTGTTGTACGTGTCACTTCCTTTTACCAGCAGATGGTGATAAGTGACTATAACTGAATATTTGCATGTAGCTGTCTTCAGGACCTTACTCTTATCATCTGTGAAGTCTGTGGCAGATCAGACATTGTCTGCCTGAGTTACACAAATTTCCTCTTTCACGGCAAAACAAAATTTGTGCATTGCCAAGGCCTTAGTATACTTAGCAAATGTGAAAATGATCAGATTAAAACTGTTGGAGTTCGTTAAAAGTATGATGCCTGAAAATAACAAAAACTGCACAAAAATAGCAGAGGAAATTGACTTACTGTCAAGCGAAGCCTTATTGTAGGTTTCATTCAGAGACACTTTTTTTGTAGGAATTAGGACATTACATACATGTGTGTGCCAAATTTTGTATATTAACATGAAATGTAGCAGGAGGGGCATCACAATTCCAAAAGGTTCCTTGCACCATTAGTTCTCAGGCCCTTAAATACTGTATATTGTAAATACTTCCAAATATATATATATAAAAAAAAAACAGTAAATGAAAGAATTTAAGCTTATACAGATAAATCTGATGGCAACAATTACAGGTAAGTAACTACACTCAAGCATAATAATATCTAAATATAGTTTTCTAATAATAACAAGCAATGATTTACATGGTGTATATTTATATGTGCAGAAACTTACAGTGATACAATATTCTCTAAAAGTTAGATTTCTTTATTTTTGTTTAATGTTTCAGGTGCCTGTTGCCTGCTGTTCTAAGAGTTTAAATCAGCAAACACACGCTGTACCTGATGAAAACATTACAGAAACTAGAAATTTACCACAACCTTTGAAAAAAAAATAAAAAACGTATTATGTTGTTAATAATAAGAGCCTCAGATAACTTAATACAAAAGTCTTCTTCCACTCATATTATTGTTGGGCTTGTCATAACGTAATGTTCTATTATAAATCAGTTTTTCTAGTGTATGTGCACAACTGTACACAGAGTTTGCTGTGTTCCTACTCCCCTATGATTTTCATCTTACTGTTGACATTTGGTCTTGAAAAGAAGTACACCCATCTACATCACTGTTAAACTGAAGTAGGAGGAATTATGGTAATCTGTTCATTGCTTACCCAATGAATTCTGAGTTCCAGTATTTCCAGCAAGAAGAGAATCATGTGTCTTCTGTGGGCTCTGCTGTTTCTTCTGGTTTCTGCACAGTGTCAAACCCGGTTTGGTTAGTAAACCTTTGCTTTTTTAAAATTTAAAACACATTGTTTGCAGTATTTTATATTTGAAGGATTTTCATGATTTCAGATATGCAATGTCTCAGAATTTGACAATAAAACATGTCTGTTGCAGCAACAATTACAGTTCGCTGAGGTTGAGTTAAACATTTTATTGACTGCTTTAAACATTTTCTGAACAGTTCTTTTCCAGCGCAGCACAGAGGTTTAAGAAAACAGGATAAATGTAACTTTTATATCACTGGCTCCTACTGTCATTTACATCTTTAAAATATTATATGATAATGCCACACTATCTATAACTGTCTATAAAACTGTTTTAATTTCAGTAAATCGTCTAAGGCCAACCCTGAGCTTGGTTCTTGTTTTTTTCTTACTCCTTGTAGAAAAGTTCTCACTGGAGCTGAAGCCACCAAATGAGAGAGAATTATTTGTCAATGATAAAGTTGTCTTGGAAGCTGTTGTTACTGGAGATAAATGGCAGTCAGCGGAAAAAGCTTCAGTGGCATGCAAAGTAAAGAATGAATCTGTCTCAGGAAATATACACTTTTCTCAGGACACTTCACAGTTTATAGCAGTCCAAAAAGTCACTGTTGATGCAAATAAATGGTTTGATGGTGAACCGGTCACCTGCACCGTTCATGACCCAAATAACAACAGAGAGATGATGCAGGAGATCAGTTTCGATAAAGGAGGTAAATAATCAACTCTGTGTGCATTCATAGATGATGAAAGTTTGAGTATAATTGTATTGTCTGACAGAAAATGCAAGCATATTTGCCCTGTTATACACTGAAATTAAACCACTGATATCCACTGTTATTTGATTCTTCTGTTTGATTGTTTAATACATTTTTATCACTCTTTTTAATTCAGATGGACTGACACCCAGGGTTTTCATTTACAAACCTAATTCTCCTGGCACAGACAGATTCTCTCTGGTGTGTGAGGTCACCAGCCGTAAACTTGGCAATGTCTATATCATGTGGAAAGTGGGCAATGGGCCTTATAGAAAGGGCTCAACCAGCGCTCCCATCCATCAACAGGACTCCACATCTTTGCTCAGCATACTAACATTGTCAAAACAAGAGTATGAAGATCACAAAACCACCATCACCTGTTCAGTCATACATGCCAACATGCATAATAGAAGTGCTCTATTACAAGTTTCAACATCCAAAAGTAAAGAGCCAGAGGTTTCCTGTGATTAAAGAACTGACCCAAACGATCACTGTGTTTGTGTTGTTGACTTCTATGTTCTCGTCAGTTCATATATATTCGGTGTTTGTGCACTTTTCTGTCTGTATCTGTTTCACTGGACTGCATCGTTCAGACATCAGTACCAAATTAAAGTCGCAATATTTTATTACATGCAAATAAATATGTCCACACAAAACATATAATCAGCATAAATATCATAATGTGAAAATTCAAATGTTTTCAAGAGCATGCCCTGTGCTTTCTGTTCTGCTGTTTACCCAGTCATGCAATGTAATATATTCTAACATTTAAAATTTTTGTTTACTAAAAAATATGATTTCAAATCCAATACAGTTGATTTTGTTGTTTTACAATATTAAGCAATAAATATTTGTCTTTGCATGATTCAGTTCTGCTCTTATGTGATTCTTGACATTAGATAATTTTGTGTGGTTCGTTTTCTGGTCCATTTCCATCAGTATTTAGCGAAACAATAATATTAATGTGATTCTGCATATAGTAAAGCCAATTATTGTTTCCAATAGTGACTATTATAGTTACCAGTTAATAATGCAGTGGAATTAATGACAAACTAATTGTAGTGACAAGTTATTTATTTTGAATTAATCTTTTGAATGACTCAGTGAATGATTTGTTAATTGTCAAATTCCCTACAGTCACATAAGAAAGTAATTAACTTTATTTATTTATACAATACATTACAAAGGTAGAAATAAATATAAAAAATACAAAAGCCATTATGATAAAAAAATAAAAATAAAAAATAAATAAATAAAAATGATCCTTAATCAATTCATATTGGATATTTTCAAAACTATTTATTCTATGATATTTTCTGAAAGTAAAGACGAAAGAGGTAAATCCACCATAAACAGTGTAGGACTGGCCGAGAATAGTGTGCTCAGGGCTAGAACATTTAGCGAGTGGAGTATCCTCAGAAAGGCAAGAAATACTGAAGGAAACTGAAATTATTTCAAGCACTCCAAGAGAAAGAACAAGTTAGAAACATTATAGTCCTTAATCTCTAGCTTCCGCTAACTGTCGTATGCGCGTTCTGGAGAAAAAATTATTTAGATATTTGAATGCTGCAAGACTGGTCAATAGTACTTTAACGTAGTTAGTTTTCCTTTTATATTGCCAACTAAGTTGCGCTCAATGCTCCAGTCTACTAGGCAGTGGAAATGCCCTTTCTAGTTGAGGAATTGACACAGAGTGGTTGAACAAGGTATTGTAGTCCAAATTTCAAAATATTGGAGAGGGTCTTTTCACCCAGGCCCTCCTCCTCAGACTTGCTGCACACACAGGTTACCAGATTGACAACACAACAGGGATGAGTGCAATTGATGATGAATGAAATTAAATATGCTGCGTTTTCCTCCAACTGGCAACCCGGGAGACCGAAATACAATTGGGTAAACTGGCAGTGAGCAGATTTCACAAACCAAAACAAACACTGACATTCCGGGCCGGAACACACATTTTCAAAGTAAAATAACTGACTGTGGCATTGTTTTTCTGATAAACACATATTAGCATTTTTCTTAAATATCTGCAAACATATTATGTTATGTTTAGGATTTAGTACAGTCAAAATCTTACATGCAACTCCTTTAAATAACAGAAGAAGAGAAAAGAACACTGCAGTGTTGCTGCATCCGAATTAGCATATTCTCTTGAAGGTGACATATCATGAAAATCTGACTGTTCCAGGTTTTAAGTGCTATAATCAGGTCCCCGGTGCATCTATCAACCAAGGAAATGTGAAGAAGATGAACCCAGTAACTTTGTTTTGGTAAGCTTTTTCTGCAATTGTCTGAAAAAACGAGCACATCTGGTTACTTGTCTTGTAGCCACAGGAGATGACGGCTTTGCTCCCCCTAACTCAAATGATGATTTTTAAATTGAAATATAACTCAAATACTATTTGTATTATTTAAGTATTTTATTATATAAGTATTGCAAGGATTTTATTTGTGCACCCTTAGCAAAAGAGTTTCAATGAATTTGTGTGTGTGTGTGTGTGTTAGTCCAATCCTTTTGTATTGAGGAGCATGCCCATAGACAGCTCCGAGGTCACCAAGGTACAGACCTCTGAAATTTTATGAGTTACATTGTGAAATAATTGCCTAATATAGTATTAGCCTTACTTTGTGCTTCACAGATATTGCACAGCAATACTTCAGTTAGCGGCAATTAAGTGCAAGTAGCCAAACACCTCATTGGACAGCTGTTTTACCATAGAAATGTTAAAGGACTGGCAAAAATAATCAGGAATGCAGTACTATTCCCTGTCCAAGGCCCCCCTGGGCACGGATGCACTGGCACATAGCTGGCTTCAGGCTCTACGGAAGTATGCATTTCCCCTAGTGAGTCTGCTTGCACAAATGCTGTGCAAGGTCAGGGAGGACGAGGAACAGGTCCTGTTGATTGCACCATACTGGCCTACCCGGACCTGGTTTTCGGAACTCATGCTCCTCATGACAGCCCTACCTCCTCTCTCAGGGGCTTTGCACCATTTGGCATTTGCGGCAGATCTAAGTGATTTCCCACCAGCGGTGGTAGACACTATCACTCAGGCTAGAGCCCCCTCTATGAGTCAGACCTATGCTCTGAAGTGGAGTCTGTTCACAAATTGGGGTTTCTTTCCTGCAAGAAAGGTTGGAGCGTGGGCTGTCACCCTCCACCCTGAAAGTGAATGTGGCTGCCATTGCAGTGGACTGTCGGTCCCTGGGGAGGCATGACCTGATCGTTAGTTTCCTGAGGGGTGCCAGAAGGTTACATCCTACTAGGACACCCCTGATTCCCTCCTGGGACCTCTCTATTGTCCTGACAGGACTTCAGAGGAGTCCCTTTGAGCCGCTGGATTCAATCGAGCTTAAGTTCCTGTCTCTCAAGACAGAGCTTCTGGTCACGCTCACTTCCATCAAGAGGGTCGGGGACCTCCAAGCATTTTTGTTAGGTGAAGAGTGCCTTGTGTTCACGTCAGCCTACTCTCATGTTGCCCTGAGACCCCGCCCGGGATACGTGCCCAAGGTTCCCACCACTCCCTTCCGAGACCAAGTGGTGAACCTGCAAGCGCTGCCCCTGGAGGAGGCAGATCCAGCCTTGGCGTTGCTGTGTCCCGTAAGAGCGCTTTGCATATATGTGAACCACACCCAAAGCTTCAGAAGCTCTGAGCAGCTCCTGGTCTGCTTTGGTGGTCAGCAGAAGGGGAAGGCTGTCTCCAAGCAGAGTTTGCCCCCTGGATAGTGGATGCCATCGCCTTGGTGTACCATTCCCAAGGCGAGCCGTGCCCCCTGGGGGTGAGGGCCCACTCCACACGGAGTGTGGCCTCCTCCAATGCACTGGACATGATGATGTCTCTGCAAGAGACAAGATGTCTCTTGCAGATATCTGTCGAGCTGCGGGCTGGGTGACACCTAACACCTTTGTGGGGTTTTACAACCTTTGTGTAGAGCCAGTTTCTTCCCGCGTGTTGGGTAACAGGCAATTGGCAGGAAGGGCTGGCTGGGCGTCACGCTTGCTGCGCCATTCCCCCCAACACGGGGATGCGAGCGCCTTTCTTCTCCCAGTAGAGTTCCCCAGTTGGCGTACCCTGATTGAGCATCCTCCAGCACCCTCGGCGGTCAGACTTGGCGGAGCAGTCTGTCGCCAGGCCCAGTACTGGCGTTAGCATGCCCGGAGCTCTGGGTACTGCCCCTTTACTGGGCTAGGTGTCCATATGGCTTGATTCCCTATGGGTAATCCCATATTTGTATTTTTCCATGGTAAGGATTCCCTCTTGGCAAACCCGTGTCTTCCCTTGACAGACCAGTTCTGTCAGTCTCTTCTGGCAGCTGTTCCATCCCTACTCCAAGGTAGGACCTGCCTCAGAGACCCATTCCATATGTAGTACTGCCCCCTAGGTCAGTCCATATCAGTATCTCCACGTCACCTCCCTACGGGTAGGATGTGGTCTCCGTAGCGACTTTTTCCTAAGGCTCACTTTCCCATCATATTGCCAAGCTGTAAGAACAAATAGGGAAAATTTGAAGCAATCTTTCTCCGAAGGTTGAAACCCCTTCCACTAACTTTGTGTGGGCGGAACAGCAGCGTGGCCTTCTCCAGCAGCGATGTACTCACCCTTTGGCCCCTTCGGTACCAAGGTCAGTATATTTGCACTGGGGCTTTGGGAAGGTTCGACCTTAAGCGTAGCTTTTGTGGCACACCACAGCTTGTCGACAATTGCAGCGCCACAGGGTTGTGACGGTGTTCAGGTTGTGGCGTTTTCCATAGGACCCATAGAAACGTCTCGTTTACATACGTAACCCTTGTTCCCTGATGGAGGGAAAGGAGACATTATGTCACCATGCCATAATCTTGAACCAGTCGTTGTTGCCGGGACACGTTCGACATAATGTCTCCATTCCCTCCATCAGGGAATGAGGGTTACGTACGTAACCAAGATCTATCTATCTATCTCTACATATAGTACACACAACCCCAAATAAAAAAAAGTTGGGACGTTTTGTAAAATGCAATAAATCAAGAATCTGTTTTGTTAATTCTGTTTAAGATTTATTTTAACTGGCAAAAGTTTTCCAATGTTTTCACTAACTAAATACATTAAATAAAAACTCACTTTGATTTTGATGGCTGCAACACACTCCAAAAACGTTGAGACAGAGGCATGTTGAACACTGTCACATCAACGGTCTTTTTAATTACAGTGGTTTTTTTGTTTCAGAATTGAGTATATTGTTGAAGTTTTGCAAGCAACCATGACGTTACTTTTTTTTTTATAACACAACACATCTGAATTGTCAAGAGCTCATTTGTTACATTGCAGTAACATTTAAAATGAACTAGGGAAGGAAAAGAGTGAATTAAAATAGTGAAAGAATTCAATCAAAAACTGTATTTAAAAAGTTATTTGAAGATATAGCCTATAAGATAATCAGTGATAATCAAAGACCATTTACAATTTACCATAAAAGCTGCATTTTTTTTTTTTTACATATTCAGATTTAGAGATTTAATCATTTTCTGCAGCTTGACAGGAAGACAAAGTAAATAATCACATCTTCATTTCATTTTTTTTTTACAATAAAATGTTGACTCAATTCATGAAGCTCAATGTTTAACTCTGCTACATTGTACTGTATTGTAAGAAATAAATTACAGTATTAAAAATATTTCCTACAAATTTAAGAAAATAAGTTATTTTAAACTTACATTTGTTTCAAAGCTTGCAAAACTCAGTATTTGTCATCCATTTGCAAATAAAGTGCAAGATGTTTGAGTTTAAAATTTCAGTGTTCACATTAGATTGTTCTGAATTCTGAAGGAAACATTTTACAATGCCAATTAAAAACATATTTAGTCATGACTATACCATTACAATGTTTGAAAGCCGTAAGATGTTATAAAACTTCACATATAGGCTCTTTGGGTCAGATTAATCAATCACATACCATTCTTCTAATATCAATAAAATAAATTAACAGTGAAAACAGCTTACAGATTTAGGCTTCAGAAGTGAACTTGGCCTAAATTACAGAACTTAAAGTACTGTTCATTTTGCGTAAATGCAACTCAAGAAGTTTCACTTCTCTAAGGGAACTTGCCTTTTGCTGTCTACAAATGACAAGTTTGCTGAATCAGATAAGATTATTTTAATCTACAAGAAATATTGTCTGTGAAAAGTCAGGTCTGGTGTAAGAAAGATGTATTTTTGACTTTGGTAAAAATATTTACTTATTGGTCCCCAAATGGGAAAAGGAGTTTCAGGGGCAAAGCTGAAAAACTGAAACTCCTTTTCCCATTTTATTTCTTCTATTTATTTTTTTATTTTTATTTTTATTACAGACCTGGTCTCTGTGTGAAGTCACACATTCATGAGAGATCTTTCAGATCAGTTTACTTCGATTCACCCAGAAAAAGTAAAGAAGTTTAAGAAATCAGGATTAATCACGTCATTGACCCTTCTGTACTTTTTGTAACACTGGGACCTACTGTCGTTTACATCTTGCATTACACGATAATGTTATGCTTTCTTTGGAGCTGGAGACAAGTCATTCTGAGTCAGTCTTAGGGATGTTTAAGATAAATTAAATCATGCAATATAAACTGTGCAGCAGAGCATCATTGTATATAAACCCAAATCATTTTAATTCAGAGGATCCACAAACATCAGCCCTGAGTTTGCTTCCTGTAATGACTTTAAAAAAGTAAATTTGACGTGTGTTATTGAGAATTTCTACCCCAAAAACCTTATTGTACAATGGAAAGTAAATGAGAAGAAGAACTTCAATGGTAAGTCATCTAATGTTGATTTGCACTAACACTCTCACTTCTCCAAATTTACACAACCATTATTTCTACTTTTAACTAATTTATCACTGGAGCTGAAGACAACAGTTGAGAGATAATTGTTTGTTAATAATAAAGTTGTCTTGGATGCTTTTGTTTCTGGAGATATAAAAACAAAAATGGCACAAAATGGCATACCTGGGCTAAGGAGAAGAAGAACTGGACTGTTTTCCAGTGGTCCAAAGTCCTCTTTTCAGATGAGAGCGAGTTTTGTATTTCTTTGGAAACCAAGGTCCTAGAGTCTGGAGGAAAGATGGAGAAGCTCATAGCCCAAGTCTTTTGTTAAGTTTCCACAGTCTCTGATGATTTGGGGTGCAATGTCATCTGCTGGTGTTGGTCCATTGGGATATTAGAAAACCAAATTCACTGAACCCTTTTACCAAGAAATTTTGGAGCACTTCATGCTTCTTTTCCAGCAGGATTTAACACCTGCCCACGCTGCCAAAAGTTGGTTAAATGACCATGGTGTTGGTGTCCTTGACTAGCCAGCAAACTCACCAGACCTGAACCCCAGAGATAATATAGACGGTTTCATCGGGCCCACGCGCCTGGACCTAAGTTAACTTCCGGTCTGTGTTGTGTATATCCGTCTGGCTGCGGTGCCATCTACAAACGTAGTTAAAGCCAAGGTGATGATTAGACTGAAGTTTGACTCAGGTGGTTGTGCTGCGGGATGTGTTTCCCATTCATTTATTTATTTTTGGAGCCACAATTTTAAAACTGATCGAGTTTCAAAAAGGTTTCGTTAAATAAACATGAGTAACGTAACGTTACGTAACGTATTGCACGTTTAATAATAATAATTCCTTACATTTATGTTTAAATATCAAAACGAGGCACGGGTGTTTTTATATCGCTGCATTTCTGAAGGAAGACTTGCATGTTATATGCGTGATAAAGCAGCGTGTGAGCGTACCAGCTCTGCTTTGTTTACAGCTGTTACTGGGGAAACCTCTATTTCTCGCGCTTTATGTCTATGCTTTAAAACATCTCCTGCTGGCAAATAATGAATTAGTATTTTCATTAAGTCCGCCTGATCCACACAGAAAACAAATTTTGTTTGTTATCAAAAAAGATCTACTCTAGAGGGACTTGGCTGTTGTTATTGATTCTATTTGGAGTCTACCGGAAGTTAAGTTAGGTCCACAAAAGCGCTCACGCGCATTAACGTTTGTTTATGTTGATGCCGTTGAAACCGTCTATATCTGTATACTCAAACTTTTCTTAATGTTTTTTTTTTTTTTTTTTTTAAGAAAAGTATATAGAAAGTATGAGAAGCTTATATATTAGTAAGTTTTTTTCTAATCGAGTTTTGATGTCAGTATTATTTTTATTATTTGAAAAAGTAATCTGATTAACTCATAGTAACATTGTTACTGAGACTGAAAATTACTCGTATTGTGTAAGATTTGGGTCACAGTGAGCAGCCAGAGATGACTGTGGCAAATAACTAATAACTCCATTTTAGTGTCTTCAGTGTTTTATTGTCTTTGTTCATTAAATTTATTGACTTTTTTGTGCAGTCATAAAGCCAGAAAAGTTATTAAACACTAAAAGTACTGAAGACTTTCAGGAAAGTGAGAACAATGTCTGCAGCCTTCCATCAACATGGGTTGCACTGCTTCAATTGCAGATCCTGGTTAATTAAGGCTTAGCTGGTTGATCATAAGGATTAAGTGGTCAAATAGTAATAAATTGTAATATACATCAAACATATTGAATCAATCTAATTTTGTTCCATAATGCACATTACACACTCATGCAGAAAACACACACATTTTGAAACAATGATTCAAAATTCTGAATAATTCAGATTGCTTTCATTTATTTATTTCAAAATGTTTTGTGTGATGTTGTCCGTTGTTGATAGTTTTCATACTTAAACTGTGAAAGGAACATTTTTAACAGCTTTTATGATGCAGAAGCTTGCATCATAATTTTCTGAATATATTATTCAGGTGTTTTGTTATTTATTTCAGAAATCCTTGTGATATACAATATTCAGTTTATGCTGGTCTGACTTAATCAAAGTAGTGTTTAAAAATTACTTTCTGTTTTACTTTGTGTTCGTATAGACCATATCGCATTAATGGGAACATTAAAGAAAGTTCTTTAAAAATGTAACTAAAAAGTTACTTTTAACAGTAATGCATTACTTTTTGGTGTAAAAGATCAACAAAGTAATTGAGTTACTTTTTGAATTAAGTAACTGATAACTGTAACTAGTTACTATTTCTTAGTAACTAGCACAACACTGGTGTTAACACATATGAATGTTTGAGTGTGAGTATGTGAGGTTTACCTTGCACAACAAAATCTCAAAGTATAGTTTTGTTTATCACAGACCAGAAAATGAGATGCTCCCCTCAAAAAACTTTATATTAATCAAAATTAATAATCATTATAAAAACATCACAATGAGTTTATCATGCTATTGCAGCTGGACTCACTATGAGTTCCTGTGTTTTTCATTTCTATATTTTCATCATGTAGTTTTTGTGTAAAGACACACACAGTACATTATCAGCATTAAACAGCCTGTGCAAAGCTTTTTAAATGCAGTCTGTATTAGAATATGAGCTGGTCATTCTGTCGATTCATTCAGGGCTGCTCTGGGTTTAGTACAAACACAACACTAGTTTAGGGAGGTATAGTCTTGTCTCTGAGAACAGCTTTCCTCAGCTTTCCTTAAGGCTGTCCTTGTCCTGTTTGCAAATGACTAAAAGGGAAGAAAAAAAATACATAGAATCAGTTCACAGTTTTATGAAAAGCAATGAAATCCTTATAATCAAATGATGATGAACTTAATCGGTAAAACTTTTGAATAACGGCCCATTAGTTAATATTAGTTAACTACTTTAGTTAAAATGATCTAAGCAAAAACAATTCTTCTACAACATTTATTAATCTTAGTTGATGTTCAATTCAACATTTACTAATGCATTATTTAAATCAAAAGTTGTGCTTGTTAACATTAGTTAATGCACTCTGAATTAGCATGAACTAATGATGAAACACTGTGTTTTAATTAACTAACATGAACAAAGATGAATAAATACAGTAGGCTAATAAATGTATTGTTCATTGTTTGTTCATGTTAATTAATGAATTAACTAACATTAACTAAAGGACTAGTATTCTAAAGTGTTACCACTTCATCTTTGTAAATAAGTAACGGTAGAGTAAATAAAAGTGAGTAGATTTGGCTCCATCATTAACATTAAAGTACTAGTCTCTTGTGTGTAAATCTGCACACTGTCCTCTGGCGGTGAGACTGTAGAACTGCAGCTCCAGATACTACAGAAGAAGAAACCTCAGACTGCAGGTCCACTCCGAGGATCTTATATTATTAACCTTTAGACACGTACAAAGTGGAGTCATAATCACGGGTTTATTTTAGCACTAGCACTAAAATCTAAATGTTGAAGTTTTTAATCTGCTCAATCAGCTTTCAAAGCAGGACATCGTCAGAATACTATTTCAGATCTGCATTGTTTAATAATTAATAACTCAACTTAAATTAACTATGAATGGGGTGGTTTATAATAAATATTTTTCTTCATTATTGATGTCAATGGGGGGATCTTTAGTGTGTGTGTGTGTGTGTGTTTTTTGTTTTTTTTTTGACATGGAGTGTATTTATCAGACAGTATTTTGTTGATTTGTTTATTCTCATACTAAAGCAGCTGTGAATAAAATCATCTGCATGAAGTCTAAAATGTAAACAGGTAAAAAGAAAATTTGCATGTTCCTTCATGTCTGATCTAGATGTGTCTCTGTTAAAATTACTCTAAATGCAGAATACATTTGAGTTTAGAATGGGTTTCATTGGGTTAACATTAGATCTCTTGAACAAACAATAATACTTTTATAGCATTTGTTATTCTCGGTTACTCTTAATCTCTACACATCTAACATATTTTTAGCATTCAAAATGAATTAAATTATCATGAATGTATTATGAACAAACAATTAGCAATAGTCTTTTTTTAATTAACAGTAACTTTGGTTAATTAGTTATAAGAAATTAATTGCAATGTTATTGTAAAGTTGTGATTCACACTGTTGTACAGCCTTTTACAGAAATACTTCCTTTAACTGCTACGCAATCTTATTAATTGTTTATTCTTGTTTTATTTAAAACAAGAATTACCCTTTAAAAAATGTTGTATGATGAATTACCACAAACCTGATTGTCTGTGTTGATGTATGACATAATTTCATGTGCTAATGTCAATTATTAAACAACAGTTAATTTATAACTGATATTTTCAGGGTTTTGAGAGAGGATGAGGTGAGCTAGGAATTAAATGCAGATTATTAATGGGTTTTTATTGCCAAAAACTAACAAAAACTGGACCGGCAATTGGGCTTCATGCTGAATGACATCCAACAGGTTTTCAGGTTACACAGTAAAGACAACGGTAATATAAAGTCACATCTTCCTCCTGATCCACTGAAACCATGTACAATAAGAAAGGGTGACGACTCTAAACGGTGTGTTCTTCTCATTCATTTATTCATGTCTTTCCAAACCTGTGTCATTTTCCTTCTCATCTGTCATCTGGATCTGTCTTAGATATAGGACGGGGAATCTGTCAAGCTACAAAATTACAAAATGGTAATCATAAAAAGATTCAGATGACTTGGAATATATAACAATACAAAAATATGTGAATATGTCAAAGGTATTCTGTTCTTCACAAATCCACTTTTTGTGACCCACAAAATAAAAAGCCATGGAATGACATGAGGAATAAAATACCTCAATGTCATTTTTGGGAGAACTGCTAGTCTGTGTAAAGTTGATGTGTGGATAATTGCCGTTTTTTCTCCATCAGTCTTCGTTATTTAAGGCAATTGGTTCATAAGGGATCATCCCTGACACTTAATGCGACAGTCCACACAGTACTGATGACAAAAACAAGCAATTCTTGCACAGAGATTGCGCGCTCCCGCGCACGCGCTCAAGCAGCTGTACTCCGCACGTGCCAGAGCCCCGCCCACCCAGCGTACGCGCACGGCGGCACGTGTGAAAGCACGAGCTCGCCGCTAGGGTGGAAAAATACAACCGTAGTAGTGCACTAACACTATTATTGCTTTTAGCAGTTATGATTTAATGTACTGAGAAGTTAACTTAACAATCGCGCATCTTAGCCTTAACTTGTGAAGATATAATAAAGTAATTAATTTGCCCTTTACAATGCATGTAAGGGTAATAAATCCAAATGTTTCGTCGATTTCGTCTGTTTTCAGTGTTCAGGGTCATTAATGACATTCCTCGGTTGTTTTGATGTTTTCTGAACAAAGAGGCTCGTCCGCTTCGTCCCGCTCATTGTTGAATCGCTGAATTAACGGTTGACCAATCAGAGAGCGAGAATCCGCCCTGGTCTGTTTAAACATTCATGAGCCGTTGGCGAGATCACCAATCAGCGCGTTCCTCATGAATATGCGAGCGCCTATCGCAGTACGCTGGAGTGGGTACTGTACAGTCTACAGCGCTTTGTGTTTTCTCAAACAGAAACAGAAGGATTGACGGATATAAGCGACGTTTGTGTATCATCCCGCATAATATCGCACTAATCATGCCCGGACAGGCGTCGGTGACGGTGGCCAGCGGCCCGCAGAAGTCGAACGGTTTTGTTTTGAAGAAGATCATGAATATTCCTCCTCCAAACATACTGGAGGATCAAGACGACGGTAAGAACCATGAACCTGCCAGAACACAACTCGACACGTTCAAAGCGTTCGGTCGCGCGCTCGCTTCTCCTCCAGCTGCGCGTTCACCGAGCGCTCAAAGAACAGAAAGTTCCCGCAGACAAAACAAATCGAAGATGCATGCATTTTGAGACATTCACGGTTTTGCATGGTGGTTACTTAAAAAATACCACGATACACGTGTCTACCTTTATCTGTGCATTGCTTAAAACAAAAACAAACCATCGAATTGAATAAGTTGTGTTCAGTGTTAACACATGTAGAATGGCTAAAATCCTAAAAAAAAAAAAAAAAACAATAGTGAAATTATGTACCATGTTAATAATGTGGTTACTTTGGCATGTACCGTGTGGAAGTATCATGTTATTCTTTGAAAAGCCTTTGTGTACCATAAAAATACCACGGTACAAGTATTATGTATAAACACCATCATGTGGAGTTCCTGGAAATGTATTGGTCAAAATATTTGGGAACAATTTACCTGACTCATTACATATGGACCATTTGGATTTCTAAAGTGTCTGCTAAATCATGATCATAATTTATAATGCAGAAGAACAGTGGTTATACTATGGTACACTAATATAGTGTTTTCTCCTCTTCTGTTTAGTTAAGCTCATTCAGGAGTTTAATGTTTTATACCCACAGTAGGGCATCTCTTGGTTTGCCAATCTGTGAAACTCTTTTCTCATCCTTTCTGACTTTTAAACCAATAACTAACACCGCTAGACTCACAAACTTACATCTAACTGGCAGAAAATGTGTAAAGCTTACTGTAGCTGGCATTGACATTTCTACTACCTACAACTTGTGTGATATTTGACAGATATTGAGAAGGAGAAACAGGGCTCGACCTGTGGTGGGACGTCCGGTGGCGGCGGTGGTTCGGGGGGTGTCTCGGCTTCTCTCACACCCACCATCTGGGACAAAACCATCCCGTATGATGGCGAGACCTTCCACCTGGAGTACATGGACCTGGACGAGTTCCTGCTGGAGAACGAGATCCCCGTCACACTGGAGGAGGAGCTGAGCAGGGGTCCATCAGCCCGAGACACACCCTCCGAGGAGCCGGCGACCGTCCCGCAGATGCCTGAGGAGGAACACAAGGACGATGAAGAGTCTGAGGACCACTCGCTCACTGTGAACATCGAGACGAACGCAGGTGAGACATACAAGCATTGTTTTTGAGCAACTAGAGACTGTAGCTTGAATGACTAGTTTCAAAACACATTTCTAAGAAAGGTTATATCTACCACGGAATAAAAAGGCATTTGTGATCTCATGATTCAGACTTGTTTGCTAGCAAATATGAGTTTTATAGCTCAAATTCGGTCAGAATTGAGATAAACATTTGCAATTACCTTATTTGTGTTTATTCCGTGGAATAAAAAAGATAATTTTAATAATCAAACTTGGAATTCTGAGGGAAAAAAAAAATCTGAATTCCATTTTTATTGAGGATTCCGAGAAAAAAAAAGCCAGAATTGTGAGATATAAACTCAGAATTCCAATATATAAACTGGCAGTTCTGAGAGAAAAAAAGTCTCAGAAAAATAATTGCGAGAGGAAAAAATATTTTAATCTGATGATTATATTAGAGCAGCCATACATTGTTTTCACCTTCCCAGAAGTCCAAGCGGCCCCGGACCGTGTGACGCCCCCTCCGATCGACCCAGAGGAGATTGAGGTGAGCGTGGCCTTCCAGCCGGACCCCACGGACCTGGTGCTGTCCAGCGTTCCCGGAGGAGAGCTCTTCAATCCACGCAAACATCGCTTCTCTGTGGACGAGCTCAAGCCACAGCCCATGATCAAGAAAGCCAAGAAAGTGTTGGTTCCTGCAGAGGCCAAGGTGAGACCGAACCCTCGGAGAACTAACCGAAAACATCCAGTCATTCAGAATGAGCTGCTTCTCCATCACAAACGACTGGATAATCTAAAGCTGCTATTGGGTACCAATACGGATCATATCGTTATTGTTTTTATTTTATTTATGGTCACCAATGAATCAATCACAATAAGACTTGGAACATGAATTGGGAAAATTAGGGTAATGATTATCAATAATTGAAAACAAAAACAAATTTTTGTTACTAAAAGTAGAATAAAGGTTAAATTAAATTATAATATTTTAAAAACATATTTTATTTCAGCTTGTTGTCAAGAAAACATTTCCAATTTTCCTGAAGTACTAAAAATAAAAATAGATTTTATTTTAATAATAATTACAAAAACACAACACAATTTCTAAAAAAGTCAAAAATAAATAAATAAAAAAAGTTTTAAATATTTATGCAAATTATATCAATGATGCTATAATAACACAAATATTTATATATATATATCTTGTTCTGCAATAAACATCAACTACATTGATTCTATACTCAAAACAAACAACTTCAGCAATAAGCTATTTTTATTATATATATATATATATATATATATATATAATATTTTATGACATTGCTTGAAATACTTTATAGCACTTTAAATAATTCCTTTTATCAATGATTTGAAGCATATAATTTCTAATGTTGTGATTGCTCCTTGTAGCCTGTTGGTTTGGATTATAGTTTATAATCCTTTAACAAAGACTTCTTAAAATCATTATAAGAAAAAAGAATATTCTTGGGGAACCAAGGCTGCTGAAAATGTGGATGGACACACTGTATTGCACCTGAATTTAAACTTAGAATAAAAGGGCTTATGCTTTCTCGTAATACATTTACTGTGATGTTCTGTTAATGCTACGACATGTAAAGCTAAAGCTTGTTTTAGCCGCTTCGTTAATTAGATGTTTGCGTTTCTCTGCAGGATGAAAAGTACTGGTCGCGGAGGAAGAAGAACAACATGGCGGCGAAGCGCTCGCGTGACGCCCGGCGTCTGAAGGAGAACCAGATCGCCGTCCGCGCCTCCTTCCTGGAGCGGGAGAACGCGGCGCTCCGACAGGAAGTGGCTGAACTGCGCAAAGACTGCGGCCGCTGCAAGAAGATCATGCTGCTGTACGAGGCCAAGTACGGCTCGCTGTGAGGGACACGCTTCACCCCGACACACATCAGTCTCCCTTATAATTCACACCGCAGTCACACAGCCGGGGATTGTGGGTAATACGGCGCCGCGCGGGAAGCGGACGAGAACGACACGAGCGTGTGTTTGTAAAGAACGTTTGAAGAAGAAGAAGTCGTCAAATGATAACACAACATAACCTTTGACCTCCTCATTCTGCCCTCTCATTCGGTATGAAGACGAGATAATGTGTCTATGTTTGTGTACAAGAGGTTTTTCGCAGAAAACAAGCGCATGACCCTCGATATGAAGCAATTCTTTTCTTTATTCCTCGTAAACGAGCGTGCGACGGATGGTCACGATCTGCGAAGGTGAAGTCTGTAAATATATATACGCTTGTATTTCGTCTGCTAGTGTTGTCGTTCGTCGGGAATGACCTGATCGTGTAGAGTCGACACTTCTGTCATGCAGATTAACTCTAGAGCGATTCAAACACTTCTTCACCAGAGTTAAGCGGGCGATTATTGTAACGTGAGCGTCTGCGCTTGGGTTTAACTACGAGTGACTGATCCACTGGATCTGGTTTGATCCACGGCAATAATGTGCAACTCATCTTTACCTCAGATCAGATGTTTCTGACGAGTGTCTTTTATTTATTTATTTATTTTTAAAATACCATTTTAGTCGGGCAGCTCACCATCAGTTGAAATGCAAATGTAACTTTAGTTTTTTACATTCTTATCAATGACAGATTCATTATTGCATACTGCAATGAATTATTAGAATAATAATAATAATGCATTTTTAGATCAATTGTTGCATTGGTAAAACCATTGTGGCGTGAGTGTGATTTATTCCAGTCGATGACATTAGCGTTAGCAGTACTAGCATCTCTCAACGTTTATCGCCGGTTTTAGTGTATTTAAAAACAAAGACGAAATAATGTGCTTCCAGTGTTTATGGATTTTGATAGATTAAGATTACACATATCATGGTTTGTTTTCAATGCTCAAACAAATTCACCACAATTTTAGTTTATATTTGTATTTTTAACAGATCTTTTTCTTTTTTACAATCACTATATATGACAACTAAATAACCATCTAATATCTAAACATTTTACCGTTGTAATATATAATAGTTGCACATACACATTGCATTATATAAACTAATGTCGTAAGTCATCAAGATGTGTTTTTTTTTTACAACGGGTTTGAAGCAAATCAATTGTATATTGAACAGTTGTTTGTGCATGCTGTTGTCATGGTGATGCTGTGCAGTGGGCGTGTCCTTCTCTTCCATATATGGAGATAAAAACGCTCTATCCGTTCATGTTCTCTATGAAACTCAAATGTAGCATTCTGACTTGGTTTTGTCTTTAATAAAACATGTAACTTTCAATATAAAGACATTTTGAAAAAAAAAAAGAGCTGTTGTTTTTATAAAGTCACTTTCCTCTGGTTTAAACAGTGTGTTAAGACTGTATCCCATATCATGCATGTTAATAAAGCCAGATCTCAGATATTTGACCTTGCTGAGGTCGTGATGGATCTGTGCTGTGATTGGCTGCTGCTGATGACATCACGCGTGTGTGGTACTACGGCTGTCACTGCAGAGATGATCAGTGACCTTATGAGCATCTGTGAGCATAAATAATACTGTACAAATACATCCTGCTAATGCTTTTAGTGCAGTTCTGTCTGTACAAAGACCGCAGGGTGTGTGTCTGTGTGTGTGCTCCATTGTGTGGGTTCATTGTTATTATTCTCAGTACGATGTTACGTAACAATCATCCTTACACTCAGTGTTATTACATAACATCTGCTTCAGACACACACTGATCTGAATATGAAGGAGAACGAAATCACCTTTATATGCTTGAGACAAAATAAAAACCTTGTTTTTTCTCTTTTAAACATGAAAATAAGACTTTAATAAGTTTTTCCAAAGTTTTTGAATATATAGTGATTTTATTAATATATTGTTGGCTATGAAATCATTCAGTTTATAATGTCATTCATTTTCTAAATATTTTAGAGATAAAGAGAGATTCAGCGGAAGATCGTTTATTTTAGTTTATTTTTCAGAAACAAAAAAAACGGTTCTGCTGAAAATTCAGAGAGTTTACAGTCACAAACAAAGAGTTTGAGTTGCTTTACAAACCTGGAAGACTTGGATTTATTTAATTGGGAACGGTGTCCTTTTGTATTACATTGCAATACTATCAGGAATGTCTTAAATTACGGATAACTTCCATCCATGTTTCCCAATAGACAGGATGGGCAATAACAAAATGATTAAAGGATTGCTGCATTTTTCTGCATTTAAGGTTCAATGATATTGTTAATGTAAGAGAAACCGACTAAGGAGCTAAACATTTCGATTTTAAACATTAAGGATGCTAGGTTTATATAAAATCCTTCTTTGCAACACTTAATGTTTTCATTTGATAAATTGTATAAAGAAACCAAAAGTACGTCAAAATGGTCCAATAAACCGCAGAAACATCAAACCAAAACCAACTTGTCTTCAAATGAATGACTTCTGTACATTCAGCACTTTGTTAAACATTTTATTAGTCATTTCATCTTGCATATATTGCATTTATATTCATATAGTTATTTCTGAAAAAATAACTTCAGCACGTAAGAAACTAAACAAAAGATTTTGAACATAAGAAATATATACATATTCACGTCATAGTCGTATATATCTCTTAATTTGCTTTATAAATGCCGTAGATAACTCTTTTGAAAAAAACTCACAAAACAAAATAGAAAAATTGTAAATAAATTACAAACAAATGTAAAAATACACCCAGTCATAGCATTTAGACAGAAATCTAAACCCCGCCCACCCCCCAAATGAAACCAATGGAAATGAGAGAATAATCATGAAGCTGATGTTCACATTTCAAATATCAAGGAGGGACATCACAACAACAGTCTCACCCAAACATCTCACCAATTTTTTAATACAATCTTTAAACTACATTTCCAAGCTATAGTTCAAACATAATTGGCCATTAAAGGGCGAGTAAAGGACCTTTAGCATCTAGCATATAGCGTTTACTGTGAGGCATTACAGGAGTTTCCAAAGATCCGGTGCGTAAAGTGCAATGCTGCTGGAGTGGACGGAAGGGAACGCTGAGGGGGAAGTGATGTCATAAAGGAAGCCAGCATTGGCTTCTACCTTCAGGAAGATTCTAGAACGCCAGCCTCCATACTAGCTCAATAAAACGCTTCACAAAACACAGCCACTGCAGTCAGAATATATGAGGTAACATTCATAGTCCTAGAGTGGAGAATACAAAGTGCAATTTTCACTGTAGCATCACCACCATTTACGACCTTAGGAACATAAAAATAGCGTTAAATTCAACATCCATCTCTGTGCTGGCAAGCTATTCGGAGTGTATCCACACCAATGACCTTTAATCTCGTGTCCTGTCCCATTCAAAGACAATCAGTGGTTAATCAAAACCTCCAATGGTTGCCTTCACGCACTTCCTACTGGGAACCCAAGTGTGAAACCAATCAGACTTCAACAATCCTGCAATCAATCATTCGGCCTGTTTGTCTTAGGTGTCTGAACTAACGAGATCTGAGAGTATGAAAATATGCATCAATTCTCAATATGACTCACTAGGAATGGGTTTAAACACTTGCTGGTTTCATCAGGATATGACTTAATGTGTTCAAACTGAAAAGGAGAATCCTAAAGCTAAAGCAATGTAGTAGACGTGAGCTGCCTCTTAATCATCAGCTCAAGAGCACAAGACCCATGTCGGTTCAGAGAACATAAAATTACCATAAATAATCAATTATGACCACTGAGGTGTGACCGAACTGTTAACGTGGCTGTAATCTCCAGAGTGTCGTATTTCGGAACATAAACACCATCCAAAAATCCCTTTTAGACATCTAGAATCTTCTGTAAGAATATTAGCTTTTTACCCCAGAGTCGATTTTAAAAAGTAGCATTAATCAAAGCAGATTAGAGAGACAAATATTAGGGAAATAAAGTGACTCATTAGTGAAAACAACAAACGCAAAAACACCTGTGCAACAGGAGGTTGGTTACTCCAAGAGATATTCATAAATAAACAACATCATGAAACCAGAAACAAATGAAGGGAAAATAATCACAAGTAACACTCAATTAGTAGTCATAATACTCTTGAATTATCATGGTGGTAGTTAATGATATATGGAGGGAAGAAAAAAAAAATGTCCTCAAGGAAAGCGTTTCAGCACTGGGATCTCTTCAGCTTTGAGACTTTAATTGGCCAGTACCACAGGTTGGAAGGCCTGGCCGGAGTACTGCAGGTTGTATCCGAGTCCTTCCACAAATGGAGGTTTATCTATGAAGGAAATCCCACTGTTGCCTCCAATGATTCCCACAGCCTGTCCTGGTTGTGGACTGGAGAATGGATCGAAGGAGGCTTGTGGGTGTGGAGCCTGGAATGGCGCCATTGATGGACCTTCAACATCAAAGTAGAGGGGCCTCTGGGAAGCGGGAAACACAAACTCTTTGGCATTAGGAGACAATTGGCTTGGGATGGGTCCAGCTAGAGAGTGCATGGAGAGGGAAAGGGGTTTGTGCTTGACCAGCCCTGGTGGGGAGATGGTGCTTGGGGAGCACGTGATCATCCTCTGTTGCGGAGCTGTGACGACACCAGAACCGGAGGCAACTCCAGGGTTCCCGCACTTCATCTTAGTGGAGCCAAATTTGGTAGCGGCGAAGCTGGCTGTGGTGAAGGTGATCGGCTGAGGTATGGGCCGCGAGTTGGGTGTAGAGTACAAAAGGCTGCTGCCTGGTGGTGAGGGGGTAGATGTGTTGGAGGAATGAGTGCTGGGATTGGTGGGAGTGCTGGGAGCGGCGTAACCGAACAGTCCCGGGCAAGATGAGGTAGAAAGTGGAGCTGGCGAACTGGAGTGTGACTGTAGCATAACTGGCGACACCTGGCCACCGATGGGAACAAACACCTGAGCCTCTGGGTTAAAACCCAGACTCCGGACATCCTCGAACTCCACATCTCCTTTGAGAGCAACGTCGGACCTTTCGGCATCACCCCCTAAACCCGGGAGATCCTCCGTATAGAGGACTTTCACAGCACCTTTCTCCCCAATCTGGTAGGACACTTCGTAAGGATCGATCCAAATACTGAGCTCGGGGGGAACATTGGCATGGACCTCCTCTGTGTCCAGACCGCTCCTCCTGGCTGCCAGCTCCACCACAGGGTCCCTGGGAGCTCCCAGATGCAGGCAGCGGAAGGCAGAACCACGTAAAGGAGCTTCAGGGTACCAATGCCCTTCAAAGCGGGACACCAGGATACGCTCCAACTCCTCACCAAACAGATCCGCCCTACGGCGCGGGAGCTTGTTGTACAAGTAGGACACGATGAAGTTCAACGCAACTTTAACCTCCAGATGCATGATGAATTTGATTATGTCTTGAAAGTTCCTTCAGTTATAGAAATTTATGGCTGTCCTATCATCTCTTGCATATATCCAGGTGAAAGCCTTTAGTCTTGGCCTTAAACGTCAATTTAAAAGCAAGGGCCTCTTATTTTGGATTGTTGTTCAGAATTCGCTTAAAAGTGATTGTCAGAGATCAGTTGATCTTTAAAAATCTTCACCCTGAAGCACTGATGTATGAAGACTGGACAGCAGCTTTCTAAGATCCGGTTTCGTCAAAGCCTCTAGAAAGACAAAGACACACCAGTTAAACATGATATTAATACAAAGTTTGACTGTAGATGCTGAGGCCAAGGTACCAATCAGTGATTATCTTAATGAAATCCCTCAGTTGTCCCTCTGGCTAAAGCACTTAGGATAACATGTGCAAAGAGAGGAAAATTTGCCACCAAATGCACCCATCCACTCACATTAGCTCAAAGAAACACTAAGAGGGAATGTTCTACAAAGAGATATTACTTCAAGCTCAGCGAATATCATTTTTGTCCCAATAGTGGAATCTCATCACTTTTGACTGTGCCAGAGTATACACTTTACAAACAAACCACTGGTTTGTGGTTTATAATTTACCTGCACCTACACTGACATACACTTACTGTAATACATTCTACCTAAATTAGCTAAAAATTAAACCATCTGAGGGGAAACCCTGTAAACTGCTGATAAAATGGTGCTGTTGAAGGCATGAGTTAAAAACTACAACTCCCGGCATGCACCACGCCGCCGCCTTTGACGTCATCACCACGCGTGTAAATGTTGATGTGACGCCTCCGCATCTTCAAAACACAGATAAGCTCCGTTAAAGCCCGTTTTATAAATGCACCGCCCTTGTTGGATTTCTAACAGAGGCGGATCCACGATGAGCTGTAGCACATTTGAGGACAGTAACCGCTGGTAAATGTCATGAAACGGATCATTCTTCAGAAAAGAGACGCGTTAAGTAGTGCACTTAAATACCAGCACTGTTATTTCATAATAATAATAAAAAACTATTAAAATAAAAACGCGGTTTAGATATATGGGTATATGTTAAGTGATTCTACGTTTTCCTTGTGCGGTTATCTTATTTAAAATGCATGACATTTTTAGAAATAAATATAATCTCAGTACGAGGTTTCATGCTGTCATTTAATACGCGATGAAATTATTAATTGATAAACTAAACGAGAAGTGTATCCACCTAATAATAATAATAATAATAATAATAATAAAATCGTGTTGTGTTTTCAATGTCACTCAATGTCAGAGTTTGACCGAATGCCAGAACATAAACAGCGACTGACAGAATATTATTCCTAAACCATTATCCACAAGCCTAGATGTTTGTTTACACCCCCATCAGATAACACACCCATGGGGTTCACATCACCTCCAAAAATGACACCAGCTTCATCAAAACACCAAACAAATAGTTCCCTCTCGACTTTATAATGTTCAACCTAGACTACACCATTGAACCAAACACTGTTATCTAACACAACACACTCAAACATGATTATAATAGTGCTGATGACAACACAAACAACTGAAGCAGATGATGGGGGTTCCCTCAAAGAAACTTACTTTTATTTTAATATAACTTAACTTACGGTTTTCCAGTTAACACACAAAACTGTATTTAGAACAGCGTGTTCCCTGAAGTGATGTCTGACATGACTGATATGAAATGAGCTTATAAAGATCCAGCAGCTGTTGGCCGCTGACAGCAGAGGAATAATCAGCTTTAGCAAACCTTTGGCCTGTTATAGTCTCCTCAGCACACCATTAAAGACAAGGACATCTGTGCAAACACACATTCAGCAAGATCTCACACAGGGTTACACGCGAATACCGCACATATCATCAATTACAGTGTCTTTAGATGGGTTACTTCTTGACAATCTAAAATTAACAAATCATTCCAAAAATTAATAAATAATATTAATAAAAACAAAGACTGAATATGTAGCTACGTTCAACATCAAGTCCAGCACCAATCAATTCTACTGTCACTGATGAAAACAGTCGGTAATTTAAATAGAAATGAATCAAGTACTTACTGATAAAAAGCTCTTGTTTATATCCTGCGCATATTTTCTCCATTAATTACACAGATATCAGAAATTATTCGTGCTTGAGGCTTTGAAGAAATCCTTCACAAAGAATCGCTGCCTTGTGTCGCGTTTTGATTGAAACGCACTTGTGTTTTGCTTAATTTTAGGTTTAATTTATCTCATGTCACGGCGTGACGCTCCCCTGCTCGCGTGCGCGTCCGTGGAAACTTCGGTTTGACAGCCTCGCGCTTTTATATCGCTCCGCCCTGCGCTATGACGTGTTTTCAGCTGGAACTACTTACTGATTAGATCTTGCGCAATAATTCAACCCACCCAGATGAGTGAGCGGTCACTAGTGTGTTAAGACGCTCTAAGCTCATTTATATTTATTGAGTATTATATATATATATATATATATATATATATATATATATATATATATATATATATATATATATATATATATATACATACTTGATTTTGCAGGCGAATAAATCAGTGTTTACTTTAAATATTTTAGTTGTTTAGCTGTTTTATTATCCATAATGTTAAAATCATGCTAATTTGACATTTTATTTGATATTTATAAGACACGTTTATTTCTCTTTCCTCTAATTAATCAGGCGAGGCTGTGCTGCAGAAGGCTAAAAATAAAAGATGTCATAGCAACAGTGCAGCCATTGGCTGGCGCGAGCTGGGGGCGTGGTGGCGTAGATTCAGCGCGTGACAACGGGCATGATGGGAATTGGAGTTTCCAGACAACATATCGAAGCAATGAGAGCTTATGGTATATATTTTTTCATTCATTCATTTTTTTTTTTTTTAATTCTTATTAAAGTTATATGAAATTAAAAACAAATTAAATGTAACTTGACGTCAACCTAAAGACAACCCAAACAATAATAATTATAGATCCAAAGAAAATTAGTAATGTGTGTGTGTGTGTGTGTGTGTGTGTAAATATGTATATAATTTAGGATTATGTTTTAGGAATTTATTATTTGTTTAAATGTCAGACATGTGGTTTACCATCAGCATGACACATCTGATATTACGTCTCTGCATTTTTACTGGGCTATAAGACAGTGTGTCCCATCTAAACATCTTATTTTAGTCCAAATTTTCACATGCTTGCTAAAACTGTTGTACAATTGACATTTTAATGGCTTTTATATGCAGGAGCTGCACTCAACTAAGTGTCTCAACATTTACACAGTCTCTGATTTATTTCTGACAGACCAACCTGTTCCTGAACATTGAATCTCTCTTAGGTTTGGTTTGAGGAACGTCAGTGGACAGCAGGAATGTAAACAAGCATAGATGAGGTGAGGCCAGGCATTAAGCTATGACACTTATAAAATATAGGTCACAATATCTTAAAAATCCTAAATATTATGATGAAATCTCTTTATCAGCCTAAATTTTATGAACAATTTTTCATTTATATTTTTGATATTTAATATCAGTCTTAGAAGTAAAACCACCTCAATAAAACATAAGAAACAAGAATTAAGGGCATAGGAGAGGATTCATATATTTTTTGTTTGAAGTGTGTCTCAGGTGTCATAAAAATGTTTTTCAGAAACAGTTTTAAATTTAAATGTAGAAACACACATTATATTTGAGTCATTATTCTTTGAACTGAGCACTAAACACTGAATTTGAACATATAAATTATGTAATACATTAATATCAAGTAAATATTAATAAAACTTTTTTGCAAGTGTCACAATCCTTATTAGGTTCTGACATTATTTGGAACTTGATGGACACAAAACAATTATGCATGAATGATGAATTATCAATCTGACATTAGTATAACATATTTGATTTAATTTTATATTATAAAATATATATATATATATATGTATATATATACATACACAAACACACACATAAAAGGAAAATATATATTTTATATTTTAATGTAAGATTAATTAATATTAGTTCATTAATATTACTTTATATGATTTATTTTGCAAGTGTTTATTTTATGTATTTCATTTTATTTTTGCAATGAACGGCAACATTTACAAACATAAAAGACAATAAAAAAATTATAAAAAAAGTAGAAATTATTTTACGAAATGAAGCGTATTATGTATTTTTATGTAAGTATTACACCACAAATAGTCCTGCAAGCTATTTGGCTTTTAATTCTTAAAACATAATTTAAACGTGTCCACATCACGTGATGTCAGTGCCGTAAAGCGCCAGCGGCTGTCGTGATTCGGCCCATGTGTGTAGCTGTTGTCAGTCGGTGAGCTCGAATCATGAGAGATTATGGGTTATTAATAATGTAAATGTATGAACCGGAGCAGCTGGATAACATTTGTCTGCACACAAACGGGCTGCTGAGGCTTCAGGTGTAAGGAAGGGTAATATGACAGAAAACCCGCAGCAACATCTCATCCCAAAGCCTGAAAGAGTGACAGATTCATAGATCAGAAGCTGATAGATGTGATGCGCGCGGTCTTTATAAGATCTCGGTTGTGCAGCAGCTCGCAGCGCGTCCTTTAGTCCGGGTTCCGCGTGTTGAGAGATCGGCTCGGCTCGGCTCGGGTCTGGTTCTGGTTCAGGATGTTTGTGCTGGTGGAGATGGTGGACACGGTCCGGATCCCGCCCTGGAGCTTTCATCGGCAGCTGAACGAAGCGATCGCCGAAGAACTCAACAAGAAACTCGCCAACAAGGTGAGCAGAGACCCATACTGCCAGACATCAACACATTTAATTATATATATATATATAAAGGGCTGGATTTATCTGATCAAAAAAATATTGTGTGAAATATTATTACGATGTAAAATAACCCTTTTTTAATGTTATTTTAACATACATTAAAATCTAATTAATTTCTGTGATTTTTCAGCATCATTCCTCCAGTCTTCAGTGTCACGTGATCTTCAGAAATCATTCTAATGTGCCGATATACTATCAGTGTTGAAACTGTTGTGCTGCTCAGTGATTTTTTTTTTTTTTTTTTGCTGGAAACTGTGATACTGTTTTTCAAGATTCTTTGATGAGTAAAAGGTTAAAAAGAGAATGTGTATAAAATATAAATATTTTTTAACAATATACGCTACTGTTCAAAAGTTTGGGGTCAATACATTTTTATTTTTCCTTTTTTTTTTAAAGAAATTAAAACTTTTATTCAGTAAGGATGTGTTAAATTGATAAGAAGTGATAGCAAAAAATTTATTTTGTTAGAAAAGATTTCTGTTTTAAATAAAAGCTGTATTTTAAACTGTTTATTCATCAAAGAATCCTGAAAAAGTATTCACATTTTCCAAAATAAATAAATAAATGGCAGCACGACTGTTGCCCACATTTATAACTCTAATAACAAATCAAATAAATGCAGCCTTGATGAGCAGAAGATGCTTAGAGTCGTTCTCAAAGACATTCAGGTCTGATAACCCATCGAGCCCGTCTAACCCCTCCATCCCTCCATCTCTCTGTCTGCAGGTGGTGTATAAGGTGGGGTTGTGTGTCTGTCTGTATGACATCACTAAACTGGAGGACTCCTTCATCTTTCCTGGAGATGGAGCGTCTCATACTAAAGGTGCTGAGCTCTAACGTCTCTCTGTGACTCGCTGCATTCACTCCAGCACATCCTCATTCTCTCTCTCTCTCTCTCTCTCCTGCAGTTCACTTTCGATACGTGGTCTTCCACCCGTTCCTGGATGAGATCCTGGTTGGGAAGATTAAGGGCTGCAGTGCTGAAGGTGTTCATGGTGAGAGAGGACACCAACAAACAAAAAACTTAAGTTATCTTCATGTGTTCTTCAGTGGGGGGGCTTTTATTGTTAACTAAACCCATAACCATGAAAAAAATTGTCATAAATTGAAATAAAATAAATTTTAACAAAAGTAAAATGTATTTAAAAATTCAGCTAGTTGCCAACATTGTCATTTTCATTTCAAGTAGTAAAAAACGGAAAAAAAGCAACATATTAGATGTTACCAAAAATAAATCTTAATTATAAACTTAAACATTTTATTTCAGCTAGTTGAGAAGAAAACATTTTATAAAGTCAAAAGACAATATTAAAGTCGCAATGTTCCGAGCACAAAGTAAAAAATATATTTTTTATTTTCATTTGTTTCAAATTTGTTTTCATGTTTAACTTGATGTTCTAAAATGGAGGAAAAAGTTGTATATTTTTGTTTTCATATAACAATTGACAAAACCACAACAGAATTACTGAAAACATAACTTAAAAATAAAATAACAAAAATAATTCAAAATATTCATAAAAACTATAATAGTATCTCAGTGACACCAAAATAAACGTTTAATCCTAGTATATTCCCAGTCCTGTCTTTATACTCCAGTAGATCGAAAACATCAGAATAATGTCAGATTCAGAATATGAAAGCCGTTTGGAAATCAAAAATGAAAAGATCATTAGAAAACGATTGAATTGGTGAATAATGAGTTTGTGTGTGTGTGTGTGTGTGTGTGTGTGTGTCGCCTCCACAGTGAGCCTCGGATTGTTCGATGACATCATCATCCCACCGGAGTCACTACAGCAGCCGGCTAAATTGTATCCTAAACGATCACGTCTGGAAACACATTCACATTAAACTCTTATTAGTGTATGTGTAGCATCATCTCCCAGCATGCTCTGTTCCTTGACGGCTGTGCTAGCGACGAGGCGGAGCAGGTGTGGGTGTGGGAGTACGAGACGGACGAGGGCGCTCACGACCTCTTCATGGACCAGGGCGAGGAGATCCGCTTCCGGGTGGTGGACGAGGTCTTCATCGACACCTCACCCACCGGTCCCAGCACAGAGAAGGATGCTGCGAGCGCAGACACAGCGCCACCTGCAGGAGCGGAGGACAGCGCGCAGCAGAAAGAGGCTCCCTACACACTCATCGTGAGGATATTAGACCTTTAATACGATCGCTGTTATGAGTGTAGAACCTGTTCCATCCACAAACATCTCTTGTTTTCTCCTGCAGGGATCTGTAAGTGAACCAGGGCTGGGTCTTCTGTCATGGTGGAACGGTTAACAATATCTTTGTGTTATAAACACCAGCTGAAACTTCTCATAAGACTGCGTGAACTTAAGTTCTGTGAGCAGCTGATGTCGACCGATGGAGGACGCATTTTTTTGGAGGATTGTGATATTTTGGGTATAATTAAAGACTTGCAGTGTCCTACAGAATTTATTTTATAGAAAAAAAATGTGTTTAGCAAATGATATTTTTTTCTCACTCTGAATGAAATATTTTTGTGTGATCATTTATATATGGTTTTTGGATATTTTTTTCTTTCCTTCGGGCTGCCTGTTAAGGCACAATAATGGAATAAATAAAATAAAATAAAAATGTTTAAATTGTACTGACTAAAGTCTTATTTATATACATTTTGTTAAATGCATGTTGTATTTAAATTTCATATTGATGGAGTCTTCTAATTTTAAGACTGCTAAATTTGTTTTCTTTTTATTTTCTCCAGTTACTGTATTTTGCAGTAATATAATAATAATTCATATATATTTACAATGACATATGCTGTGCATTAGCAGACCATTAGTATTTTCACCAATGGTAAATTCAATACCAATGGTCAATTTAAATATTTTGCTGTAGTGTTCTGGGGATATAGAGGTTTACATTGACATAATGCATGCATCATTTCAGAAACATTTGTATTAATTTTTTATGTCTTTTTATCTCAGCCGTTTCCACATTGTTGTAATAGCCATTGTGCCAATGTCAGCATGTTTATTATATTTCCTGTAAAGTGCTAGACACTACCTGCATGTGTTGTCAGCTGACAGCTTTTTACAGAATCTCATATGGCACGAGACGGAACGACTTTAGTGCGTCATCGTCGTGAAGATGCGCGCAAAGACGCGTCGGTTCTCCCGGTAAGAGCGTGTGAACGGGGATCTCCTCCCACACACGAGCTCCTCATCTAATATAACGGTGATCCACGGGACGGAAGCGTCTGCCAGCTCTAGACAGTACATTTCTGCTATTGGTCCATTTATTTGGGCGTTAGTCTTTATTTATTTTGCTGTATTTAATACTCCCGTGATGTGTGTACTATAGATAACCGTGCATATAATCTAATAACAGACACAGAATGATTAAAGTGAGTGCTTGTTTATTTTAGACATGATCCCACCCTGTCGCCCACCTTTAGTTTATGTCCGGCCGTGTTTCAAACTTTAGCGCGTCCTAAACAACAGTTATTTCAAGCGCATTATTGTGCTGGTTCTCAAAATAATCGTGATAACGCCTCCACAGACGCTGTGTAGTCATATGACGAGACTATGGGGCACTATAAACTGTCTCTTGACTGCCCTCCGTCCGGCGGCTCTGACGTCACGAGGCCAGATTTCACGTTCACTTGCGCGCGAAGTTCCGCGAACCCTGCAGAGACAGAACCAGTCTGATCTCTTTAAGCTCTCGTGGAAGACAAAGCATGCTTTCGTGCCGTCTTGAATATAAACTTTCTCTCTCTCTCTCACACACACTGTGAGAAAGATGAAGATGATTATAGCAGCATAGCAGTGATAAGTGCATGTGATAGGCCTACCTTGGGTTCAACAGAGTTCACAGACCATCCAACCATCAGCTCCTAGGAAGCAATGCACCATGGGAAGGCTTTTGAAAGATGAAGGGTGCAGAGGCTGCTGCATTGCAGGAACGTTTATCTGAAACAGACTCTACTCAAGTGCACACATGCAAATATTTCTAACTATTCCACACGACCCTGTGGCCCGAAGAGTCTCAGAACAAACTTCGCATTCGCAGAAGTTTACGTAGCGTTCGTTTCTGGGTAAATAAGTCATAGGTGTGAGAGACGGTTGAACATCCTCAAACTGGACTGAGAAAGAATCAGACTCCTCCATCCAGTGGCACATGATGTTAAATAGATGGTAATGGGGTGAATCTCACAAAATAAATAAATAAATAACTGTCCGGAACGTATCATATTCACATTCAGAGTCATATTCACCCCAAAATCAAGAGGAAAAAAACAATTATGTCCTGCAAAAAGACTATTTTCAGAACAATTTAACACATTTACCCCCAAATTCATAATACTGAAAATAATAATAATAATACTTTTTACATTTTGCATGTAAAAGCATCATAAATTGTTATTTTTGTACTGACTTTTAGCATTTAGATGCGTTTTATTCATGCATTTTACAGATTTTTGATTGAATGATCCTAAAAATTGTATTTTCATTGTGCCAAATATTTTTTATTTTATTTCAGGGTGTAATATTAATCAGACGTAAACATGATCAGGGTTTTGTCCATTAAAGAAACACTCCACTTTAAAAAAAAAATAGGCTCATTTTAAACAGTTGAGTTAAACATCGATAAACAGTGCAATATGAAAAAGTTTTATTTTAAACAAACAGACTCGTTCATAATTAATCACCAGGCATATTTGCATTTGCATTTCACATGTAAAGGCTATATTTTTGAACCACGAAAATCCTATTACAGTTTCAGTTTTTCCTTTCTTCAGGAGTGTTAAAACTTTAAAATGTAACAAATTAAAACATAAAGATCCTCACTAAATGATTTTGTTTAAAAGAATTAAGGTCACCTCATTTCTTAAATCCAGCACCGTTTACATCATTAGTGTAATTTTATGATATGAATCAATTCAAGTTAAAGTGCATTTATGCAATCAGAAATGAAGCAACGATATATTTACATTCACAGCACACGCTCAAACACACGACGGATCCTGAATTAGAAACACTGATGTCCGATTAACAAATGCTCAACGCAAGGAAGGTCATAATAAATGCCCTGGAAATCAACCTGGTGTTTCAGCAATGCTGGATTCTCTCAGGAATGATAATATCACATCTAAACTGATTCGTAATCTTAACCACATTAAAAGAGCGATTCCACAAACAGAGATCAGCTATTAGTTGGCGTTAGATCAGATTTGATCAATTCGGGCGGTCATTCATTCATAAATATGCAGATTCATTTTCATCATCTTGTAAATATCTCAGAGTCAATCCGAGATCAGAAGCACATTCACCTACTCACAAACATTTCAAATAAGATCACGAGACCATAACAAAACTGAAGCTTAGCGTGGAACAGAGAGAACCGATCACTCGTTTCAACACGCTGTGATTGATCAGTGAAGGAGGTTATGTTCACACTGCACTTCTGAAGTCACTCCTGATGTCACTCCTGATGTCACTTCTGAAGTCACTCCTGATGTCACTTCTGAAGTCACTCCTGATGTCACTTCTGATGTCACTTCTGATGTCACTCCTGAAGTCACTCCTGATGTCACTCCTGATGTCACTCCTGATGTCACTTCTGATGTCACTTCTGAAGTCACTCCTGATGTCACTCCTGAAGTCACTTCTGAAGTCACTCCTGATGTCACTCCTGAAGTCACTCCTGAAGTCACTTCTGAAGTCACTCCTGATGTCACTCCTGATGTCACTCCTGAAGTCACTCCTGATGTCACTCCTGAAGTCACTCCTGATGTCACTCCTGATGTCACTTCTGATGTCACTTCTGAAGTCACTCCTGATGTCACTCCTGATGTCACTTCTGAAGTCACTTCTGAAGTCACTCCTGAAGTCACTTCTGAAGTCACTCCTGATGTCACTCCTGATGTCACTCCTGATGTCTGATGGGGTTGATTAAAGCCACGTTCACACTACAGGATTACAGCCAGTTATTAGGTCACTCACAGAAAACTAGCGGGTGATCAGTGTTCATCAGTCTTCATGTGTGAACTACTGCATCAAAGAGGCTCACCGATGAATCAATGTCTAGCATGATAAATATCTGGAGACAACTCGACGTCCTGAGTGACCCCTGAATAATTCACTCAGACAGCAGCATTTATATAAAATCTAAACGCATTACTGTTTCGGACAACGCTGGATTATCTGAGGTGCTAGAAAACCACAGAAACTGGTGCATGTCTTCAGTATCTCACACAACAGGACTGCAATTAACCAGACACATCTGATTCATCATGATCAGATAATGACAAATTTATCTCCGATATTCTGCTGCTCAGCTGCTCTCTATTGCTATGTTTATTATTAGGATGACAAGTGTTTTTGTGTTGATCTGCTTATTAACACTCAAATGATTGAGATGGCCAATCAAATCAAAGGAGGCGGACTTTATCGTTTTAACGGCTGAAAATGGCTTAAGATGTAGGCTATGGCTAAACATTAATATCAGTCAACTGTTGGACAGAAATGCTAAATGACCGACAGTAATAAGCACGTATTCAAACTACTCAACGTTTTGTCAGATTTCACCGTTTTGAAGAAATCATAATGTGTTTTGTAATAGCCCATATGACTAAACAAGCAGTTCTGTTGAGAGGATGTCAGAACATTTTAAATTAAAATGCATTTTAAATGCATTATTTTACAATATATTGTAAATCTAAATTTTCATTAATCTCTTATATGCCTTTAAATCGCTTAATTCCTTTAAATATGTAAAGCACCATTAAAGCACCTGGTTAAAAGCTTTGAGATGTCAAGCAGTCCTGTATTCTTTCATCATTCAGAGGATTCGCTGTACTTTAAACACAGCTGTCACTCCGGAAATGTTGCAGTGTGAACGTGGCCACAGTAAAACACTTTTTTTTACTATGAAACGAGAGGAAATCTTTCTATGTACAAGTAATATTTGAACATTAAATCCGATGGGGCCCTGTCAGAGCTGTTTCGGTGCAGTCCCTTCGGTCTGCAGATCAGCAGAGGTGTGGTTTGGGTGGATCTGCATGTGTTTGCCCACCGTGACCAGCAGTGGGCGCAGGAGTCAGTTGTCCAGTGTCACGACTCATTGGGCGGAGCGCTGAAGAACATCTCCCTGCAGAGCCTCGCTGTGTCTTCAGGGGAGCGGACGGTGAAACCGATGGTACGAGGGTCCTCGAAGATCTCGTAGTCATTTCCACCCTGATCCGAGAACAAATATAACAAATAAATACACATAAACACACATTAATACAGATACACAGCCATTCAATTACGCACCAATGAAGTTTCATTGCCGAAAAAGAAGATGGTGTCCCATCCTTCCTGCTCCAGGACGTCCAGACAGAGGCGTTTGTCCCAGCCCTCCGGGAAGATGTCGAAACTTATCAAACCCCCTGAAGACAATCACAAAACACACAATAGGAAAAGATTCATTTAATATCAACATTAAGCATCAGTTTAACTACAAACCCTGAAGCGTTCTTCCAGATAATGTTCAGTAAAGTTTTTAGCTGTTTGCAAACTTCTACCAGGTTTATCCACTAAATCAGATGCCCTCATACCGAACCCTTCCCGAGATTATATTTGAGACTCACTAACTTTCTCTAAATAATGATAACTGGGTTATAAAGTAAAGGTGCATGTTTGTGCAGTTATACTAAAAGAGTTTTAACTTGCTGGGGGTTGGACCTATCAATCAGACGACAGAAGGCATGCAGGAGATTGAGTGCAACAGGATTTTCAGCGATGTTTATGATCTTACAGTTCAGCGTAATATCACATATGATACAGTAGGTTTCATAGGGTCAATCTGTCACTTAATGTGTGTTCCTCCAAAATAAACCCTCCCAGTGGCATTAAAGCAGTGAATCTGCAACCTATTACAGAGAGTTTAACATGTTTACGATCCCCGATTCTCACAGTAATGACCCTTTTAGTCTTTGAGACGGTCTGTCTTCAGAGAATTGAACTGTTGGACTGTTTGTCCTCAGAGTGATTGAAAACAGACGTTAAAACTGAATGATCTTCACACACAAACCCAACTCACACAGAGTTCATTAGTGTCCCTCCACAAGCATTCTAGCACTGCCTCAATGGTAGCTAAAGGAACAGCCAATCAGACAGCTCGATCATCTCACACCCCCCCGAAAAATGAAAGAGACAAAGCCAGTGTGTGTGAAACTGAGTTGGACTTTAGAGGCAAAACTACTGGAAACTGCCTCCAGACTTCAAAGCCGATGCCCATCCATGTGTGTGTGTGTGTGTGTCCATATGTGGCAAAGTAAACACTCATTTTCTCTCACGGGTCATTGGTCTGTAAACACTCACACACACACACGAGCGCATCTGATAGCATTCGTTTATCACACTGAACACAGATAACGTGTGTGTGTGTGTGTGTGTAATGTGCCGTGCAGATACAAACAGCTCTGTTTCAGCGCGGTTCATTTGCTTCCCATCACCAGAGAGCTGGTGATGTCATTTCCTGCTCACCTCTGGTGAACCGCAGACCTTTTCCTGCAAACTCTTCTTGCAGAGCCGCCACAAACTTCTCTCGTATCTTCTCTCTCTGCAGGACGGCACAGTTTGGATTATTTTAAATGTGCATTAAGGTTTATTAGGGTTTTAAATCAAAACATTCATTTTGTATAGACTGGTTCACACAACGTTTGGCCAATTCTGTAAAAATAACTTGGTTCTTGTGAACTGAGAATACCTTGTCGATCTCAGAGAACTCGAGTCGCTCTTCTAGCGTGCAGCTGCGTCCGATGGGCGAGATGTTGATCATGCCATTACGAAACTCAATGAACGTCCCTCTGAGAGAAAGAGATTTGGTTGAAATGATGACATTTGGTTTGCCGTACTGACATGACATCACAGGTGATCACACATCTCTGTTACCGTTTCTTGGGCAGCTTGATGAGCCCCATGTAGCTGAGACAGAAGTTGATGAGGTCCTGCAGTAACTCCTCGCCCAGATGATTCTGAATGGCCTGAGAAAACAGATTGAGAAGATTCAATAACACACCAATTTGGAATCAACACAGAGAATTCTGAAGAGTGTCTCTTAAAGTTCTACAAAGAATTCCAATTTGGACTTCTAAGACATTTGAAATATTGAAGACATTTGAATATTTCCCCATTATCAATCACCTGTTTGGAGATGAGTTTGCCCTCTTTGTATTGCACGGTTCCATTTTCTGCGAAGATGTAGTCAAACTTGTGTATGACTGCAGCGAGAGAGAGCATAACACAACAACAGAATGAGACGCAATCAAAGCACTCTGTTCAGCATATCTTATCCTCATCCTGATGACCTTTACCTTGTTACACAACACACACAAACAAGCTCATTTACACTCAGAGAGCTTTAATGTGAGGTCCACAGGAGTCCTGTTTGAGCCGACCGGATGACTTGATGAGGTCAAAGACACATCTGATCAGGTTCTGCTCTAATCTGAGTGTGAATGTGATTGGATCTGATTCTGGAGTGAACCGTTTCAGATTAAATCCTGATATCTTGGTTAATCTAATCAGAGCTGCACAATCATAATGACAACGACAATCATCGATCACTGATGACACAACGAACTGATCTAGATAACTGATAAGATCCAGAGAAGTCAAACAGAAAGTCAAGACTAAAATAACACCTGCAGGTGAGATTAAACCACACATCTGAAAGATGACTTTTCTTCTTGACAGGAATGAAATTACATTGACATTTTGCATTTATGCATTTGGCAGATGCTTTTATCCAAAGCGACTTACGTTGTATTTAAGGAATAGATTTTATCGTGCATTCACTGGGAATCAAACCCAATGACCTCTGTGTTTCCATCTCCATACTGTTAGATCATGCCTCCATGCCAGAAATATCAGATCCAGCCCCAGATGCCAGATCCTGGCAGAAAATATCTGTTTGTCTGGTAACAGAATAATCTAATATCCTGGCAGTCAGAATTATATTAGCCAGAGAAGAGCAGAAGCGGGAGAAAGAGTTCATTGAGTTATTTTAATTGCGTATGTTTCAGTGCTCAGACTTCGTAATTATGGGATATCAGCTGTTGTGTTGATGTCCGAGTTGACTCGGTGATGCAGTCGAACCAGTTCCTCCACATTCTACATCTGATGCAATATCCAAAACCCATTAAAACATGAGTTTGGATAATGATCCCAAAGACTGATGACCGTCTTTAGGGCAGATGTTGAAGAAATATGTGATTCTCTAACCTTCATCTCCTTCTCCGAGCTGTTCTGCGATTTTGGAATAATCTGATCCACCCACCACGCCGATCTTCACCTTCTTTCTCAAGGTCTGGAAGAACTGGTCCAGCTCAGGGTCGATCTTCTGCAGACACACACACACACACACACACACACACACACACACACACACAGAGCTACATCACCTCAGTGCCCCTGAAAACTGATTTACGTTTCCATTAAACAGTGGATGCAGCTGAGGTTTCAGAGTATTTCTGATTGGGGAACACACTTTGGGCAGACTAAATAGTCTAAATTTACTAGTCACCATGTCTGCAGCCCTGTATGTTATACTTCACCTTTATGTTTTCGGCAGACGTTTAAGTGCATGTTAGTCAAATTAATGGCGGTGTTGTTTACTGACTGGTTGGTTAAACAAACACACTGTGTGTCAGAGCTGCAGACTGTCATAGACTCACGCTATCACTGTACATGAAGTCATATCCTCTGTGAGTCATAACAGTGTGCTAGGAGGGTAAGAAAACTCCCAAATGTTTAATGAGGGAGTTTAACAGCATCATGAAGGTGTGGCGGATGAACAATTAAAGGGTCATGAGCTGCATTTTTATTATTATTATTATTATTATTATGTTATAATGTTCTCTGAAATTCACTTGTGTTAGTGTGGTTTTAAACTTAAATTTGCGACATGATGAAACATGATGTTTAGATCTAGATATATGTTATGAAGGCAATTTAAAGACAATTTTCATAATTTACACTACAGTGTCTTATAATCTTGTAATATCATCTGTATTATTCTGTTGATGGAGTAGTCCTGTGTATTTCATTTCCTCCCACTACAAGCGTGTATCAGTGGGCGGAGCTAAAGAGGCAGTGATGTAGAAGCTGACTTGATCTACTCCTGTGGAGGCGGGGCTTAGCCACACTATTACCTCATAATGTGGCGCATTCCAAAACAAGTCGTTTTCTGAGTTTGGTTTCAATAAAAGCTGTTTATGGACTAACAAGAACGTTTTGAGTTTTGAAACTTACATGATGTTTTTATACATTGACCTGTAAGTCAAAAGATCCAGGGGAATTCGATTTCTCAGTTCATGACCATTTTAATCGGTGAAACTGTCAAAACACAATTAAGGCTACCCTGACAGTAGAAAGATCTTTCACAAGAAGGATCATGATAAATGAATATTAGCATCCACACATATGCTCCTTTTTTTAGCGCACACTTGTGGAAATAATCTCAGCTCGCTCTTTAAAGCAAGGAGATTTTCTGATCGGCTAGTGTTATCATCTAAGAGGTTGAAGTGATTTAAACAACACTGTCTTATCTCGTCTTGGTGTGAACGGGCTATTAACGTTGTAAAACAGTATTTGTGTGTGTGTGTGTTAACAACGTTCTGTATAAGCTGTAAAGGTTATTTTTACTTTCCACTTTTAGTACTATAACATTCCCACGAGTCACTGCTTCTACAGCGGAGGAAAGACTGATGATGCAACATCTGAGCACACTGATACAGCTCATCTGACGTAAATAAACAGTTCTTGAGCAGAACGGCATGTCACGTCACGCAGCAGATTTCGGTAACTGCTCATGTAACAGAGCGAACCAAAGGAACACAGAATGTCGCATGTTGTGTTTAGAACGAACCATGAACGAACATTCCAAGAGCGTCGCGTGGGAAACATTGTCTACAGTACAGCTACGTGCAGAACGAGTACTGTACAAACACACAAACACACTCACGAGACATGCTTCACCTAAACAGATCAGCGCAGTATATAGAAACATAATGTTCTCTTAATAGCAGAGAGGATTTATAGCAGATTTATAGCCCTTTAAATGTTATGCATCATCTGTTACACTTAATATTATCTAATAAATATTGTGTTGATTTAAAAAAAAAGATTTTATATAAATGAACAGTCTCGCATCTTACCTCTCTCGGGTTTGTCAGCGTTCCGTCCACGTCAAACAAGCACAAAACATTTCGACCTCCGGCTAAAATAGACTTCATATCCATTTCTTCTAATCCAGTAGACATTTAAAATTTTATAATAAAACCAAAAAGGACAATAAATATATATAAATCAGAAATGACTCAAGATGAGTCAATGCATAAGAATATAACGAGACACGGTCTCTCGTCTTTCATGAAACCGAAAGATAAAAAGTGTATACTGATGAGTCTTACTTCCCAAGGTTACAGTGTATACGGCAGGCTACATCACTGCTGAGGGTGGATGAATCTGCACATGTGGTTCTTTCTGCAGCACTCTCTGTCCTGGGCAGGGTCCGCCCCAGCCAATCACAAGCGCGAAGTCTGGTCACGTGCGCTAAGGGGGCGTCACCTCGCTGTGTGATGAGGAGCTCAGAAGCGTCACAAGCTCCGTCAGTCAAACGCGTCGAGGAGACAGTTCGACCTCTCACCTACTTCATTACATCTCATCATAACAATAACAACAACAGAGAAATCATTACAGAGAATCAAGAAAATAAACAAGAACGCAGGCCAAAGAAATACGTGTTTTCAAGTGACTGTGATTTACGTTACATTTAGCAGACGCTTTTATCCAAAGCGACTTAAAATGAGGACAAGGGAAGCAATCAAAATCAACAACAGAGCAATGACATGCAGGCTAATAATGCAGGCATTTAAATGTTGTAGATTAGGCTAGTCAAAACCGTTTCTCCCAGCCTCTAGCTAAATAAAAAAAAAATGGTGGACCATTAGGCAAAGGTAGGTGCCCGCCTTGGGCCCCAAAAAGCCAAGAGCCCCCTAAAATGCTTTTAAATGGACGAACAAGTGCTGGGTGAGGTATTAATTACCACAACAAACGTCTGTGCATTCGCGTTGAATGGTTTTTGTTAAACATTAAATATGCTTAAGTTAAAATTTTCATGATTTTAATTAGGCCTTATTTATATATTTTTTATTTTTATAATCATCCAGAAAAAAAAAAACCTGAATCCAGACAAATAGGAGCAAATAAAACTTAAAACGGATTTCACAGGGCCCTTTAATTTAATACTAAGTACATATTACATATTATTTTTTTATGGTGCTGACTTGTTTTCACACAGGCACACTTCAGTTCGGTTGAAATAATCCTTAAGCATGTAAATGTATAATTTCCTTTAAATGTGTATCTAAAATAAATAAAAAACAAATGTAAATTTTAAAGTTTAGAGACAGCTTTTGCCTTGTAGACAAATGCATGGTGAAAATTACCCCAAAGCACCACCTAGTGTCCAACCTACTCCAATACTATTATAACCTGTTTAAATTTGAACAATAAAACAATAAAAAAAACTAAAATAAATAAATAAAAATGAAAACTACATAACCTAAATGTAAATGGAACTGAAATTAGTCCAAAATAAAAGCATGAAAAGTATTTAGGTAGAGCTGTTTCAATAGGCCTCAAACATTGAAGAAAACCATGAAAAATATTAAACAATTTATGTAAAATGGTTTCTATGCCACCAAATGGCATTCTTCAAACAGGCATCACCTTTATGGGATATGAACATAAAGGGATACTCCACCGAAATTAATTTTTTCATTGATCACTTTTCCCCATGTCGTTAAAAACCCGTAAAAGCTTTGTTTGTTTTTGGAAAACAATATAAGATATTTTGGATGAAATCCAAACTGGATTTTATTTGGGTGGTTTATTAACAAAACTTATTTACTTAAGAATAAACAAACAGAGGAAAAATCATACATCAATTTTTATGTAATTAACAGATGTACGTGTATGTAAAGCAAGAACATAAGCAGCAAATCATAAAGCCACTATGACAGTCAACAAATATGACAGTCATCGGTGTGCTGAACGTCTCCCAAAATACACACTGGAAAATATCTTTGAAAAAAGAGACAGCTGAGGGATTCAGTGAGGTGATGGATAGGTTTCTTCACTGTGAGGTTCTCTGAAGCCATCATGAACTGATAGTTTGATTGGTTGAGGTCTGTAGTTTAAAGGATTGTTGGATTATCTACCCTCTGTATTAGTTTGTGTTACTCGTCAGAGTTAAACAGGTTGTCCGGTTTTGGCAGTGACGAGGGCGGAGTCTCCCGATTCGGTGGCAGGAAGTGGCAGGCCGTGCAGTGCCCATCCATTACACAGACTCCGCCCACAGGGTCTCTCACTGATTGGCACTTCCTGTGCCTGTCCGTTGACGTGTGGCCAAGGTGACAGGGCTTCCTCTTCCTGTTCTATGGCTGTTGGCATAGACATATAAATACCTAGATGCCTCATTGTCCGCTCGACCGCACGTCAACGTCGCCGCCATATTGGAGCGGGCAACTCTCATAAATCACACATCAGGAAAGAAGAAAACATACCATATTTTCCAAAGTTGAACAAGGTATTGGAAAATCCCTGTATGCAGATGACAGTGCACTGTGGAAACGGGGTAGAAATGTGACATATGTGGAAAGCTGTATGCAGAAAGCCATCATAGAAGTGGAAAAATGGGCTAATAACTGGAGCTTTAGAATGTCTGTTGAAAAAAACAAAAGCAATATGTTTTTCTAAGAAAAAGTAATTACCAAGTACTAAACTTAAGTTGTAAGATAAGGTATTAGAACAGGTCTCAGAAGTTAGGTTCCTTGGGTTCTGGATGGATTCTAGACTTACTTTTGCGTCACACATCAAGAAAGTGGTTGAAAATGTAAAAAGTGAGTTAATGTTCTCAGGTGTCTTGCAGGAGTAGATTGGGGGGCAACTCGGTATTCCTTAAAGAGAATTTACTGTGCAATGATAAAGCCAATTATTGATTATAGTGGCATAGTATACAGTTCAGCAGCACCTTCCATACTAAAAGTAAATGGAGTACAAACCCATGCACTGAGAATAGCATGTGGGGCATTTAAAACATCTCCAATCTCTGCTTTGCAGGTTGAAATGGCAGAAATGCCTTTAGAAATTAGAAGAATTAAGCTGAAAATGGCGTATTGGTGCTCCGTAAAGGGACATGCAGATGCTCATCCAGTAAAAGATGTGGTAAAAGAAAGTTGGGAGCATGAATATGCAAGTTTTAATAGTTTTGGATGGAATGCGGATAAAGTAGCCAAAGACATTGGAATAGATGGTATAGTCATGAATCATACGGTAATTACACCAAGTGTACCCCCTTGGATGTACAAAATGCCTTTAGTGGATCTACAATTAAACATCATAAAGAATGAAAAGGGAATATATCATTTTAATGGGTACCAGCTCATGTTGGAGTTGAGGGAAATGAGATAGTGGACAAACTGGCAAAGACGGGATTAAAAAAGGATGAAGTCGACATAGAGATTCCATTAAGCAAAGCTGAAGCTAAGTGCATTGTAAGAAAAGCTGTTGTAAATATCTGGCAAGACAACTGGAATAAGGAGTTAAAAGGAAGACATCTGTACAATATTCAGGATACAGTGGGGAGTGAAAGGAGAAAATATGGATCTAGAAGAGATGATACAATTATCTCGAGGATACGCATTGGGCACACCAGATTAAATTATTATTTACACATGTTAGGTAAAAGTGAGACAGAATGCATCCATTGTGGGGTGGCAGAAACAGTGGAGCATGTGCTTGTTCAATGTCAAGCATATAATGAGGAACGAGCTCAACTTGTGGAAGATCTAAAGGAACTGAAAGTTCAGCTAGCAATAAAAGATTTATTTCAGAGTGCACAGATACAACCGAAAGTGTACACTATTTTATTTAAATATTTGAGAGATACACGGTTGATAAACAGAATATAAGGTTACACAAATAACTTTTTGTGTGTGTGTATTACTAGATAGTAGTTTTCCATTCCATCACATAGGTATTCACACTCCATCCCAGTAGGTGGCGGAAATGCACCAAAAGCTGGTTTGCCAACCGCCAATAAACAATAAAGAAGAAGAAGAAGAAAACATACCTGACTCACCGACAGATTGGACGCCTACAAACCGTCACACGATAATAAAAACAGATCTCGGGGTGTTATCTTTCACAGGTAAGACTCAGCTGCTCTTTCTCGATGTTTTTTGGTCATTTTTAACATTATGTTGACAGCCAGCGTAAGACTATTAATAAATAGCTAGCGATATCGCTAACGTAGTTAGCAGTGAAAGCTGACTTCATAAGAATTCAAAGTTTAAATGAATTCTTATTACGTTTTAACTTATATTGCCGTTTATATAATAAACTAAATGGTGTATGAGCACAATATACAGAGTGAGCCCCAGTCTAGATGAATGATGGAGATAAAGCTTCTCTCTTTAATTTCACTACCGTTACTTATTTACAAAGATGAAGTGGTGAGTCCTAGTCCTTTAGTTAATGTTAGTTAATTCATTAACGAACATGAACAAACAATGAACAATACATTTATTACTGTATTTATTCATCTTTGTTCATGTTAGTTCATGAAAATACAGTTTTCATTGTTGGCACAACTTTTGATTTAAATAATGCATTAGTAAATGTTGAATTGAACATCAACTAATATTAATAAATGCTGTAGAAGGATTGTTCATTCTAAGATCATTTTAACTAAAGTAGTTAACTAATATTAACTAATGGGCCGTTATTCAAAAGTGTTACCGATTAAGTTCATCATCACTTGATTATAAGGATTTCATTGCTTTTCATAAAACTGTGAACTTATTCTATGTATTTTTTTTTTCTTCCCTTTTAGCCATTTGCAAACAGGACAAGGACAGCCTTAAGGAAAGCCGAGGAAAGCTGTTCTCAGAGACAAGACTATACCTCCCTAGACTAGTGTTGTGTTTGTACTAAACCCAGAGCAGCCCTGAATGAATCGACAGAATGACCAGCTCATATTCTAAAGCCATTAATCGTCTGAAAGCATTATTTTATACCAGAAAACAAGACAGAGATAAAGGAAGAAAATCTCTGCATTAATCACTTAATCGTTTGATTCTGATTCATTCAGACATTTCTAATAATGTTGATACAGATGCTAATACTGCACTCATGTTTATAATAAAAGATGACATAATCATTCATACAGTCAAGTATATTACAGATCTCTTCATACTCGATATAAAATTAGATTCATTGGCGTATATATATTCAGATTTGAGAGGTTAAAGGGCAGAGAGCATGATCACTATACAGCGGATTCCTCACTGCTTCCTCACATCAGCAATAATCTGGGGAAGAAAAAATTATTACACTCTGTATTCCAGTGCTAATATATGAACATCATGAAACCAAGACATTTGCAGGAGATGCATAATGACCTCAGATATAAATTTTTATTATCTACTCAATATATTTATTTTTAGATTTTTATTGTTTAATTATTAAAACGGGGAAAAAAAAATTCTGCCAAAGGTGAAAACTATTGTTTTTCTAAGCCGCTGACAGATATTTGTTCTTGTTTTAAACATGAACTCATTTATATTTCAGTTAATGCTTCTCGATTTAAGGATGTTCAGATATTTGAGCTGGAAAACAAGAGGAAGAGCATCATTCTCTGCGGTGAAAAAGAACACCATGACCTTCATCAAATTAAAATGATATAGATAAATCATGTAAGCTACTACTAAATATTGTAGAAACTTAATTTTCCGTAAAGTTGTTTTGCAATGATTTGTAAAGTAAAAAGCACTATAAATTAAATGAAAACGGTACTAAAATTAAAGTAGTAACTTTTTACAAACAAGTTGAAATGCTAAAATTATTAAAACTGACATAAACAAAGGCTTAAAAAAAGAAATAAATTCCTAAACCTCAAACTGCAACCATGAGGCTAAAAGCTATGCTACGTGTCACTCTGAGTAAGTGCTGTAACAGTTTATAAAGACCTTGATGTTGTTTGGACGCCAGAAGCACGCGCTGTGTGTGTGTGTGTGTGTGTGTGTGTGTGTGTGTGTCCACCTGGATGTTCCCGTGTTTGGCTCCTGGGATGATCTGAATGCTCTCAAAGTCCCTCCCCAGGATGATGATGTCACAGCCAGAGTAGTACGCCTGTCCCACGAGCCCCGGACAAAACAACACACACAGTCTGACACTGATAATCACAGAGAGTTCTACATATCATCTGAATCTAATGTTTTGCTACATTTTAATTTATTTTTTTAAATCGAGGAATCAGAGTTTTAAATGTTTTCATTTATGGTTAATAATCTCTGCTGCTGCTGTTACACTCACAGTCACGAACAGCTTGAATCATCTGGACTTTCTGAGTCAAATATTTTGGCAAAATTATTTAGCATTTTTATTTTATATTATTTCTTAACATATCAGACAATATCTGCCTTCATTTTGCATGCATCTTGTTTATTTTCGTTTATAAACTTTTTGTTGTGTTGTTTTTTAATCCTCATTTGTACCAAGTCGCTTTGGATAAAAGCGTCTGCTAAATGAATAAATGTAAACTTATCAAATTATGGCTTCCTTTCCTTACATGAATATCGAAATATTCAACTAGAATAAACACTTGCATGATGCAGTATTAGAATTAGAATTTAATTTGGGGTCCTGAAATACCCTGAACACTGCACAGCGGTTAAGATTACCATTGCTACAAAAAAAAAAAAAAAAATGAAACTAATCCTATTTTGTTTTAATTTTCCCTTACTAAATTATACAGTTACTGATGCTATGGACTGTGGGATTACTAACAGGCTATTAACAAAAATCTGTCTCTAAACCGCTTTTCTCTTTATTAAAAGTTGATCTAGACAAGTAGCTACATGATAGAATCAAATGTTTTGCAAATCCGCTCGAAAGACCTGATCTCAAATGATTCGCGAAACGCGCTTCGAGTCTCGATCTGAATCAAATGTTTTGCGGACTCGCTCCGAAGCCCCGATCAAACGATTCGCGAAACGCGCTTCGAGTCTCGATCTGAATCAAATGTTTTGCGGACTCGCTCCGAAGCCCCGATCAAATGATTCACGAAACGCGCTTCGGAGTCTCGATCTGAATCAAATGTTTTGCGGACTCGCTCCGAAGCCCCGATCAAATGATTCACGAAACGCGATTCGGAGTCCAGATCTGAATCAAATGTTTTGCGGACTCGCTCCGAAGCCCCGATCAAATGATTCATGAAACGCGCTTCGGAGTCCCGATCTGAATCAAATGTTTTGCGGACTCGCTCCGAAGCCCCGATCAAATGATTCGCGAAACGCGCTTCGGAGTCTCGATCTGAATCAAATGTTTTGCGGACTCGCTCCGAAGCCCCGATCAAATGATTCGCGAAACGCGATTCGGAGTCCAGATCTGAATCAAATGTTTTGCGGACTCGCTCCGAAGCCCCGATCAAATGATTCACGAAACGCGCTTCGGAGTCCCGATCTGAATCAAATGTTTTGCAAACTCCGAAGCCCCGATCAAATGATTCGCGAAACGCGATTCGGAGTCCAGATCTGGGGTGCGTTTCCCGTACAACGACGTAGCTCGCAGATTAACCACCATAGTACAATGCATCTTTATGAAAACGAACAACCTAGTCACGACTGTTTCCCGAAACCATGGTACCTGTGTGGCAGATCCATAGTTCAAACTACGTTGGTTTGAGCTGTCGTTCTTCTTCTTCTTCGATCTAATGGCTGATTGGAGACATGAGCACATACTGCCACCTACAGTAATTTGGTTTTATTTTCTCTTTTCTTCGACTCAAATTACGCTTTTGAAATGACGTTACGTAGGAGTCGAGTAATAACGAATCATTCGTTTGTTCTGCAATACATTATACACACACGGAGTTAAAAATGTGCTCTTTTCTGATCCCAATGTCAATAATTTCACAATTTCAGATAAATACTATTTCTTATGTAATATTGATAACCACAATTGTAAAAATGGGTTTAGAAAAACTGTGATGTACTGTTGTGGATTGCTTATTTTGCTCAATCTTTCCTATTTATGTCTTGCCATTTTGACGTGTTAATGAAAATGACACAAAAACCCCAATTTTCAATGCTTAGAATTGCAGTTATTTTTGAGAAGGTGGTGGAAAATAGTAAATTCCAGCTATTTTCAAGCTATGGATATGGACAAAGCCCAGACAAAGTCAGGAATAAGTGGAGGGACTTCGCAAGTGTGACAAAACAGAGGGCTGTGGCACGTAAGAGGGAAGCAAACAAGACTGATGGGGTATCACTTCAGTTCCTCCTGTCCCTACAGAGGAAGAGACAGTTTTGGCCATCCTGGGGCCTGTTGCAATGGAAGGATCCTTGGAGATATGGATACATGTGCATCAACCAGGCTTTTGCCTTCAAAGTCCAGGCCCCCAACATCAGGTCCTCTCCAGTCTGGCCCTTCAACATCAGGCTTCACATCTTCAGAGGGCAATAAGAAGAAACAACGCTTAAACTTCAGTTGTTAGCTACACTGCATTATTATGCTGTTGGAAATTTATGGAGATGGTGGGTGATGGCCTGATGGGTGGGTGATGGAAGCACACATAACACTTTTGTGTGGGCCACTTCTGCAGTTTGCAGGTGGCTGAAGAGGGTGCACGGCTTTGGTGATATCTGGCTGCTGGAGACATGTCCTCTTCACCCATACGTCCTTTCACCTGTGCAGGAGTTTAAACCATTTCTTTAATCTGACATAATTTCTGTTAAATATTTGGTTTCTTTGCCGATATGCATTAAATGAACACTTAAAAACATTAAAAAAACTTTTGCAAACAGTGTATACTCTCTCTATTCACACACAAACACATTTGTAGAGAGTATTCTATATTCTAATTCTGTAAAAACAACAAAATCACTCACTTATTTATACATATTTTGTTACTTTATTTAGGTACATTCATTTAAAATTTAAAATTAATTTACTATAAAAAAACAGTAATTTGAGTGTTAACATTTTATATAAGTGAAAACCTCTAACACTTTTTTTTACCAATATTGTTATATGAGACATATGTATTTTGGAATGTTTTTAAATTAAAATTAAACAAAGATAAATCTCTTGACAAACTCACCGTTTCTTCGCACAAACGAAACAATGGCTGTGTTCTAATCGGCAAGATTAATGCTTAAGGGGGCACTTCGAAGGGAGAATAATCGCGAGGGCCACACTGCTATTTGGTTTCAAACTGAATTTGTAATAATAATAAAAAAGGCGAATTATTTAATAAACTTAAAGCATAACTTTAAGTCTTTTAAATCACTCAAAGTGGATGGTGAAATCTTCTAAAGGAATAGGGCACAGGGTCGATAACTCTGAATAGAACACAGTCCATGTGGGGCGCAATCAATGACGTCGACACAGCAAACTAATGACGAACTATCCTCTAACCACAGGTGGAGAGCTGTCGTTCCAACGACACAAGTTTGCGATGCAGTTTGCGAATATTCGTTTGAACTATGGTTTCGGGAAACACTGAATCGTTGAACTACGTTGGTAACGACGCGATCATAGTTGGCTAGCGATGCTTTTGGGAAATGCACCCCTGATCTCAAATGATTCGTGAAACGCGCTTCGGAGTCCCGATCTGAATCAAATGTTTTGCGGACTCGCTCCGAAGCCCCGATCAAATGATTCAGGAAACGCGCTTCGGAGTCCCGATCTGAATCAAATGTTTTGCGGACTCGCTCCGAAGCCCCGATCAAATGATTCACGAAACGCGCTTCGGAGTCTCGATCTGAATCAAATGTTTTGCGGACTCGCTCCGAAGCCCCGATCAAATGATTCAGGAAACGCGCTTCGGAGTCCCGATCTGAATCAAATGTTTTGCGGACTCGCTCCGAAGCCCCGATCAAATGATTCAGGAAACGCGTTTCGGAGTCCCGATCTGAATCAAATGTTTTGCGGACTCGCTCCGAAGCCCCGATCAGATGATTCAGGAAACGCGTTTCGGAGTCCCGATCTGAATCAAATGTTTTGCGGACTCGCTCCGAAGCCCCGATCAAATGATTCAGGAAACGCGTTTCGGAGTCCCGATCTGAATCAAATGTTTTGCGGACTCGCTCCGAAGCCCCGATCAGATGATTCAGGAAACGCGTTTCGGAGTCCCGATCTGAATCAAATGTTTTGCGGACTCGCTCCGAAGCCCCGATCAAACGATTCGCGAAAAGCGCTTCGGAGTCTCGATCTGAATCAAATGTTTTGCGGACTCGCTCCGAAGCCCCAATCAAACGATTCGCGATTCGGAGTCCAGATCTGGGGTGCGTTTCCCGTACAACGACGTAGCTCGCAGATTAACCACAATAATACAATGCATCTTTATGAAAACGAACGACCTAGACACGACTATTTCCCGAAACCATGGTACAAGAGAATCACATTAAATATCGTCCACCAACAAACAGACACAATATTGGCTGTCTTAATCTAAAACACTGCATCTATTGATTTTAAAGCCAAAACATTTCAGCCTGTGTGTGTGTGTGTGTCATGCATCATTCCCATCCTGCAATGGGAAATCATAATTATTGTATGACATTAGTTGTAATTATGATGAAAAAAATAGACATGAAATATCATGATTGTGAGACATAAAGTCAAAATTACATGCAAAAAGAAAAAATAAATCTAAAAAAGGGCCAGTTGTGAAAAAAAGTTCATACTTGTTTTATCTTCAACACTACATTTGTGTTTCAAACCCAACACGCTTCTGTCTGTCTGATGCATTGATGGTAGATTGTGTTTGTGCATGTTTCTTGGCTATAAATAACACTTGATGTAATATTTCATATCTCATATAATTGCATGACTTAAGTATGCAAATCCTGATATGTTTCATATGTTGTGTGCTGTAGTTTGTAAAGGGATAGTTCACTCAAAAATGTAAGTTGTGTCATCATATATTTTATATTCATAACAAAATATGCTAGGGTTTAAATTTCTGTGTTCTATGCATTTGGAACAACATGAAGATGATTATATTATATATGATTATAATCTAGCATCCTTCAGTCAGTGTATAAAACTGTCTTTAAATAAGCCACAAACTAATGCCATAATCAGACTTTTTCAGTTTACTCACCACAAAAATGCACATTCTTTCCTTTTCCTCTCAATGTTTAAAAACCAAAACTGAGAGTGTATGATTTAATGTAGAGTAAGTTTAACTGCAAAAATGTAACTGCTGTGAACTTGCATATAAGACAAAATACATTTTACTTGCTGATGGTTTCAGTCCTTCATAGGAGACCAGGAGCAGATGATTTAATTCAATTCAATATTGCTCTTTAAGATACAAATCATTGCAAAGCAGCTTTACAGAAAATTAAGTTTCTACAATATTTAGTAGTTGCTTATCAGTGGTGACTGTCAGTTTATGTGCATATGACAGAAATGTAAGGAAAAATCAATTAAAGACTTAAATCAAACAGACGATGAACACTATGAACAGCAATTATATGATGCAATTACACTTGTAGCTAAATTTGGTAGTTCTGTAAATCCTGTGGCAAAACAGAGAAACAAATAGAGACATCATTAGCATAGCTGCTGATAAGACAGGGTTTTTAATTAAACTAAACCTGCTGAAAATTAAGACGACTCTGAGGGGATTTTAGAAGTGTGATTTTAAGACCTGGAAAAAAAAAATACAATCGTAAAAAAAATATAAATATCCTCTTTAAAAACTCATGGAAGTCCGGAAAACCAAGTCAGTCCCACTTTATTTTAAGTGTGCTTAACTACTATGTACTTGCATTTAAATTAATCATTTGTTACAGTGCACTTATTGTGTGCATTCATGTTTATACATTGTACTTTTATTTAAAAAAAATACCTGCATGTAATGCTTTGGATAAAAAAGCGTCTGATAAATGCATAAAATGTAATGACATCTGTAATTCATTTCTGTAATTAAATCAATAACTTAAACCTATACCACCAAACCTGTCCCTAACTTTACCTGTTTGCCATCTCAATAGCAGCAGAAGTGCTTTGCAATACAATATAAACACAATCAGTACACTGAACATTTTTTACTCCAGTACATAGTACTAAAGGCCACTTAATATAAAGTGGGACAGTAAAATCTCAGATGAACATACATTTTTCAATTTATGTTGAGTTTTAAAATATTTCATCAGGTAGAAATTGCTATTTATGAATGACTGAAAAACCAAGTACCTAGAATATCTTCCTTTGGTCAATAATGACTGTAATGATAATAATTAATTATTGCACAAGTGCAGAATAACTGACTGAATTAATGAATATGTATCCAACAAAAACACTCTGACACAGACTGAGAAATGAGGCTTACCTTATGTTTATTCATTCATTGGTCAAATCAAAGATAAAATCACACGCGGCATTGATTACAAACACACTGATTGTGACAGAGATGCTCACAGAAATCAGAGCCGAAGATAAAAGATAAAAGAGACGGAGTCAGCTTCCCTGAGAGAAGAGATCTGAAACATTCAAGAGATTCAACGAGACACTCCAGTTTACACTCACATTAAAAACCTCACCTGTGTGTTGTTCATTAGGATCTTGGACTGCATCTAAAACTGACAATGATACTGACCTCCTCACTTTTGAGATGTTCATCTGTGTTGTGGTTATTTCAGACAAAAATAAAAGTCATGCTTCAGTAAATCTTAATTATGACAATTCAAAATTGTGACATTCCAAGTCATATTTATGAGATGAAATGATGAGAAAAGAAAATGACGCAAGTCATATTTATTAAGTTAAGTTAAAAATCAAAGTCATATTTGAGATTTGAGTCGTACGTATTTATGTAAATTTCTACATATTTCATAATTTCAACTTTTTACCTCATCATTTGGCCTCAGTTTGACTCAGTATGTCAATTTTGACCTAGTATATCATAATGTAGACTTTTTACCTCATATTTGACTGAGTCTGCAGTAATCGTGATGTTTTAGTATCTACATTCTGATCTCAATTTCAACTTAGTGTTTCATAATTGTAACATTTTACATCATAATTGTAACTTAGTATGTCAATTTCAACCTTGTATGTCAACTTTTCAACTTTGTACATCATAATCTCAACATTTTACTTTAAAATAATGACTTATGTTAATTTTTATTCATTATTTTGACATTTTACCTCGTTGTTATGACTTAGATTGTCAATTTCAACTAAGTGTCCCGTAATTTCACATTTTAACCAAGTAATTATGTGTCAATTTCAAATTCATGTGTTATAAATTCAACTTTTACCTCATACATATATCGTTAACATATCTTTGTATGTTAATTTTGACCTAGTACGTCATGATTTTGACATTTGACCTTATAATTTTGACTTGCATATATCATAATTTCAAGTTTTTATGTCATTTATTCATGATTTACCAAGGCATGGTGGTTGGTTTTTCTTGTATGGTGGAAACGAGCACTAAAGCATTACGATTTACTCAATCTATCACTGAAAAGATTGATTTGGATATTACGGCTCAAAGTAAAAGCTACATGGACAGACTGAAGGCTTCAGAGTGATTATAAGTGCTGGACCTATAGAGGTCAGAAGCAGGCCAGAAGTGAAATGTTGTGGTCCTCAGAGCTGCGGCTGCATCAGGATGAAGCTGAAGTTGTATTTGGGAGGAAGGCCCTGATGGGACGTGCTGTTGAACGACTCCCAGGAGAAGAGAGGAAGCCCTCCGTCTGTGGTCGGGCCGCTCAGCGCTTCTGCCACTAACTTCTGAGCCATGAGCAGATCTGTGACCTGAGCGAGGACAGCACAGCGTCAGCAGGGCACGAGACGCACTCTGATTGGTTAATGAGCGGCGGTCAGCTGACCTTAGTGTCGTAACATCCGTCAGGACTGGCTCCATGCCCCTGCAGGTCGTTTCGACAGCAGATGGAGTTACACGGGTCGCCCTTCGAGTACGGGTCGCTCTTATAACCTGAGGACAGACAGAGATGTAATTAACTAAAATTTAAACAATACTATATATATATAAATTATATATATATATATATATATATATATATATATATATATATATATAAATTTTAACTGGATTAAAATATATATATTTTAACAATCATAAGTAAACAATAAAATACTAGAAATAAAGTATATAAGCTAATTTGTTTTTTATGTTTAATTGTTTTTATTTATTTCTATGGAATCTTCAGTCAAACTGAAAAAAGTTATTATGTTTTTATTTTAGTATTTCACTGTGACTGTCATAAATGAACAATAAAGTACTGGAAATAAAACTAATCAGGTTAATTGTAATCTCATTACTTTTATATTTGTATATACGACCAGGTTTATTATCATTTATCAAACCTAAAACCACGAGAAATGGTTCTAGTTACTTGAAATAAAATAAACGTTAACTGAAATAAAAATATTAAAATAATTTATTTTTATTTCAGCAAATTATCTCGTTTCTTAAAGTAACAAAAACTTAAATTAATCTGTATAAGCAAAAATTAACAAAAACTGTAAAGACATAAAAAAAAAGATATCCCAAAAACTTGACCTTAAGCCTGCATCATTTTCATTTATTTTAGTACTTCAAGTTAAACTAACTGAAACTGAAATAAAAATATGAAAAAAAGATGAATAAAGATTGGAAAAATGAAAATACAAACATAAAAACGAATTTATAATGTATAAAATAATATATAAAAATAATAATAATACATAAATAATGTATAAAAACGATTGAAAGTGAGATCCTCCATCATCAGTGACAGCGGCAGGAGTTAATAAGTGCGTGTTATTCACCGTTGTATCTCAGCATGTGTTTGAGGGAGCTCAGGTCGATGACGGACGACTGGTCACGACGGAAGATCTTGGCTCGAGGGCAAAGGTCGTAGGAGAAATCCTCGCCGTGCTCCTTCCACATCTGCTGGTATCCGCTCAGATCGTAGACCTTACGGTGGAACGGCACGTTGTACGACGGCCAGTAACCTGCAGAATGAACACATTCACTACAGCAGCAGATGCACGACACATCCAGGTTCACACAGGAGTCAGAAAGAGCTGAGAGTGAAGAGTGCTGCAGTCGGACCTCTGCGCAGCGTCTGCGTCTGGTCTGAATACTCCACCAGTCCTGGGATCTGCTCCACCACAGTCAGCGCTCCGTCCTCCAGACTGCTGCCCAGATTCACTTTACTCATGTCCACAACCATGTACTGGTTATTATAGGTCCCTGACGGACAGATTCAGCACAGGATCAGAGACACCCTCACCACAGACATCTAAACATCAGCAGATCAGCAGCTTCATTACAGACGTCAAACGAGTCAATGTGTTTCTGACCAGAGTTGTATCTGGAGAAGGTTTTGCCCCACTGCTCTCCAGTCTTTGCCAGCGCGTGTGCCAGTCGAACCCTCTGCCAGGAGAACAGGCTGGCAGGAGTGACGTAGGAGTACAGCGAGGTGTTGAAGACATTGTTAGTGGTCTGGGTCATCATTAAACCGCTGCCCAGCAGATAGAAATCATCCAGAGACTCCAGACACCCTGGACACACAATCACAGTCATACTGAAGAAACTACAGGAATTTTTGTGGCCATGATAATTGTGTATCAAAATAATATACATTGTGACAACCCTACTGTCCACTACTTTAAAAACAGTACATTATAAGTAATAATTAATTAAAGAGTGAAATGAATGTGTGAGTGAAGAAGAGATATAGAATGAATGAACTAATTAATGAATAAGTGAATGAATGAGTGAGTGAGTGAATGAGTGAGTTAGAACGAATGAGAGTAAATGAGTATGTGAGCAAATTATGAATGAACAAGTGGGTGACTGAATACATGAAAGAATGAGTGAACGTATGAATAGATGAGTTAGTGACTGAATGAGTGAGCAAAAAAGTGAATGGTCCATGTTGAGGTTGTTCAATTTGCACCATCACAAATTATGATTATACAATTTTTTTGATGTCATACAAAGATTTGTCAGTGCAGCACTGCCTCAAGCTTCAACAGCTAATAGGCTCATCTGAGATGCAGCTAGCTTTGCTTTAAATAACGAAATGTCAGTATAATAACTTAAAGGGTTAGTTCACCCAAAAATGTAGGTGTATATGACTTTTCTGTTTCAAAAGAGAGTGTAAGTTACATCAGAGTTTTATTAAAAATGGTCTTTGGATGTTGCATTGCTTCAGTCCAAAAGAAGTTAAATAAAATTTGCCCATCCATAAAAAAAAAAAAGTGTCTCACATGGCTCCGGGGGGTGAACAAAAGACTCCTGTAGAGTATCGATGCGGTTTTGTAAGAGAAATATTCATATTCAAACCATAATAAATCACTTGAATCATGCGCCGGTGAGTCTCGTGAAAACCACACTTTGTTAACATGATCATAGGAAGCAAAGTTTCCTTACTTTAGCAAAGGAAAACCATCAAAATCCTCTGACATTCTTCTTTACAAATCTTGTAAGTTTTGTACTTCTAAATAGTGACCGGTGTTTTGTTTTTATCTCTGCTGCGTTTCTGCGTGTGTCACGTCTGAGCGGCGCATGAGCAAAGCTGACCTCATACATCATTCTCCCAGAACTGCATCCGTTTACAACAGTGCACGCAGGCTACATTCAAGTGATTATTACATTTTGAATGTGGTTATTTTTCTTTCAAAAATGCACAGATTCGCTACAGGAGGACTTTGTCCAACACCAGGAGCCGTGTGAGACACTTTTTATAAAGGATGGGCACTTGTTATTTAACTTCTTTTGGACTGATGCACTGCAACACCCGCTGAGTGCCATGAAACAGCTTGAAAGTTCAAAGACAATTCTTTATATAACTCCGACTGGATTCGTCTGAAAGAAGGAAGTCATATACACCTAGGATTCCTTGAGGGCGAGTTATTTATGGCCTGGGTGAACTAACCCTAAAATATCAGTTATTATGTGGAAATAAGTTATGTAAAATAAAGATTCGCTTTTGCAAGAGATTTTTTGCACACATCAGCATGACATCATAGCATGACGGATCGCCCTCGGACACATTTCCCAGCATGCATTTTGCGGTGATCAGAATAAGTCTTATTTTTGTTCAAAAATCTTATTCGGACGCAAAAGCCTGTTTTAAGAATATAAAATTAAACAGAGAGACAATTATCAGATTGTGAGTGAGCAAATGAGTGAGTCAGTGAATGAGGGAGTGAGTGAGTGAGAGAGTGTGTGACTGAGAGAGCAAGTAAGTCATTGAGTGAGCAAGCGAGTGAGTGAGTGTATGAGAGTGAGCGAGCAAGTCAGTGAGTGAGCCAGTGAGAGAGTGTGTGTGTGAGTGAGTGATTGAGAAAGTAAGTCAGTGAGTGAGTGTATGAGAGTGAGCGAGTGAGTGAGTGAGTGAGTGAGTGAGTGAGTGATCGAGCGAGTGAGTGTATGAGAGAGTGAGAGAGTGTGTGAGTGAGTGAGTGAGTGAGTGTGTGTGTGAGTGAGTGAGTGAGAGAGAGAGTGATCGAGCGAGTGAGTGTATGAGTGAGTGAGTGTGTGTGTGAGTGAGTGAGTGAGTGTGAGTGAGTCAGTGAGTGAGTGAGTGAGTCAGTGAGTGAGTGAGTGAGAGTGTGTGTGTGTGTGTGTGTAACCGAGCGAGTGTGAGTTGAGTGAGTGTGTGTGAGTCAGTGAGTGAGTGAGTCAGTGAGTGAGTGAGTGAGTGTGTGTTTGAGTGAGTGAGTGTATGTGAGTCAGTGAGTGAGTGAGTGAATGTGTGTGAGTGAGTGAGTGTGAGTTGAGTGAGTGAGTGAGTGAGTGAGTGTGTGTGTGTGTGTGTGAGTGAGTGTGTGTGAGTCAGTGAGTGAGTGAGTCAGTGAGTGAGTGAGTGAGTGTGTGTTTGAGTGAGTGTATGTGAGTCAGTGAGTGAGTGAGTGAATGTGTGTGAGTGAGTGAGTGTGAGTTGAGTGAGTGAGTATGTGTGTGTGTGAGAGTGAGTGTGTGTGTGTGTGAGTCAGTGAGTGAGTGAGTGAGTGTGTGTGTGTGTGTGTGTGTGAGTGAGTGTGTGTGAGTCAGTGAGTGAGTGAGTGAGTGAGTGAGTGAGTGAGTGAGTGTGTACCAGGGTAGCTGCTGAAGGAGAGTCTTCCGGTGGCTGTATGTGGCTCTCTCAGTCTGAAGTCCCAGTGTTTGTAGATGCGCATGGTGGCGGCGTACGTGTACCAGGTGGAGTGAGCCAACAACAAGTTCTCATAACCGGGCAACATCTGAAACACATGGCAGATGTGAGAAACCAGCACATTCGCTGTCTCCTGACATCATTTATCATGATGTTGTTTGGTACCTTTATAAGCGCAGAGCAGTGTCCCATTGGAGGAGCTTTATACCGGTTAAAGCCGGGCGTCCCGCTGGGAAACAGTGCCGGGATCAGATCCAGAAGATCACCAAGGACATTCAGGAACTGAATGGCAAACTGGGACAGAGGCTATGGAGAGAGACACAAGTTAATATCTGATCAAAACCAGCTTCAGCTTCAACAGATACAAGCATGTGATTAACAGATGAGATACAATCGGTGTACACCAGTACCAATAAAACTTAAGTTAAATAAACCTAAGATTTATCTGTAACACATGAAAATACAGGAAATAGAGCCATACTAAAACACAAATAAAACTCTTCGTAGACGTTTACGTCATTTAAAAAGTAAGAAATAACTCAAATTAAGAATATAAAATCTAAAAACATTTTGTAAGACTAAGTCCATTCTTAAAGTAAGAAATAGGGAAAGTAAAGAAAACAAAACCTTAATAAAACAAATGAAAACACTTTTTAAATGTTTGCATTATTTTTAAAGTAAGAAATAGGACAAATGAAACCAAAAAAGATCCTTGATAAAATGTTTTTTTTTTTTTATAGTAACAGACACAAAAGGCAATAGAGCCTGAATAAACAAATAACAAATCATAAAGAAAGAAATAAGATGAAGGAAATAAAACCTTAAATAGTATTTTTGGAAGTTCAAGTCATTTTTAAAGTAAGTCATAGGACAGATACATGATACAGATTCTTAAAGGGGTCATGATTTGAGAAATCAAATCTAATTTTTAAACAAGACAATATGATCCAGCTTTTCCGAGAGACTGAAATTAAACGATGATGCAACGCCGAGTCTGTCCCAACAACTGGCAACACAGAAGTGTGAGGAAACATGCTTTTACCAGTATTGCATTGTCTGTTCCAGGCCGCTTGATATATCAAGTCATTTTTCAAATAAGTAACAGGGAAAATAAAAGGAAAAATTTAACCTTAAAGGTTTTGTGTGTTTGAATAATTTTTTAAAGTAATAAATAAGAAAAATAAAACAAATAGAGCCTTAACCAAACAAATAAAAACTCTTTCTAGATGTTTAAGTCATTTTGATAAATAAATAAGAAAAGTAAGAAACAGGTAAAATAAAGGAAATAGAGCCTTTAAAAAACCCCAAATAAAAACACTTTTTAAATGTTTAACTCCTTTTTATAGTAAGAATTAGGTAGAATAAAGGAAACAGAGGTTTAAAAAAACAAAAACTCTTTTTAAGATGTTTACAGTGGATGTTTAAAGTAAAAAAAAATAAATAAAAAAGAAATAGAGCCTTAACATATTTAAGTAGTTTTTAAAATAAGAAATATGAAATATACAAGAAATAGATCTTTAATAAAACAAACAAACTTAATTTTTTTCTTTAACCAGTCTTCCCAGTTAAGTATCTGCTCTCCCTCGTCTCACCGTCCTCCCGTGTTGTTTGGCCCAGTAGGTCACTCCGGCCTGCAGTCCGTCCAGCTGTGCCAGAATCAGACCCGTGTGGATCCACAGAGGATCGCTGGTGTTACGCTTCACTTGATCCCGAGTCCAGTCGTCCTGCTTACTACAAAACACACACACTATCAGAAACACATCCTGTACAGAGGAGATGAACACACACACACACGAGCCTCACTCACCCCATGAAGCGCTTCACGGGCGCCAGCACTTTGGGATTCTGGATCACCTGCGGGTACATGTTGGCGTAATGATCGAAAATCTGCCTGAAACACACAACACAAAATCATTGTCATTAATAATAGATATAGTGAACACATGTTCAACATACTGTTCCTGTGGCTCAGTGGTAGAGCATTGTGTTTGCAACGCAAAAGGTTGTGGGTTTGATTCCCACATGTTAGGTAATAATTGTTAGCCTTAAAGCACTGAAAGTTTCTTTGGATAAAAGCGTTGATAAATGTTAATCAATTTTCATATTAAAAAAAATATTTTGATGAGAACAGTTTTGTATTAGTATCACTTACATACTATATTATTTTATATAGTATATATAAACATTAGTTTGTTGTAATTTTGCTGTGATGTTATTTAAAACAAAATATTATTTTAGTTTTGTGTTTTTGTCACTTAGTATTTTTCTTATAAATATTACAATTTGAGATTAATGCACTTTTTATTACAGGTAGCCGTTTAGTTCAGGAATGGGAAAAATAAGTTTTGAATAAAACACAAATAAAAATCATTCATTAAATAATTTTTCATTAAAAGTATGAAATATTGTATAAATAAAACAAATTCCTAATGACTTAAACATCGAAAAATAGTTTTATAGTTAAAAATCATAAAAAAAACTGTTTTAGGTTTTTTTTTCAGTCATTTTAGTACTTCAAACTAAATGTCATTAAATAATATATTGATATAATATGAGAATTTCACAGATATATTGTCAGAATTTCTCACTTAAAAACACGCATTTGATGAAGTGTTGATGCAAATTTAATGCAAATATAACTTGTTGAGAAGGGTGTCATTTTAATATCATTTATATAATATTATATAGCTCTTTTACATATACTTAGCAGAAACAGTCAGTTTAAACAGTAAAGGTCAGAAAGGTGGTATTAAATGTTCTAGAAAAACTGAAATGATGTTTTTTTTTCCTACAAGTAACAAAAATTATAAAGTGCACTTCATAGAAGCAGGAAACAGTGGTTTAGCAGAAAATTACTTCTGGATAAAATTAGGAAGCGACTGGCTTTCACAACATCTAGTTCTAGTTCAAAAAAAAACACAAGACCTTTTTAAACTGTTGTTGTAAAAAACAATGTAAGGTCACACCTTAACCAGCTCGCAATGCAATCGTTCATATACTTCCCCATTTTATCTGTATTACTGACAAATGCTTTGATAATAAATATACTTGTATGTGCTCTATGTATGTTTTTGACTCAACTAAAGCATAAATTACCATAATATGTTTGCAGATATTTCAGAAAAATGCTACAGTCAGTTATTTTACTTTGAAGATTAATGCGGCAGCAAGATTCATTTTCAAAGTCAGGTCAAGTCAAGACACCTTAATTTATGTAGCACTTTAAACAAAAAACAATGCGTCAAAGCAACTGAACAACATTAATTAGGAAAATAGTGCAAAACGGCAGTTAAAGGCAGTTCATCATTGAATGAGCTGAAAAGAATACATATCACACCTCTGTTTATCAATTTGCACTAGATACAATAGCTGCTCGCATAAAATTCAAGGCGTTGAAGAAGCTTGCCTCTAGAAGCCTCTAGAAGCTTGCGTTCTGCAAGTGAACGTCACTTGATTGTTCATCCCAAAGAAGCACTTTTTCTCTAACCATTAGGCCACAGCTGCCCCATTTTTAGCCTAGTGATTTTATAACTGTTATTTTATACTTGCAAAACAAAAAGGAAAAGTAGCTATAAATGAATGTCAATAAGCTCCCAACTGCTCCCCGGGCTTTAATAAAATCTAGTGAAATATTTTATTTACAAATAAAATTGGACAAGTCTAAAATCTGGTAAAATGTTACACATTACTCTTTGTATTGTAGTATATGTATATGTTCCCTAAGAAGAAACGGTTAAATTGAACAATTCGTTCAGCAAGCGTACATCACTAGTACAAAGGAAAAGATACTGATACATAGTTATATCTGTGCGTGGGGCTCAACAATAACAGAATAGTACACAGCTCAAACGAGGAGCGGGATTTTTTAGCTTTCGTTTCGTTTGCCATTTAATGATTTTCATTTTGACAAAGATGGTGAATTGAACAATGCAGCAGTCACGCCAGTGCAACCTCGCACAAAAGTTACTTGCACCGGCCGAAAAAAGGGTCGCAAAATGCAACTATTTGATGGCAGTCTGGAGCCCTGAAACATGTTTATCAAGAGTGAGCCAGTTATCCAAAAGAACACCAAGGTTCCTGACACACTTTGATACAAAGACTGTAGTTAAATTTGAAATTGTGAGATGGGCCAAAGACAATAACCTCAGTCTTGACTAGCCAACTAATGTTTTACCCCATCAAGACATGCAAATAAGGCTTGAATGGCTGAGGGGTTGTTTATTTTAATAGGCTGATAGAACTTGTATATCCACAGCATAAAAGGGGAAAGAAACACACTGCCTTCTCAGATTTGAACCTAGGAGAAGCATGTAGAGAGAGAAGGGCAGAGGTGCTAGGATAGATCCCTGGGGTACACCAGATTCGAGGTGGGCAGCAGAGGGAGTTAAGTTGCCAATTCTGAATGAAACAGGTTGTTCAAGGCATGAAGGTCTGAGAAGATGAAGATGGTCTGGTGTTACAGACACTCACGGCGCAGTGAGGAAACCCTCCAGATATCCCGCCGTGAACATGGTGATGGTGTCCGGCTCCGCCGTGTGTCCGTATCCGGCGCGGATCTCCAGCACGCCCCATCCCGTCGAAGACAGCGTGTCATTATAATAACCGTACGCGTCGCCCTGCGGGTCCAGGACACCTTCCTTCAGCAGAACGGTCTTTTGGGTCGAATCCCAGTACACCGTGGCCTTCAGCAGCTCTGGATTAAAAACACATCAAAACACATGACATTAAACAGAATAAGGTTGTGATTCTTATGACTCATTTGGGTGCCTGTTACTTCTTTAAAAATACTTTATGCCATTTTTAAACACAAGAGGAACTTTTGAGGATGTGAGAAGAGAAATTAATACTCAACATTTATTATTTTATTTGCAGACACTCTGTAAGATATTAAAATGAATCTACATTCAATTCAATCAGTGAATTTTAAATAAAAGCTATAAAACAATAAAACGCACTAAGTTTGTTTTCAAATTAAATAAATTTTTATGTTGTCAATTTAGTTTATACAAAATATATTTAATTTTTTAGATAAAATAGTAAAATTTTAAATAAGGTACATTAACTAACTAACAATGAGCAATATATTTGTTACAGTATCTTTGTTAGTATTTAGTTAATGAAAGTACAAGTGTCAGCTGAGATGCATTACATATTAACAGAAACTAAAAAAAAAAAAATATTTTCATAATGTATTAGTGAATGCAGAAATTAACTATGATTACTAAATGCTTTAGAAGTATTTTTCATTGTTAGATAATGTTAACTAATGTAGCTACAGTACTTAATGTTAACAAATAAACTTTACTGTTAAGGTGCCAACATTTGCACACTAAAGTTTTTCTGAAATTTTCCACATTTAAAAGTAATATGTAACATGAAATGTAAAAATATTACTTTAAATAAACACTTTAAAAATAAATGTAATGTAAGTTGCTTTGGATAAAACCTTCTGCTGCTAAATGCTTACATTTATGTAAATATAAATCTTAAAGCAATATGTTTTTTTTTTTACAATTCCTTTTATAATATTAGTATACTACCTTATAACTCGATCTCTTTAAGTAACCATAAAGTAACTGGAGTCTCATATCAGTTTCAGATTGTGTTTCATAGGATCATGTGATTCACCAGTCTGCTCAAACAGACCTGCAGAGACAAGTCCATTACTTCACTTGTACACTTATGAGAAGAAAAAAAGAGAGGGAAGTGTTTTATAGAGATCAGACTCAGATTTGCCCTGAACACATAGTCAAAGTCGAAATCATTAACTTTATTGTCAGGATTGACATTCCCTGGTGTAAGACACCAACCTGACCCAGACAAGTATAAAAAAAGAACAACATTCACTTCAAGGTTTATAAACACGAGCTTTATTAAAGTCAAGGTTAAAAAAGTGGGCTACTTACTGCCGCTTCTCGCTGTTGCAGCAAAACAAGCGATAATTAAAACACAAATGCTGTTGTTCATCGTGTAAGTTTCGATGTCCAGTCACATGCAGCACAGAAACTGAAAACGAACTGGGAAACCAGTCAGCAAAGAGCTTCCTTTTGACAAAACAACAAGACTCACTGCCAACGCGATCCTAACGAATAAAGACGAGATAACGTAAAACTACGTTTATACGACGCGACTCACACCCACTGGACACCGACAGAAGCCGAAGTAAAACAAATACCTCCACCCCAGATGGGACTCGAACCCACAATCCCTGGCTTAGGAGGCCAGTGCCTTATCCATTAGGCCACTGGGGCAGCCTACGCCAAGGAAGGGCGAAAACGGTTATAAAGGCGTCCAATCAGATTCCAGAGAGATATCACATGATCAACGCTGATGTTCGACGTGGAAGCGAAGTCAAATGATTAAAAATTACGTTACTCAGGTTTAACTGAAATGTCAACGACCAACTAATTTCGCTAGGCCACTGCTGCTAACCCCCAACCTGCGTGGCGATCACCGATGTTTAGGCGGCATTGTGAAACGTATGAATCGAGCTTGTTCCTGAAATGAAACGCTGCTTGTCTCAGTATAAAAATGAATGGCGGGGTTAAACTCAAGCTGGCGGTGATTGATTTCAGCGTCTGCGTCTCAGTAGATGAGTGACGTCACATCAAATTCATCTCCAGAGTCACTTCACCGCTCTACACCGTTTACTGAAACTGAAAGCAAAACTAAAAGTCCTTCACGACAACCGTCAAAATAAAAGTCCGACTTTATTTTTAAAATTATTACACATATATTACTGTTGTATACTAAAATTTTATTCTCAGGGAATATTAATAATAGTAATTTTAAAGAATATCATACAACCAAGGCAGGGGCGGATCTAGAAAAATATTGATGGGGTGGCGAGAAGGGGGCAGGAATTTTTGAGGGGTGGCAACATATGGCAGACGTATATATATACTAAATTTAGTCACAGTTATCACAGTTTGATGATAAATATATGTGCACACTACAAAAGGACACAGGCTGCCATTTACAAACTTAATCTCATGCAATCAATGTCTTGCATTTGAAACAGTTCATATAAGGAATAAGTGACGATACCCCATAAGCCCCACACACTCACTAATGCATACAGTATGCATCGATATGTAATTAAGAGCATTATAAAAGGTTCAGTGTTATCAATATGTCAATTTATTATAAGAAACACAAGACTTTAACAGCCAATTAAATTTCCAGCTGGGGAGACTCGACTGATTTTCTACAGTTTAGTGTTAATCATCATCTAACTCAACCAGTCAAGAGCTACATTTAGCCTTAGATGTTATATGAATATGATCACTGAAGCATAGGTTTTATTAGCTGACAATAATAATAAATAAATAAACATTATAGGCACAAATACAAATGTACTTTTAGAAATTGTTTTTTAAAAATATGGTGTTATCATTTTGGCAAGCTTAAATTAAAACTTCAAGGAAAACTTGTGTCATATTCCTTTAAAATAATGTTTTAGTATATCTTTTTAAAAAATATATATATTTTACTGTGCAATTTCTTACATAACTTCTTTGAGTTAGACCAAATTTTTATTTTGGTGGGTTGTAGACAGAGTTTCTGTGTTTTTTAATTAACTAATATTATTAGCTAATAGGAAGTATAGCATATCAAATATGCTAATACTTGAAGTATATCATACTCTACTGTGCAATAGTACTCTATTTCTTTTTGAATTTCTTCAAGTTATACCAAGATTTTATTCTGACAGGTTGTCATAAAGACATTGCTGTTTCTGTCAGTCTGTGTATACGATACGAATGAATGACGATAGTTTTATCAAATGAAATGGTGAAATCCTCTCATAGCGTGCTGACGTGAACATGTGTAGCCTACATCATGTGTCAATATAGTGAAGAGCTGAAAACACCACGCGTGTTTCAGTGTGTGTGTGTGTGTGTGTGTGTGTGTGTGTGTTTGTGTGTGGTAGAGCACACATTCCCAGAGACGTGTATAACAACACCTTCAGGGCCACTGCTGGCCGAATGGGTGTCCTGAGCAGGATTATAATGTTGTGCCCCCCTTCCTCAAATATGATGATGGAAGGGTGAAAATAGCACTTTAATCAAATAAAAAATTAAATTAATAAATTATTAATTATTTACAAATCACAATTGTAGCTCTTGACATTTACCTATGGCTAGAAATCATGCAAAAGGAAACTAAGCAGTTTTACTATGATAAAACCATGGTTTATTTTTGTAAGGGTTGTGATATGCACGTTTTTTGTTGAAGAAATAATAAAGTCTGTGTCATCTATAGCAAAAAGGTGGCCAAAAATGAAAGATTAAGTGAATATGAATTAAATGTGAATTAAATGTTTGGTCAGTAGCCTAAACAAGGATTTGATTGTCCTGTAAGAGTAACAGCAGAAATTACATGGCATTTGGCTCCCTTTGCAGGCATTTGTAATAACATGTACATAAATTGTTTATTTTGTATTTGCCTACATTATGTATTTTAACAGTGTTATTATTAACCAATCATTATTGCCTCATTTTTTTATATAATGCATTTTAAGTCATTTTAAAGGCTATTGGTGGCTTAGGTCTGTTTTTATAGCGACAAAAAAATATTGTAGACTTTTATATTGCAGACACTAGTCCATATCGAGATTTGATTAAATGCTCTACTTTTGATTTATTCATTAAAAAATGTCCGAATTCCGTGACGTTCTGCTTTATTCAGCAAGTTCCATTTCCGCGATTCAATCCCTGTCGCTTTTCAAACACAAACGGGGAGAATTTATGAATGAAAGTGTGAAAGTTCTGACACAAACCGAAGTTGTTACATATCCTCACGCTTTTTAAAAGTGGGTAACGTATCACGCAGTAGACTACACCACTGTAACTTTAGTTATTTATCATCTCAAAGTCTGTGCTTTCATTAAAGCTTCATTTATTGATAGTTAGATATTCAATTTTTATCAGAATTTTCCTCCTGAGTCTAAGGCCGGTGACACACTGGCTGCGTGTCGTGAGCGTGGCGGTTCTGCTGCGTGGCGGCTGCTTGCGTTTTCACCAGAATCGTGCCTGACGCGGCGCTGGCGCGCTGCTGCTGCTGTAGGTGACATAGAGGGAGGTCGCCGACAGACCAGGATCTCAACAATATCTATACTTCATGTTGAGCATAAATATAAAGCTTACTGATAAAGGACACCGTCAACAGTATTGACGGCAAAATAGACTATGTTTGACAGGTGCAATATTTGAAAATCGAAAATTATTAATTTATTTTATAAATTAGGGGAGAGTGGGGTCGAAAGAAACGTGGGACGAAAGTAACAAAGCGATTTTCTCTGAGCCTCTTTCTGCATTTGCATTCCCAGCTATGACAGCATATTCAGCATGCAATCCTGAGAAATATCACGTGATTTCCTCATCGTTTCCCGAAGTTAGGTCTGTAGAACTGTTTTCGAGTACAAAAAGTAAATTATTGAAGCGGTAATTTTTATTAGTCATGTTGTTTTTCTTGTTTCATGTGTCACAGTAATGATCAATCTACAGGTTATTTAGTGCTTTAACACATCCTAAAGTTTGCATTTTCAATTTTTTTAAAATATAACATTAAATCGAGTTTAAATAACAGCCAACCGATGGGGTCAAAAGTAACAATGTCCAACTTATGTTCAAAGTGAAATTATACTGAAATCTTTCTAAATTTCTACAAAATACCACCTGGTATTGTTAGACCACACTTCTGAGTTACTGGCCACAGCAGAAATATATCTCTTTATACAACATTATCTTTTTAAATGTTTTTTTGAAAAATGGTACTTTCGCCCCTGCTCTCCCCTACATTTATATCTGAATATATGTCAGAGTTCGGAGTGGGTTCGCGAATCATTTGAGTCAGTTCGAGTTCGGAGCGGGATCGCGAATCATTTGAGCCAGTTCGGGAGTTCGGAGTTCGGAGCAGGATCGCGAAGGAGTCAGTTCGGTAGTTCGGAGCGGGATCGCGAAGGAGTCAGTTCGGGAGTTCGGAGCGGGATCGCGAATCATTTGAGTCAGTTCGGGAGTTCAAATCGGGTTTACGCGAATCATTTGAGTCAGTGGGGATCGCAAATCATTTGAGTCAGTTCGGGAGTTCGGAGTTCGGAGCAGGATCGCGAAGGAGTCAGTTCGGGAGTTCGGAGCGGGATCGCGAAGGAGTCAGTTCGGGAGTTCGGAGCGGGATCGCGAATCATTTGAGTCAGTTCGGGAGTTCAAATCGGGTTTACGCGAATCATTTGAGTCAGTGGGGATCGCAAATCATTTGAGTCAGTTCGGGAGTTCGGAGCGGGATCGCGAATCATTTGAGTCATTTCGGGAGCTCGAAGCGGGTTCGCGAATCATTTGAGTCAGTTTGGGGATCGCAAATCATTTGAATCATTTCGGGAGTTCGTAGCGGGATCGCGAATCATTTGAGTCAGTTATTGGGATCGCGAATCATTTGAATCAGTTCGGGAGTTCAAAGCGGCTTCGCGAATCATTTGAGTCAGTTTGGGGATCGCAAATCATTTGAATCAGTTCGGGAATTCGGAGCGGGATCACGAATCACGAAAGATTCGCGCTTGTAAATTTTCAAATTGGCCATAACCTAATTCGTTGCTTCCAACTGGGGTGGCAAGGCTTTCTTCTAGGTATGCCTGCCCCTGAACCATGGTTTTGTCTCCTTTTTTTCTGTTTGATTCAGTCACAGGAATCTCACTCCAGCAACTCTGTTCAGACGCTGTTTTTATGATTATACTTTACATTCTCATAGCACTGTAAAATGCTGAAGTCCAAATCTGAACTGGTGACCGATTTAAATTATTTCAATTAAAAGTAAACTAACTGAACCCTTAAAACATGTTTTATTTATTTATATATATATATATATATATATATTTTTTTTTTAAGAAAGACTAAATTAGTTTTAGTTTTCTTTTGTTGAATACTTAAATAGGTACACCACAGTAATACAAATTTAAAACTCAAACGCCTGATAAATAAAAACGTGCAGCTCATTTGGCTCATGAAGGGTGTTACACACATTTTAACCCATTAATAATATAACCAATAATGTTAATGAGTTTTTTTTTAAAAGTCATTAAACAGTAACTTTGGGAGTCAAAACATGTTTAAAAGCAGAGATTAAAAAAAGTGCTTATGAGTACATTTTCAAACCTTAAGTTGTGCAATTTAATCATTAAACCTCTGATTCAGACATTTAAAGGGGTTAATCCACTACAAAAGAGGTTAACACTACAAATATTCCTGAAGCTCAGACGTTTAATGAGAAAGTCCATCACATTTTTACTCACAAGGCAGGTTTTTCTTCATCAAACCTTTTGTTTTATAGCTTTCAAGACATCAGAATCTTATTAGGATGTAAATAAACTACAGTTACACAGCTGAAATTAAATCATATAACCCAAAACCAGCAACACACAAAAAATAACAACAAAAACAGTCACGTTCATTTGAGTAAAAATATTCATCCAGTGTTTCAAAGGCATAAAAAAAGAAAGAAAAACACAAAGTAGTTGTGCAAATAACTTCAGGTCCTGTTCATTTGAAAAGTTTTAAAGCAAAACGTGTTTGTTTACAAGTTTGAATTCTGTCAACATTCTATTCTAAAGAGCGTAACCTGGCAACCAGTGATTCCGTTTCCCTTTGATCAGTGATTTGAATTAAAGTGTAGTTTATCAATATAGAACTATTAAATATCTCATATATAATGTATTTATTCATATCATTAATCATCTTTCATTGAACACACACTCTCCTCTGTCCTTCTCAGCTGATAATTCACTGGCTCGTTCGCTCACGCGTCGTCGATGAGTTTCTTGTCTCCGTTCTCAGCCTGCGGAGCGTCTTCCTCTCGTCCTCCCGTCTCGTCCTCGTCCTCGTAGGAGATGCTCTGTCCGCTGTAGTTGATCATGGAGCGGGACAGATCCACCTCGATGGGGAACACGTCGGCCTCCTTCAGCACGCCGTAGCAGTCATTGTAGTAGTGTGACATCCCCGAGACGAAGCGCTGCAGCTGGAACACGATGTCCTGGACTGAGAGGAGAACGTGAAGGGTTAACCGGCTGTAAAACAAACATACGTGATGTTTCTCAGCTAAACAAACCGTGCTTCTGGTCCAAGAGCTCGATTTTCTCCAGAACATCTTTGCGCATCTTGGCGAAGCGTTTGCGAGCGTCCTGTCGACAGCGCAGGATCAAGCGGTACTCGTAGTTACCGGTGCTGACGCGGTACAGCGGGTCGCCTAACGCCTGCAACACACAGACAAACAGAGGGTTACATAAGCAAACATTATTCATTTCCATTAAACAGTTTTTGCTCATTTTCACATTATTAACAGAGATACATATTTAGCAAAACCTGGCTTTAGTTAGTATACAATAACACATATTAAACATGTCATATGCATTCATGTATAACAGGGTGAATGCATTTGAACTTTTATACATGCTTTCTGCATGATCATTCACACATGATTTACAGTATTAAACAGTTATTATTTGTGCATGCAACATATTTATACAATTTGGGTCTTTATCATGATTAGCAGTAATGCACTTGTGTAGAATCATAATTATGTCAAATAATCTGCCACAACTGTAAAATTATCTTAATTTTATTTCTTACTTTTCTGTATCTGGCCATAATAGACTAATTTCTTTTAATTCTTAAACATATTTATCAGTAATATAATCAAATGTGTGTATCTTTTACACTTTGGCATCAGTTTTTCAATGCATATTAAATTGTAAATCTAAAACTTGAAATCTAAATCTAGGATGCGTTTTAATGTCTCTATTGCAGCATTTTTGTGATTTTTGAAAATATATATATTCCTGATCAGTGTGAACTGTGACTGTATCAGGGTCAAAGTTCAACACTTCTCCTCCCAAACACTCAGGAGGAGGAGGCTCAGGAGGTTTAAACAGTAACAACACAAGAAGAGTCACATGATCTGGAGCTGATCTGCTCGTGGACTGTTGGTCAGTTAATGAGGAACTTACGATACAGCTGTACTCTTCATCATCCATCTCCTTCACCTTCAGACAGTACGACTGAATGAACACAGACACACACATCGATCATCTTCAACAGAAACACTCTTATTAAAGTAACAGCTCATTTCAGCAGACTGGCTCGTACCAGGTACTCAAACTTGACGTCCAGGTATTTGCGGATGGTGAGTTTGGTGTCTGGAATGGCTTTGTTAAGATACGTGTTCAGATCATGCAGCATCTGCCAGACGAACAAACAGAATCTCATTAAATCAGGATTCACTGTGTTTTCAGCTGTCCTACACCATTAATGATGTCTCAGCTGCTCTGCATTCATCTCTATGACGGTTAGAGCACAAACTGGTTCAGATCTGCTCTCTTACGGGTTTGATGGTCTTCAGCAGCCGGATGCCGAACTTCTCCATGTTTCGATGAGCTTCAGCGAACTTCACGAAGGCTTCGCTGGCGGCGGCCTGCGGCTCACGGACACCGATGACGGAAAACACGTCGCCAAACGCTGAGAGAGAAAAACAAACATATCATACACCACATCATGGAGTGATCTGAAAACACACTGCAAGAAGCAGCTCATACTGAAGTGTATTATGATCATGGATCGAGGAATGATCTACTGTACCTCTGTGAGTCTGCGAGAGCTCATAGAAAGCTCTTAACAGTCTCTTTGTGTGCTCCATCAGCCCTAAACACACATACACACAGAATATTTCCAGGTTAAACTCAGTCACTGGTTTATTGCAATGACAGTATGAAAGAATCACCTTTATAAAGCTCAGCCGTTTTCTCCAGCTCCTCCAGCCTCTTCACCAGACCATCTGCAACACACACACACACACACACGTGACTTCTCATGTCACACATTATATCCTCACATGAACCTGTCAATATTCTCAATAATGATGCTGTTCCCAAACCGAGGTTATATGATGCTACACATCTCTTCCTCATTACTAGATGACTCTGAATTATCACGGTGCTGTATTCATGAGTCTGCTGCTGTAGTCACTTGTTGTAGCGTCTTTAATTAGTGTAGAAACCTGTGTTGTAATGCATTAGAGATGAAACAGTGGTAAAGATCTGACCGTTGCACAGAATGGCTCGGCTGAGTCCAAGAGCGTCCGCGGTTCCTGAACTCATGTTCTCCACCAGACGATGCTTCACCTTCTTCAGCACTGACACACACACACACACACACACGAGTGATCACTTCTGCATCCACTCAAACACATCAAGCTGCTATAGTCTGACAGTTTTTACCGATGTCCAGAGATTTGCCCTGCTTGGGGTCGGCCTGTAGTTTATTATACTGGATCACGACCGGATCATCCTGCAGATCACACACACACACACATCAACAACAACTAACCTTCCTACTGCGAGAGATCATGTGATGCTGTGTGAGAACAGAAGAAAACAGCTCTGTGACAGAACAAGACAATGATGAAGTGCTCTTGAGATCCCTGTAGCGTTCAGTACTGTAACGTGTAACTTCAGACGTCACGTAACCATTAAAAACTATAAACATGATTCACATGTCCTGTATTTAACAATGTAAAACAAGTCTCATCCGAAAGGCTTTCCCACTGATGTTTGCATTATTGACACACTGTTTTCCTAATAAATGTTGTTCAGTTGCTTTGTTGCAATGTATTTTGTTTAAAGCGCTATATAAATGAAGGTGACTTGACTGATGTTCTCAAAGTTCACTAAATTAACACGCTACAGTATATATTATGAACTATACAAATGATGTGCAATTTTAATATTTAACAACACCGTTATGACCTCAACCTTCGAAAATTCCAAATTCAATCTGTCTGACAGTGTTGCAAGCTTTAAGTGAACCGAATTATACATTATAGTAGTTTTACTGGATATGACATTTGAACATATTTTCAAAAACAGAGTGACTGAACTGATACGGACGGATTACTTCACAATATAACACTGTTACATGTCAGTAATATATCAGCTCCACATGAAAACACCCCAATCATACAGCTCAGTGTGACTAAGATGTCAGAAACAATGAGATTAGTAAACCGTGATGACCTGAGTTGTGTTTCAAGTGCTGTACCTGCACGGCCTGGATCATCTTGGCCACCTCGACTTTAGTCTTTCCCTTCACCGGTCGGCCGTTCACCCCTGTGATCTCGTCCCCGGCGGCCAGAGTCCCGTCCAGAGCGGCCGCGGTGTTATCAAACACCTGAGCACACAGAAACCACCACAGGTCAAACACTACACCGCCGGCAGGATCCATGCACATCCACTGAAGAGTTTAAGATTGAAACCAACCAAAACAAAAACGTCCCGAATACAGCACACTAAATTATCTCATTCAACATTTAATACAATAAAATTATGAATTTAAGACATGCTATTCCAATTTAACTGACCAAAGAACAAATTCAGAGCCTGGAAAGCATAATGTATAACAGAGTGAAGCCTTCTGATGCCCTTCAATAAGACAACAACAACATTTGAGCTTTCTTGTGCATTTCATTAAATAATCAAAATACTTGCATCCTTTCACAAACATACAGTACAAATACCTATAGAAGTCATACGCACACAGACTATTTTATCTGGGTAAAACTGAGCAGATAAAGACACCGGGTCTCATTTACATATTTCAAAGGTCACAAATCTTCAGTAACATTCATATTTAAAAACTGTAGAATCAATTGAGAAGTGTGTGGAAACAATGGGAACTGCACAAACTCATTTTTATAGTTTGTAAGAAATCCACACATGTACCTGTACGATGTAGAGACACGGGCAGAACTGAGCTCCGCCCCCAATACTGATCCCAATCAGCTTCTGGGAGTCTTTCTTCAGAGTCACTGTCCCAGGAACTGTGGGAATCCCACTGGACACACACACACACACACACACACACACACAATACTCTCTCACATCAGTTTTTATTTCTCTCTGATTGAAACAACACTTGCTCGATGCAGATTCTTCCTATAGTAAAGTGTATTAGTGTTTGTTAGCATTCAGACATTTCTAAGTGTGATTAGCACAGACACACGTCTGTGTTCTCCCCACCGGAAGTGACGTCATGTAAACCGCTTGTAATTGAAGTATGTTGTCCTGACACTCACAGTTTGTCCTCCTCGAGCTCGTAGTCCATGTCTGTGAACATCACGGAGCTGACGATCAAACCTCTTCATTCATTCATGTGCTCTGAAATACAGCAGCATTCATCAAACTCACTTTAAATCATCTGCACTCACATCACACCCCGAGACTTACTAGCGTTTAAAGTCGCTCGTTGTTATCCCTGTCATCTTTATGACTGGCGACAGGTATTTAAGGAGATGAATAACACAGGTGTGTCTCTTACCGTTCCGTCGATGAAGAGCTGCGGTATAAAGATGCTCTTAACATGCGAACATATTAAAACAATGTTTTAGTCTTGTTTTTCGTAGATATTTGGATAAGCTTTCATCTGAACACCAGACTGTAGGATGTCTTCTTCTTCTTCTTCTATTAAGATTTATTGGCGGTTCCTGGTGCATTACCGCCACCATCTGGACTGGAGTGTGGAACAAAAATCTGGCTGGGAGTAAAACCAGGATAAAGCAAAAGAAGGACAAAAACATCCACTATTCTTTGATATTCATATTCGTTTCTTGGAGACTTGTCTCTTTCAGATATTTTTCCTTAGTGCTGTTCCAAGTATATTTTACAAAGTAAATTTAAGTTTACATTTTTCAAATACTTTTTTTAATATTGTTCTCTTCATTTCATATGCATGAGATTGTATTATTACAGATTTTACTGATTCAGGTTGGTTACAATGTGTACATAAACCATTTGTGTGTTTATCTATTAAATGCAGAGTCTTACTGAGCCCTTTATGTCCTATTCTGAGACGAGTAATGACTGTTTTTACCCAACTCTCTTCCTACACCAACTTTTCTTTGAATATTATAAAAATATCTTCCTGTACAATTAATATCCCAGTATTCCTGCTATAGATGTTGTATATGTATCTTTATTATAGTCTTGGCTTCAGCTTTACTTAATTTAACCTGTAGATCATTGGGATTTGAGAGATTGTTTTGCTAAAAGATCTACCTCTTCGTTTCCTTTTACATCTACATGCGCAGGAACCCAGATGAATGATGCATTTGTACCATATTTAATCTAAGGATTATGTGATATATTTCATCTAAAATGTCAATTCTACAAGATTTCTCAGATCCAATTCTTATGAGAGCAGATAAACTATCAGATGCTACTACTACATTATTTCTATTCCTTCAGTCTATCCACTGTAAACTTAATATTATTGCTACCAATTCTACTGTATACACCAATGAGTAATCCGTTGTTCTTTTTTAATATTTTCATTGCATTGTGGGATGTATACTGCAGCAACTGTGCAACCATTTTCAGGGTTCTTTGAAAAAAATAATATTATTTTATTGGTGAAATGCAACTTCATATAGTTTTTGACAATACACCAGACAGGCATAAGCTACTATTTTCTTTTTGTTTCTTCCTGTAATTGCAAGTGAAGTTTCATTACAAACTTCTAAGTATGGAACTGTAGGACAGTATTGTATAGCATGTAAACATGCCTTCCTTGCTATTGCACTTCCTATCCATCCAAAACTTCTCAAGTTTGATTATGTTCCCAACACTCTTGTATTCTTGCCTTTGTACGGTGTAACTCACTGAGCCCTTGTATGTTAACCCAATATGCAAGCACAAGTCTTCTAATGCATAGAGGCATCTCCCCAATTTCTTCCTTGTAAAGCTACTACTGGAGATGATTTACAACATGCTCCACTACATATATTTAGAGCTTGAGCTTGCTCTATGTCTAATTTATTTAAGACTGTTTCTGATACTGTAGAAAAGGCCAGCTAAGTAAAGTGCCATTAGTGCCCCCTTGTGAATTTAAGAGGTATTACACTGATTTATCAGTATTCCCCTTTAACGATCCCTTTAACAGTGTTAACAGTATTGACAGGACGCAGTTCAAAGCACGGACATTCCTCGCTGTTGTTCAAGCTGTTGTTGTTTTCTACTGAGTGCGTTCATATACAAAACCACTCACTCATATTAAGTTACACTCCAAACTACTCTGTACTACTCTGCCATACTCTCTGCTGCCTGTACTACAATCCACTCAACTAAATTCAAGAACTGTAAATGCTCTACAAGTCTGAAATCATTAAAGTGTACATCGTCCCTGACCCGGACGACTTATGTCTTCTCAATTTCCACCAGCACCCACAATAATCTACCTCACAGATACTGACATATAAGCTATTCACCCATAGTCAAATGTTGACCTCATAAGAACACAGTATATATTTCTCAGTGAAAACCTAGTTGGTTCCTAATCCAGAAAAACTGGTAGAGGATAAGGGGGAGGGACGGAGGGCCAGGTCGATAGTGGGAAACAGAGACAGGAAGTGAAAAAAACAAAACAACAACCACAAGGAGACCAGGAGGGAGGTGGACCAGCGGAGGACCAGGGGGAGGGATGGAGGGCCAAGTCCATAGAGGGAAACAGAGAGAGGAAGTGAAAAAACAAACAAAAATAAAACAACAACAAAATAAAGAAGCCAGGAGGGAACGGAAAGTTCAGGGTCACAGGGCAGAGCCAACAGGACAGGAATCCACGGTGGAGCAGGTGGAACTGGAGCCCACCAGAGCAGTGCAGAGTACCACCACAGCCGAGCAGACGAGACAGAAGCCCACCAGGGCGGCGCCGAAGACCACCACAACCATGCGGTCGAGACAGAAGCCCACCAGGGCGGCGCTGAAGACCACCACAACCGTGCGGTCGAGACAGAAGCCCACCAGGGCGGCGCTGAAGACCACCACAACCGTGCGGTCGAGACAGAAGCCCACCAGGGCGGCGCTGAAGACCACCACAACCGTGCGGTCGAGACAGAAGCCCACCAGGGCGGCGCAGAAGACCACCACAGCCGTGCGGGTGAGACAGCAGCCCACTAGGGCGGTGCAGAAGACCACCACAGTGGGATCGATGGCACAAGAGAGCAAGTCTGGTTAGGTAAGCTTGAAATAGAGAACATGAACAGGTTAAGGGTGGCCTCCGTGGCCCTGAGGAGATGGTAGATGGTCTCCATGGCCATGACAGGGCAGGCGGTGAGTTCCTAGATGGCCTCCATGGCCATGACAGGATAGGACGAGCGCTCAGGAAGTTAGGCTGAGACGTGATGAGGCTCTGGAAGTTCCGCAGAGACGTGATGAGGCTCTGGAAGTTCCGCAGAGATGTGAAGAGGCGCTGGTAGTTCAGCAGAGACGTTAAGAGGCTCTGGTAGTTCAACAGAGGCGTGAAGAGGCTCTGGTAGTTCCGCAGAGACATGAAGAGGCTCTGGTAGATCCGTGGTGATTTGACTGGGTTCAGGAAGATCAACTGTGGTTTGAATTCTTTCAGGAAGATCAACGGTGACTTGACTTGACTCAGGAAGATCATCTGTGACTTGCCTTTGCTCATGAAGATCATCTGTGACTTGACTTTGCACATGAAGAACACTGGTGACTTGTCTTTGCCCATGAAGATCAACAGTGACTTGACTTGACTCCTGAGGTCTAACTGTGGTAGTGCTTAACTCATGAGTGTCAAAGGTGACTTGACCTGACTCTGGAGTGTTAATGGGTACCTGACTCGGCTCTGGAGGGTAAACGGGAACCTTACTCGTCTCTGGAGGGTAAACGGGAACCTGACTAGGCTCTGGAGGGTAAACGGGAACCTGACTAGGCTCTGGAGGGTCAACGGGGACCTGACTCGACTCTGGAGGGTCAACGGGGACCTGACTTGACTCTGGAGGGACCACAGGAAACTGACTCGACTCTGGAGGGACCACAGGGACCTGACTCGACTCTGGAGGGTCACCTGTGGCTGTCATCTTGTGCAGAGGCGCTGGGCCGGTGGCCATCTTGTGCAATGGCTCTGGGCTGGCGGCCATCCTCTGCAGTGGTGCTGGGCTGGCGGCCATCTTGCGCAGTGGCGCTGAGCTGGTGGACATCTTGTGCTGTGGCACTGGGCTGGCGGCCACCTTGTGCTGTGACGCTGGGCTGGCGGTCCTCCTGTCTGGAGGCACCGGTCTAGAGTCGCCATCACACCTGGAGAGACAGGTGTGGCTGGGGTATCCCACTGAGACAGATGTTGCAGGTACATTATGAACCCCCAAAAATCCAAGATCTCCAGCTCATTCATTTCCCACTCAGGAACAGAGTTGTCCAGGCAGGCATTAAAAAGGTCTTAAAGTGCCTCATCATTGTATCCCCATGCCTACCGTCATGGTCCAGAATAATTGTGCTAAACCACCCACCTCACTCCACTTTTGATGGAGGGTGGTTAATTTTAGGAATCTCCCCCTCCACTCCTCCACGCTGGCTGGGGAACGTACACGAAATCCCACACCGCTGGATCTGGGCATGATGGAGTCCTTCTGTAACGATCGATCACAGGAAACGAGAGATCTAAATGCAGTGTGTTTAATGGGGTAATCCAAAATCAAAATCCAAAACAGGCTAGAGGTCAATAACGGGGAAAGCAGTCCAGAAATAAGAAACAAGAAACAAGAAAACACAAGGGAATGCTAGAAAACCGGTTGACGGAAAACAAGGACTCCATGACACAGACAGAAAACAGACCAGTTTATATAGATAGGTGAAGACGATGAAAGTGGAAACAGCTGAGTGCAATTAACAGGTGTGCAATTAACCGTGATGAAGGGACAAGGCTTTGTGGGAAAAGTAGTGCCTGCAGTGGGGTGCCTATGGGGAAGTGAAACCACTCACGTGTAAAGTGTTAGCACTCGTTAGCTTGTTATTAGCGTTTTCATTCTAACCTACCGCTGTTTTCTTTTCTTCTCTCCTCTCTCGCTCCAGTTTTTCACAAGTTCATCAAACAACCGCAGTAAGAATATTTAATCAAGCATGGTGAGTAATGGCTTCTCCTGCTATTGTTATTTGCACCTCTTGCCACATGTACAGTTGATCTATCTCTGTCGCAGATGAGGGATTCACATGTGATAAATGCAGGGAAATAGTTAGGCTGACAGAGAAGATTTCAGATTTAGAGATACGCATCCAAACTTTAATTGAGGACAGGAACAATGTTAGGCCTCTAGATACAGCTTTGGATGCATCTAGCTCAGGGATTCCAGTACATTGTCCGGTTGCCCCTGCAGCAGGGCAAGTGGGTGTCAGTGAGGCAGCATAGTCGTGGGTCAAAACACCGCTCTTCTGTTCCGATCAAAACATTAAACAGGTTTTCCCCACTCAGTGATGCACCCACTGAGAAACCTTATGAAAGTGCTCTAGTTATTGGTGATTCTATTGTACAGAACGTGAATATAGAGACACCATCCACCATAGTCAAATGTTTACCGGGAGCCAGAGCGCCTGACATCTTGGCAAATTTAAAAGTGCTGGCTAATGCTAAACGTAAATACAGTAAGATTGTTATTCATGCTGGCGCTAATGATGTTCGACTTCGCCAGTCGGAGATCACTAAAAATAACAATAAGTATGAACTTGCAAGCACGATGTCAGACACTGTAATATGCTCTGGTCCCCACCCTGCTTACCGTGGTGACGAGATGCATAGCAGATTGTCATCACTCAATGGCTGGATGTCTAAGTGGTGCCCACAGAATAATATAGGTTTCATAGACAATTAGACGAGCTTTTGGGGCAGACCTGACCTGTTGAAAAAAGATGGTCTTCTTCCCTTCTGGGGTGGCGCCACTCTTCTCTCTAGAAAAATGGAAAATAGTCTTAGTGTTTATACTTGACTAACTGGGGCCCAGGTCAGGAAGCAGACAGACTGGCCAAACCGACCGTCTGCTAGCTGCCTCCCATCACAGAGGTCAGTTAATTCTCAGCACATAGAGACTCTTTCACCTAGATATCACACTAAAGAGACTGTGTCTGTTCCCCGAACTAGAAAATACAAAAAACGTCCAAACCAAGTTAAGATGAACAATTTAATTGGTTCAACAAATAAAAAACAGATGCAATATGGATAAACAAATGATAAAGCTTGGCTTATTGAATATCAGATCCCTTTCTACGAAAACACTTTTTGTAAATAATATGATCACTGATCATAATATAGATGTGCCCTGTTTGACAGGAACCTGGCTAAAACCTGATGATTACATTATTTTAAATGAGTCCACCCCCCAAGATTAATGTTATAAACATGAGCCGCATCTAAAAGGCAAAGGAGGAGGCGTTTCTTCAATTTATAACAACGTTTTCAGGATTTCTCAGAGGGCAGGCTTCAAGTATAACTCGTTTGAAGTAATGGTGCTTCATATAACATTATACAGAGAAACAAATGTTAATGATAAATACTTCTTGTTACAAGTATGGTAGAACCATCACTTCTACCACAAAAGATTGCTTTTTAAGTTATCTTCCTGATTTATCCAAATTCCTTAGCATATCCAAAACCTCAGAACAACTTGATGATGTAGCAGAAACTATGGACTCTCTCTTTTCTAGCACTTTAAATACAGTTGCTCCCTTACGCTTAAGGAAGGTTAAGGAAAACAGTTTGACACCATGGTATAATGAGCATACTCGCACCCGAAAAATGGAGCGCAGCTGGAGGAAAACAAAACTAGAGGTATTTTGTATTGCTTGGCAGGAAAGTAACCTATCCTACAGAAAACCATTAAAAACTGCTAGATCCTATTACTTTTCTTCTCTTTTAGAAGAAAACAAAAATAAACCCAGATATTTATTTAATACAGTGGCTAAATTAACGAAAAATAAAGCCTCAACAAGTGTTGACATTTCCCAACACCACAGCAGTTATGACTTTATGAACTACTTTACTTCTAAAATCGATACTATTAAAGATAAAATTGCAACCATTCAGCCGTCAGCTACAGTATTGCATCAGACAGTGCACTATAGACCCTCTGAGGAACAGTTCCACTCATTCTCTACTATAGGAGAGGAAGAATTGTATAAACTTGTTAAACCATCTAAACCAACAACATTTATGTTAGACCCTACACCATCTAAGCTCCTAAAAGAGGTGCTTCCAGAAGTCATAGATCCTCTTCTGACTATCATTAATTCCTCATTGTCATTAGGATATGTACCCAAAACCTTCAAACTGGCTGTTATTAAGCCTCTCATCAAAAAACCACAACTTGACCCCAAAGAACTAGTTAATTACAGACCAATCTCGAATCTCCCTTTTCTGTCCAAGATACTAGAAAAGGTGTTATCCTCACAATTATATTCCTTCTTAGAGAAAAATGGTATATGTCACGATTTCCAGTCAGGATTTAGACCGTATCATAGTACTGAGACTGCTCTCCTTAGAGTTACAAATGATCTGCTTTTGTCATCTGATCGTGGGTGTATCTCTCTATTAGTTTTATTGGATCTTAGTGCTGCGTTTGACACAATTGACCACAACATTCTTTTGCATAGACTTGAACACTTTGTTGGCATTAATGGAAGTGCATTAGCATGGTTTAAATCGTACTTATATGACCGCCATCAGTTTGTAGCAGTGAATGAAGAAGTATCATATCGATCACAAGTGCAGGATGGAGTACCTCAAGGCTCAGTATATGGGCCGCTACTCTTCATGCTTTATATGTTACCCTTGGGAGATATCATCAGGAAACATGGTGTTAGCTTTCACTGTTATGCTAATGATACTCAGCTCTATATTTCTTCGCGTCCTGGTGAAACACACCAATTTGAAAAACTAATGTAATGCATAGTCAATATAAGAAACTGGATGACGAGTAATTTCTTACTGCTAAATTCTGAAAAAACAGAGGTGTTAATTGTAGGACCTAAAAACTCTGTTTGTAATAACCTAGAACACTGTCTAAGACTTGATGGCTGCTCTGTCATTTCTTTGTCATCAGTTAGGAACATTTGATGTGCTATTTGATCGCAATATTTCCTTAGAAAGCCACGTTTCTAGCATTTGTAAAACTGCATTTTTCCATCTCAAAAATATATCTAAATTACGGCCTATGCTCTCAATGTCAAAAGCAGAAATGCTAATCCATGCATTTATGACCTCAAGATTAGATTATTGCAATGCTTTATTGGGTGGTTGTTCTCCACGCTTAGAAAACAAACTACAGCTAGTCCAAAATGCAGCAGCAAGAGTTCTTACTAGAACCAGGAAGTATGACCATATTAGCCCGGTCCTGTCAACACTGCACTGGCTCCCTATCAAACATTGTATAGATTTTAAAATATTGCTTATTACTTATAAAGCCCTGAATGGTTTAGCACCTCAGTATTTGAATGAGCTCCTTTTACATTATAATCCTCTACGTCTGCTACGTTCTCCAAACTCAGGCAATTTGATAATACCTAGAATATCAAAATCAGCTGTGGGCGGCAGATCCTTTTCCTATTTGGCGCCTAAACTCTGGAATAACCTACCTAACATTGTTCGGGAGGCAGACACACTCTTGCAGTTTAAATCTAGATTAAAGACCCATCTCTTTAACCTGGCATACACATAACATAATAATATGCTTTTAAAATCCAAATCCGTTAAAGGATTTTTAGGCTGCATTAATTAGGTAAACCAGAACCGGAAACACTTCCCATAACACCCTATGTACTTGCTACATCATTAGAAGAATGGCATCTACGCTAATATTTGTCTGTTTCTCTCTTATTCTGAGGTCACCGTAGCCACCAGATCCAGTCTGTATCCAGATCAGAGGGTCACTGCAGTCACCCGGATCCAGTACGTATCCAGACCAGATGGTGGATCAGCACCTAGAAAGGACCTCTACAGCCCTGAAAGACAGCAGAGACCAGGACAACTAGAGCCCCAGATACAGATCCCCTGTAAAGACCTTGTCTCAGAGGAGCACCAGGACAAGACCACAGGAAACAGATGATTCTTCTGCACAATCTGACTTTGCTGCAGTCTGGAATTGAACTACTGGTTTCGTCTGGTCAGAGGAGAACTGGCCCCCCAACTGAGCCTGGTTTCTCCCAAGGTTTCTTTTCTCCATTCTGTCACCGATGGAGTTTCGGTTCCTTGCCGCTGTCGCCTCTGGCTTGCTTAGTTGGGGTCACTTCATCTACAGCGATATCGTTGACTTGATTGCAAATAAATGCACAGACAGTATTTAACCGAACAGAGATGACACCACTGAATTCAATGATGAACTGCCTTTAACTAACATTTTGACACACTTGACTTTGTTTTCCTAATGAATGTTGTTCAGTTGCTTTGACGGAATGTATTTTGTTAAAAGCGCTATATAAATAAAGGTGACTTGACTTGACTTGACCACTAGTGGACACCCAGGAAAACACAGACCAGACACTGTGACACACAGAAAAAATGGGGAACAAGAACATTTCAAAATAAGAGTCCACAAAGGGGAGCATAGACTGGGAACCTGACACATATAGTCCTCCTAGATTTACCACTTTAATTGCATATTGCCAACTATTTAATGTTTTCCTTAGGCCACAGGGTGGAGGTGGCTCTTGGTTCGAGGGCCCTTTAATGATTGTTCTTGTTCCCCCTTTTTTCTGAAAAAAAAACAAACAAAACTAAAATCTGATCCATCTTACTTTTATTTTGGCTATTAAAGTCACACTAAATTATATTCAACCTCAAATTATACCATCACATACAAATAAACCATCCCAAAAATAGAAATTCCACATACCTCAAACAAATATAAAGGAATAAGACTGGCGTCAATGTAAAATGATCCCTTTTCAGATGGTGATTGTTTCTCTACAAACCCGGGAATGCACAATAAAACTGCTTGATTATTTTTTATGAATATAATTGTATATAATACAGATTTAAATAATTACATTTTTTTTTTGCGGGTGGTGGGAGAAAAACGCCACCATTCTGTTTTGAACAGAAATAAAATCATTGATTAACCCCTGTAGATACAAAAAATGACTTATGCCCTATAAGAAACAATTACAGTCCGAATCGAGCGTTGAATGAAAATACATTTTCATGAATACATTTCATACATACAGAGTGAACTATCTTAATTAAACTGTTGATTGGCAGCCCTAAAATACTAAATCCTAAATGAAAAATATACCCTAAAATCAACTAAAACTAGTGGACACTAAATCACTGAACACTGAAAACTAAACTAAATTTAAGTCTTCTATTATTGTTCTGTCACAAGCTGCCAAAGACCTAAAAGACGTCAGTTTCAAAGTTTCAACTCAAATTTCGACTTCAAAGTAAAATTGTAATAGTTAATTGTATTTATCTAAGCTCTCGGTAGCATCCTGTTTTGAGTATGTTCTCCATTCACAAGGAATCTAACCACTCCCCTCAAATCTATTATTGTAGTATTTTTCCAGATCTTTCTGGAATCTGCACACAAACCACTTCCAGTAGGGCAGTTCAGAGAGATCAGGGGTGATGCTCCAGTCTGCAAAAACTCCCCCTGCTCTTCTGTAATCTCTCCATGGGACTTTATCATCTGAGTCATTGGGATAAAAATATAGATTGCTGTTTGCTACTGCTGATGTGCAGATATGGGTAGACAAGTTAGATGTATTTCTGTAATGTATCCCATTCAGACCAATACTACGATGAAATTGAACACTGTGGTCCTCATCATGGTTTTCTATAGTGTTGGTGCAGATGGCTGTACAGAATGGACACTGAACCCAACAGCACTGACAGAAGTGATCAATCAGAATCTCATCTGGCCTGAACTTATAGTCAAGATTTACAAGTAATGTATCTGTGTTAAAAGCATTGCTGATGTCAAACAAGATAGTTGCATTTTCTTCGCTAATGACATCTTCTAGGAGGTTGAAATCATCAACATCATCATGTTTGACTCCACTGAGGTCTTTCTCAGAGAAGATCAGGACGTCTGAGAGCTGCTGTGTGAAACTCTTCAACCACAAACCAGCATCTCCACTGTTGACTTGAACTTGTTCAGTGGATTGATGAGCTGCTTTCATGATCTTCTGCTGCAGGAGTTTAATGTTCTCCTTCATCTTGGGTAAAACACAGAGACTGAACTTACCAGTGATGTACCGATTGACTTCATCTCTGATGAAACTCTTGAAGTGATCTTTGGGATTATCAATGTAGTTAATGTATTTGTCAAAATCCTCGTCTTCTGCCAGTGTCTTCAGAATGTGTTTCTCCAGGTTTGATCTGTTTCCATTCAGTGATTCACAGTTTGATCTCATTTCATCTGTCAGATCTCTGGCTGTTTTCTTGTAGACGCTCTGCTCAATGGGCTCTTTCAGTTTCTGACAGATGATCTTGCCAAAAATTGCAGTTGATGTTGCTCCATGACAGTATGTCTGGAAAATATTATAGCACTCTTCTCTCTTCTTCTCGACATATATCAGAGGATCATTGGTTTCCCTGAATAGTTTATGTTGGTCGGTTATCATCTTGTTTGCTCTCTTACAAATGGAAAGAACCAAATCCACAAAGAATTGTTTCTTGAACACATATTTCACTGGTCCTTCCTGATGTTGTTTTACTTTCTTAATGATGTGATCTGTAAGTTGTTGAATGCAGCTAATGTTGTATCCCATCTTTGAAATATTGAATGACTGAATCATGTTGTCTGTCTGCTGAACAACATTTTGGACCAATATTCTTATTTCGCCTTCTTCTACTGGAGACAGAATCAGAGTATATCGAAATGTTCCTCTAACTGTTCTGTAACCATCCTTTACACCCTCTGTCATTCTTTTTTTTGTGGATGTTTTGAAAACAACATATTCAGAATAACTTGACGTTGTGAAAATATGGCTGTGCTCACTGCTCTCTTTCCAGTAGTCTCCTGGGAGACATCCTTCATCCATTTCACTGAGGAGAAGTTTCACATCCTTCAATGCATCAATGTGTTTGACTGAATGAGTGTCTCTGATGATCTTCTTCACGCTCTGCTCCCAAAAAAAATCAAACTCTTTCTTCAGTGTTTCTTCATCTTTAGCTTTGTATTTCAGTTTTAACGCAAGTTCTTTGCTCTTTTCATAGAGAGTGTTTTCGTTATGTATACTCTGAGTATCAATTTCTTTCCTCAGGTCTCGCTGCTGAACAATCTCATTTAATTTCCTCTTTGTTCCTTTTACAATATCTTCTTCAACATCTTTAATTTTATTTTCAAATGATGTTTTCCACTGAATCAGTATATTTGCATCTGTGTCTTTCTCAAAGAACTCTGACATTGATTTCTTCACTTCTTCACTTGTCTTCTTCAGTTCTCTTTGAAGATCAATTTCTTCAACTTCATCAATTGTTTCATTTTCAATTTTGTTGTGTAGTTTGTTCTCAGTTTCCAGCATAGCACTGCGAAGACTCCAGGACCACTTGCTGTATTCAGTTTCCAGTTTCCTGTAAGCTGAAATCTCCAGAGAATTTCTGAAGCTGAAGACGAATCGTTCATTCAGTAAAGCATCCCAAAGATCTTTAATACGGCCTTTTAAATCTAACAGGACCATTTCATCTGATTTTGAGGCATGAGACATAATAGATTCCTTTAGTTCTTGAATGTTCTCACAGTAGTTTGGGTTTGGTGGTGCCATTGGTGGGCTGCCCTCCCAGAGATGAGCAAAATACTTTACATCGTTCTGTACATCAAATGTAATGATATCACTAAAACATTCTGCATCACAGACTTCCTCTTTAGCAGCGAGTTTAGTCATCTCATCCAGTTTCTCCTGCAGTCGATTCCTTCCCTCCATGTTTTTCTCTACAGCTGTGATGTCAGTAACATTCTGATGCACAAACACACAGCTTGGAGACAGATTTACCTTCTTCATCCTCATGAAAGCCTGAACAACAATCTGAAGAATCTCCTGTATCTCAGCAGGATTTTCTCCAAAAATGTTGATCAAGGTCAGATTTCCAATACCAACGACAAATGTGGCAAGTTCATTGTCATGATCTCTTGTTGACCTTCCAGACTGTTCTAGAGCCCCAATACCCTCAGAATTCACAACCAGAATATAGTCAAAGTTCATCTGTGTTTTCTTCTTGTCTGACACTTTGACCAGCTGCATGAAAGCTCCTCTGGTGCACCTGCCAGCACTGACGGCAAACTCAAGTCCAAACATGGCGTTCAGCATGGTGGATTTCCCAGAGCTCTGAAGCCCTAAAACTGACAGCACAAAGACTCTCTGGTCTCCCAGTTTCTGGACGAGTTGATCTAGAACAGCAGAGATCCAGATCACAGGAACATGAGCAGCATCTCCATCCATCAGCTCCAGTGGAAATCCAGAGATCATCATCTCAGCTGCAAGACTCGGGAGAGAAGAGAAGTGAACCTGCGGGTCTTTCTTGTTCTTCTTCACAGATGAACATGATTCATAGATCTGACCGATCTCCCTAATGATGTGCTCCAAACCAAAAGCTGCAGCCTGAAGATCCTCAGATAACCATTGAAGTTCTGCATGTTCAACGGTCAGTTTTTCTGGTACATGTTTATCTTTCAGTTTTAAAACCGCTGACAACTTTTCATAATATTTGTGATGTAGAGCAGAAAGATCAGCAGATGTATATTCATCCAGGAGGATTCTGAGCCATTTAAGGAAAAACATTTTATGCTCATCATGAGAACTAATTTCTTTAATGAATAGCTTCATAAACTCACTGATGTCAGATTCATGCTGTTGTTCTCTGATTTTCATAATTTCTGAGTGTTTCTTACTTATTTCAATTTCTGTCTCATCTGCTCGAGGCCGATGTAGTTCTTTGTTCTTCTGACTCCACTGATGCCACAGTTTCCCCTGATGAGGCAGAAATGATTCTTTGATTTCTCTCAGATCTTTCTTCTCCAGTAAACTCATCATCTGCTGTGCTACTTCTCTTCCTCTCCTGCAGTCATCATCATCTTTCTCATCTACTCTGATGTCTGAGTGTTTGGACACATCTTCAAGTCTGAAAGTGGAAGATGATTCTGAGAGACAATAGTTTATGGCTCTTCTGAGTTCATCAGAAACAGCTGGCTGACATCTGTCTTTCAGACCAATTTTATATTTTCCTTTATGCATCAACGTGAGATTTGAATCATCCTCAGTAAAAAGACAAAAGAGTGGCTTTGTGTTCCCATACAGGTTTTGTATCTTTTCTGCATGTTTGTCATTCCTGTCCAGTTGTGGTAGAAGAACAACATTGACTGAGCTCATTTTAGTGAGGATCTGGAGCTGTTTCTCATGGTCTCCTGCGTCACCGTGTAGATTACAGAATGCTACACACTCATTGAATTTATCTGTGTCTCTTCCAGAAGGGCAGAACCAGGCGATCTCCACCACTCCATCCATCATGACTCTGTTTTTGCTGCTGCCTGGACAATTCCTGTGGAAGAATGTGTTGTGTTTCTCATTGATCAGACTGTTCATCAGCTGAGACTTGGATGAAGACACAGAGCCAAACCTAAATAAAAACACCATTGGAGTTTCGGCCTTGTAGATGGGCTGGGTTTGACTGACGATTTCATTATTGATGTTTTTCATCTTCCAGCTCTTGTTGATTTGTCTGAACGTCCAGAGAGGAAACTCAATCTGTTGAGTGAATGGATCAGGAACAAGCAGAGGCAGAGCGTACTGACACTGGGACAGTTTAGTGACCATCAGCTGCTTCAGAAAACCATCAGCACAATGAAACACTGCCATCTGAACATCCATCGGATGAACAGGGTCAGATTGGTTTGTTCCTTTGTTTGACAAAGACACCGCTTTGAATATATCACCACTGTCTTCAGATAAGTCAGTATCTCTTTGTTGTGTTTGATCCTGTTCACTAGCCTTGACATGAATGTGTCTTGCTCTGTAGTTCATCATCAGTAGTTTTTGTACTAAAGTCTGAATCAGCTCTTCTTCAGCACAAGATTCACGGGCCAGTAATGAATGTTCAGTTAACTGAAGGACATCAGCAGCTCTAAGGTTACACTGCCTGGCTTTAAGATGAAGTCTATCAAAGAGATCCTTTGTTGTTTTAAAAAAATATTTTCCTTCATCTAGTTCAGATCTTGTTTCTTCTGTTGAAACCATTATCTGTAAAAGAAAAAGCATAATTAAAAAATAGAGTTATTCTATATAGCACTTTACCATTGCTCAAGGATGCTTGATGTACATTACAATAAGAAAAGACAACACCAACAGAGTAGAAAATAATGACAAACAAAGGAACAAGCGGAGTATCCCAAAATGACAAAATAGTAGTTTAGAGCAAGGATAATTCAAACAAAGAAAAGTGGATTATTAGACAGGGTTGCACACAGCAGCAAAGAATAATGCACAAAGAAATACTGTCATGTACGGTGATACAAGAAACACAGGAGAGATCCAAATGCAGGTGCGAGGGGCAATATTTGAGGGGCAATCCAAAAGAGTAAACAGTCCAGGCAGGGTCAAAAACCAGAAATTCCAAAAACATAAAAACAAACAAAAACACACGGGAAGAACAAACAAAAACACACGGGGACTCGACTCCGACAAGGACTCCGTGACAAAGACTGGGTATTTATACACAGAAGGATAATGGGGAAACAGGAGACAGGTGGGGGAACAATCAATTAACTAAAACAAGGAGGAAGGTGACCAAATAAGGGAACATGAAGTGATAAGATGACAGACACCGTGGGAACGGAGGACACCTAGTGGACACCCAGGGAACACAACTTAGACACTGTGCCCTCTACGTAGCGGCTTCCAGACGCTCTACAATAGACAACACATAGACCAGGAGGGAGGCGGACAGGTGGAGGCTCAGGGGGAGGGACGAAGGGCCAGACTAACAGAGGGGAACAGGGACAGGAGTGAAGACACAAAACAAGAAAACAAACAGTAACATGAAGCCCCCCCAGGGCGGAGCAGAAGACCACCACGTCCTCGTGGTCGCTGCCAGAGTCCCCCAGGGTGGAGCGGATGACCACCACACCCCTTTGGTCGATGCCGGAGTCCCCCAGGGCGGAGCAGCAGACCACCCAGTGACTTGACTTGACTCTGGAAGTTCAACGGTGACCTGCCTTGTCTCTGGAAGGTCCCCGGTGTGACCGGCCCTGGCTCTGGAGGGTCCACTGGCACCTGACTCGACTCTGGAGGGTCCACTGGCACCTGACTTGACTCTAGAGGGTCCACTGGCACCTGACTCGACTCTGGAGGGTCCACTGGCACCTGACTCGACTCTGGAAGGTCAACAGGAACTAGCTCTGACTCTGGATGGTCAATGGTAACTAACCCTGACTCTGGAAGGTCGAGGGTAACTAACCCTGACTCAGGAGGGTCCATGAACACCTGACTCGACTCAAGAGGGTCAACCGGGAACTGACTCAACTCTGGAAAGTCAATGGGCACCTGACTTGACTTTGGACTGCTTGTAGAGACATGAGACGCCTCGGCTTCGGGCACCGCCTCGGCCTCCGGAACGGCATCGGGCACCGCCTCCGTTTCCGGAACGGCATCGGGAACGGCCTCGGGCACCGCCTCAGCCTCCGGAACAGCATCGGGAACGGCCTCGGCATCGGGCACCACCTCGGCCTCCAGAACTCAGCCTCCGGAATGGCATCGGGAACGGCCTCGACCTCTGGAACAGCATCGGGCACCGCCCCAACCTCCGGAACAGCATCGGGCACCGCCTCGACCTCCGGAACAGCATTGGGCATCGCCTCGGGGACGGCGGCGGCCTGCTCGGGAACGTCCTCCTGGACGGCAGTGGGCTGCTCGGGAACGTCCTCCGGGCTTTGAGGAATGGTAGACGCCTGTCTCCTCCTCCTTCGCCCTCTATGATGGTGAGTCAGTGGCACCTTGACGGAAGAATCAGGCGTTGAGTCAGCCATCTTGTCAGGCAACACGGGTGTAGATTCGGCCATCCTGTGCTGCATCCCACTGAGCATGATGGTAATGGGTAAACCCTCAAAAGTCCAGGAAGTCCAACCCCTTCAATTGCCTGGATTGAGGAAAAGGGTCATCCAGGCAATTATTAAATAATTCTTTCAGTGCTGCATCATTATAGTCCAACCCGACTGCCATGGTCCAGAACAATTGCGCCAGGCCACCCACCTCACACCGCCTTTGAAGAAGGGTGGTCAAATTTGAGAGTCTCCACCTCCGTTCCTCCATGGTAGCTGGGGAACAGATGCGAAATCCCACACCGCTGGATCTAAGCATGACGGAGTCCTTCTGTCACGTACGGTGATACAAGAAACACAGGAGAGATCCAAATGCAGGTGCGAGGTTTATTTGAGGAGCAATCCAAAAGAGTAAACAGTCCATGCAGGGTCAAAAACCAGAAATTCCAAAAACATAAAAACAAACAAAAACACACGGGAAGAACAAACAAAAACAAACGGGAAGAGCAGACTCTGGAAAGTATCATTCATACGACAAGGACTCCGTGACAAAGACTCAGACAGACCGGGTATTTATACACAGAAGGATAATGGGGAAACAGGAGACAGGTAGGGGAACAATCAGTTAACTAAAACAAGGAGGAAGGTGACCAAATAAGGGAACAGGAAGTGATAAGATGACAGACACCATGGGAACGGAAGACACCTAGTGGACACCCAGGGAACAAAACCCAGACACTGTGACAAATACTAAACACATCCTGCTACAACATAATTTTAATTGTGTTTCCCTTTACAGATTTGCACAAAAATATTAAATTTAATAAATGTCAAAAAAAAAAAAAAAAACGGCATCTCCATTAGCCAATATTTATACTATTACTATTACAGTGGAGAAAAAATCATATCAAAAGATACCATATGGAGACCATATCCTTCCCAATGGGGAGGTAACATGAAGGTATACATCCTATGGACTCACTGAATTAAGTACTACATAGGCAAGGTTTCTGTGGTGTGCTCCCCATGAGGGTAGAACTACCAAGCACAGAAACAAGACAGATCAGATGTCCATCTAAGGGAAACACAATCCTGGTTATGGACAGGATGGTGAATAAATACACATAGGGCCTCAAGAGTAGGCACTACCTTTGGAGCACTAATCCATTATGAGAGATCACTTGAGAGATACTTACATGTAATAGACTCATGTAGTGAATTTCTGGACTCAATACGTTCAAATTTGACTCTCAAAAAAGTGGAAGTGCAAAAAAAGCTCTAAGTAAAAATAAATAAATAAATAAATAAAAAAATAGTACTCAGCACCCTAGGTGAAACTGGTTCCATTCTCAGATTATAAAATCTGGCAAATGTGTTCGGTGTATCTCAACAAGCAGCTTTACAAATCTCTGCTAATGAGGCACCATTCGCTAAAGCTAATGAAGCAGTGATGCCTCTGGTTAAATGAGCCCTCACTCCCAATGGGCATAGTAAAACTCTGGCCTCATAGGCCTTAAAGGGGGGGTCAAATGCTATTTCATGCATACTGAGTTTTTTACACTGTTAAAGAGTTGGATTCCCATGCTAAACATGGACAAAGTTTCAAAAATTAAGTTGTACGTTTGAAGGAACAAAAATACTCCTTCCGGTTTGTCACAAGACGTTAGATGGAGCAGAATTTCCTTATATGGGTCCTAAGGGCACTTCTGCCGGAAGAGCGCACGCTCCCGTATAGCAGAGCAGAGACGAGACATTCACTGACCAGAGCGAGAGCGAAATGTCACAAAAGAAGTGTGTTTTTGGTTGCGAGGGCAAGACAACCCTGCACAGATTACCAAAAAAAACAAAAACATCAAGGGACCAGTGGACGGAGTTTATTTTTAAAGAGCATCGACGGAGTTGTGCAAGTGTTTTTGTTTGTTCCCTGCATTTCAAAGATGCTTGTTTTACAAACAAGGCCCAGTTTGACGCAGGATTTGCATATCGTTTATTTCTTAAGGATAATGCAGTCCCAACAAAAAAGGGTCACGATCGTGTGTTGGAACCACAGGCGGTGAGTAAAACTGCTTCAAATATCTCTGTGTTGTTAACTTAGCTATCGGCGCGTAAGCACATCAAGTAAACCTTGTACACCTTTAAAGAAAAAAAAAAGACGACATAAAGTGGAACTTATTCATTTTCCAAAACCGCTAAGTGTAACGGAGGCCAGCGAGTAGTGCTGTGCAGGTAAACCTCCCCGATCTCAAGAGACGCACTAGCAACAGACACTAGTGGCTGTAGCCATTTAGCCTCCTTGTTAGAGGAGACCCGGGTTTGAGCCCTGCTCGGAGCGAGTGCGAGGAGCGTCAGAAAGGACCCGGGAGAGAGGGGTTACATAAGCAAATATATACAGTTTCAATACATACCACATAGAGACGCTGTTGTAGTCGTTGCTGCTGCTGCTCTCGTTCAGTTTCAGCCTCGGGATCTGATTCTGTATCATAAATAAACGGCTGAATCTGACTGTTAGCCATGGTTTGTTTTGGATGATGTTTTTTTTGTTCCTCATGGTAATGTCACAACTTCCAAATGCTCTCAACGCAAAAGCCTACTCGCACTCGTGATTCTTTAGCTCCGCCCACACGTCACGCCTCCAGCGGCTCGTGTTTTTCAGAAAAAAATCGGCACAGACTATTTTTCTCTTATAAATATAATAAAACTAAAGACTTTTTGGAGATATGAAGGATGCAGTAGTACTCTATAGGTACTTAAGATTAACAGGAGATTGAGTGAAAATGAGCATTTCATCCCCCCCCCCCCTTTAAGGAAACCATCCACAATCCAGTGGGGAATCGTTTGTGTGGAGAAAGCATTCTCCTTTTCATGACCTCTAAAGATGACAATGTCACGGTGTCTGTTCTGTGTTTCCCTGTGTCTCACTGCAGGCACTACAATTTCCACAAAGCCTTGTCCCTTCATCATAGTAATTGCACTCCTGTTAACTGCACTCAGGTGTCTTCACTTGATAGTCATCACCCTGCCTATATTAACCGGTCTTTTTCTCTTTGTTTTGGTTTGATTTTTGGTTTTGACCCCCTGCTTGTTGGATTCTGATTTTGGTTTATTAAAACTCACACTGCTTTTGGATCTCTCGTCTCCTGTGTTCCTGTGTTCCCGAACGTTACAGAAGGACTCCATCATGTCGAGATACAGCGGTGTGGGACTTCATACCCATTCCCCAGCCAGTATGGTGGAGCGGAAGGCAAAATTCATCAAATTAACCACCCTCCACCAAGAGGGGAATTGAGGTGGGTGGTATGGCAAAAGTGTTTTGGACCCTGGCGGGTGGAATGGGATATAATGATGTGGCCCTGAAAGACATTTTCAACACTGGTCTGGATGACCCGGTGCAAAGAAAATAAATGGATCATTTGGATGCTTTTGATTTCTGGGAATTCATTTTCTACTTAAAACATCGGCCTCTGTGGGATACCCCAGCCACACCTGTCTCTCCTGGTGGGTTGGCTGACTCTAGACCGGGGTCTACAGACAGGAGGACCACCAGCCCAGCACCACTGCACAGTATGGCCACCAGCACAGCGCCACAGCACAAGGTGGTCGCCAGCCCAGCATCACAGCACAAGTTGGCCACCGGCCCAGCGCCACAGCACAAGGTGATCGGCAGCCCAGCACCATGGTGCAAGATGGCCGCCAGCCCAGCGCCACAGCACAAGGTGGTCGCCAGCCCAGCGTCACGGTGCAAGATGGCTGCCAGCCCAGCGCCACAGCACAAGGTGGTCGCCAGCCCAGCGTCACAGCACAAGTTGGCTGCCTGTCCAGTGCTTCTGCACAAGGTGATCGCAAGCCCAGCACCATGGTGCAAGATGGCCGCCAGCCCAGCGCCACAGCACAAGGTGGTCGCCAGCCCAGCGTCACGGTGCAAGATGGCTGCCAGCCCAGCGCCACAGCACAAGTTGGCCGCCTGTCCAGTGCTTCTGCACAAGATGACAGCCACAGTTGACCCTCCAGAGTCGAGTCAGGTTCCCGTTGACCTTCCAGAGTCGAGTCAGGTTCCTGTTGACCCTTCAGAGTCAAGTCAGGTTCCCGTTGACCCTCCAGAGTCGAGTCAGGTTCCCATTGACCCTCCAGAGTCGAGTCAGGTTCCCGTTGACCCTCTAAAGTCGAGTCAGGTTCCCGTTCACCCTCCAGAGTCGAGTCAGATTCCCGTTGATATTCCAGAGTCGAGTCAGGTTCCCGCTGACCTTCCAGAGTCAGGTCAGGTCACGGTTGACCCTCCAGAGTCAGGTCAGGTCACCGTTGACCCTCCAGAGTCAGGTCAGGTCACCGTTGACACTCTAGAGTCAGGTCAGGTCACCGTTGACACATTCCAGAATCAGATCAAGTCACCATTGACACTCCAGAGTCAGGTCAAGTCACCGTTGACACTCCAGAGTCAGGTCATGTCACCGTTGACACTCATGAGTTAAGCACTACCACAGTTAGACCTCAGGAGTCAAGTCAAGTCACCGGTGATCTTCAAGGACAAAGTCAAGTCACCCGTGTTCTTCATGCGCAAAGTCAAGTAACCAGTGTTCTTCATGGGCAAGGTCAAGTCACCACTGATCTTCATGTGCAAAGGCAAGTCACCAGTGTTCTTCATTGACAAAGTCAAGTCACCATTGTTCTTCATGGGCAAAGTCAAGTCACCAGTGTTCTTCATGGGCAAAGTCAAGTCACTGACTATCTTCATGGCCAAAGGCAACTCACCATTGATCTTCATGGGCAAGGGCAAGTCACCAATGATCTTCATGGGCAAAGTCAAGTCACCAGTGTTCTTCATGGGCAAAGTCAAGTCACTGACTATCTTCATGGGCAAAGGCAAGTCAAGTCACCATTGATCTTCATGAGCAAATGCAATTCATGATTGAACTTCATGAGCAGAGCCAAGTCACCAATGATCTTCATGGGCAGAGTCAAGTCACCAATGATCTTCATGAGCAGAGTTAAGTCACCAATGATCTTCATGAGCAGAGTCAAGTCACCATTGATCTTCCTGAATCCAGTCTAAACACCATGACACTACCAGAGTCTCTCCACGTCTCTTCGGAACTAACAGAGTCTCTCCCAGGGCTCTGAACCGGTTCAAGGAACAGAAACGAAAACTGGAAACGAACGAAATTTTGACAGAAACAGAACCAGAAACAGAAACTAAATTTACATTTATTCATTTAAATAAAATGTTATAGTTCCGAACAGAATCGAAAATTTGAAATGGTCATTAACCGGTTAATTTAACGTTATTTTATCATTCCATTTAATATTTGAAATTTGCTGTCAATGAATCATGAATTCCAGAAGTACGTCCTATGCAAATGTGATGCTGAAGCCAGCGAGTGAAATATCGGCTCAGCTGTGAACTCATGTCACAATGGCAATGCACCGCCCTTAGAGTTTATCTGAAGATATGTGAGATGAATTCAGCAGATCACACACCTGCAGCACTTCTGTGAATGGAGAAAACTGAAAAACGAAAAAGGAATATAGGCATATACACTAAATATATTTCACTTAAATCATATTGGACAGATTAATGAATCGAAAGAAAAAGTGTGCTAAATTACGTTCACTGTGACACGTTCCAAAGTTTTCGGAAAGGGAAATGAAACTGCAGAGAGAAGTTTTCTTTATTTTGCAAAAGCTTTACAGTTTTAATTATTTAGCAAAAGCTGACAACTTTGAATAATGTCTTGCTTCTATATAATCAACCAGCTTTGGTATGATCATCGTGCTGATACAACATCATTTTGCTTTATTAAAGCCTGTACATTAACAAAATAAAAAAAGAGTTAAAGAAACATATAAAAAGTTAGACTGCTCCATTGTACAACATGTTGCGTTCAGAGTGACCACACCTCACTGTGCTGATAAAGCCAATTTTAAGGATGATGTTTTAAGTAGATAAAAGTACAAACACTATATAATAAATAATATTTTAGCATCTAGATATGCAGGAACATGGAAACATTTGGATTCATGCCGGATGAGAGATGCAGGCATCAGCTTCAGCTTAAATTTTTTGTTTTTATTTTTTGGATTGACGTTTATAGCCTAAACTTATTTTGTTTTAGAGAGAAACTAATAGCTGTTTTTATAATGTTTGTAAACATTTTGCTTTAGACTACAGGCATTTTAGCCATCATTATTTTTTTTTATTTTTTTTACAATAAGAAAAAAAAGAGAACAGAGACCCGCGATTAGAAGCGCGGGAGAGAATAGTCTGCGCAGTTATGAGAGGTAGAGAGAGAGAGAGAGAGAGAGAGAGAGAGATGACGCACACTGTGTAATCAGATGTGGCTAATTCCTAATGTTCACCCCTTCATGTTTAATAAATCAAGAGTTATGATCTGCCGAGCTCCCTGTCGGTGTCCTCCTTCCAACAAAGCCAACGAGCTATAGCACGGTAAGAACTGTAAAGCCTGCATATATAGAAACGACGCACGTTACATTATTATTTGGCAAAATATAGACCAGGGATCCTCAAATCTGGACCTCGAGATCCACTTTCCGGCAGAGTTTAGCTCTAACCCTAATCAAACACACCTGAGCATGCTAATCAATGCCAATTAATGTCTTTGGGATCATTAGAGAATCCCAGACAGGTGAGGTTGATCAGGGTTGGAGCTAAACACTGCAGTGCATTGGACCTCCAGGGCAAGATTTGAGGAAGGGGGATATAGACACATAATATTGTTTTTAAAAAATTATGTTATTAACCGGTATTTTTTCCACCCAAACCGGTTTCGGAACGGTAATAATTCAGAGGAACGCAGGAACACAAACGTTAAAATATTGATTCTGTTCGGACCGATTAAATTTTCTTACCGTTTTCAAGCCCTGGTCTCTCCGCGTCTCTGCCGAACTACCAGAGGCTCTCCACGTCTCTGCCGAACTACCAGAGCCTCTCCGCGTCTCTGCTGAACTACCAGAGCCTCTCCGCGTCTCTGCCGAACTACCAGAGCCTCTCCGCGTCTCTGCCGAACTACCAGAGCCTCTCCGCGTCTCTGCCGAACTACCAGAGCCTCTCCGCGTCACTGCCGAACTACCAGAGCCTCTCCGCGTCACTGCCGAACTACCAGAGCCTCTCTGCGTCACTGCCGAACTACCAGAGCCTCCCCGCGTCTCTGCCGAACTACCAGAGCCTCTCTGCGTCACTGCCGAACTACCAGAGCCTCTCCGCGTCACTGCCGAACTACCAGAGCCTCTCTGCGTCTCTGCCGAACTACCAGAGCCTCTCTGCGTCACTGCCGAACTACCAGAGCCTCCCCGCGTCTCCGTCGAACTACCAGAGCCTCTCCGCGTCTCTGCCGAACTACCAGAGCCTCCCCGCGTCTCTGCCGAACTACCAGAGCCTCTCCGCGTCTCTGCTGAACTACCAGAGTCTCTCCATGTCTCTGCGGAACTTCAAGAGCCTCTCTTTTCTGCGGAACTTCAAGAGCCTCATCACGTCTCAGCCGAACTCTCTGAGCGCTCGACTGATCTTGTCGTGGTCACGAAGGCCACCCTTAACTTGTACATGTTCTCTGTTTCAGACTTGCCTAACCAGACTTGCTCTCCTGTGTCATCGATCCCACTGTGGTGGTATTCTACGCCACCCAGGTGGGCTTCTGTCTCGATTGCATGGATGTGGTGGTTTTCTGCGCCGCCCTGGTGGCTATATAGTTTTATTTATTAGCATTTCTGTATGTGATGATGCAGTACCGTCTAAGGGCCTGAAGATCACATGCGTACAGAGTTTTGGTACAAATCTCTTCTTATGATTCTTAAAGGTGAGAGATTAATCAAAGAGAGGTTTATTTGCAGTAAAGCACATTATTACCTAGTGTAAATTTAAATGTAAATTAAAATGTATGCATTTAGCAGACGCTTTTATCCAGAGTGACTTACAGTGCATTCAAGCTATAAATTTTTACCTATCATGTGTTCCCAGGGAATCAAACCCCCAACCTTGCGTTTGATAAGGCAATGCTCTACCAATTGAGCTACAGGAACACTAGTGTAGGAATGCAACTGGTGATTTTGATGTTATTTTGCTGGATTTTAGGCTAATGCCATATATGCTTGAATATACAGTTATTTGAATTCTATGGGCCCTATTTTAACGATCTAAACCTTCACCGGGGCCCCACTGACCCCAGCTACGACCCTGATTATAAGCAGTAATAGGCTGAATTGCAAATAGGTAGCCTAATACTAATACATGCAATGACTCTCCATCATTACATTTTTATATTTATGTAGCCTACACATGCACAGAGGCGCATTTTCTACCAACGGGCTCTTTAAATAACAAAAAAATATTGCGCCATTGACTTAAGACTTTAGACCAGGTTTGAGTTGATCTTTTTCAGCTCCTTAAAATAGCAATGCGCCAACAATGTGCCTGAACACACATCTTTTTTAGACCAGCACACCCATGGGTGCACAAATTGGCTCAAATGCATTTGCTAATTAAACAATGTGACGCCGGACTGAAACTAGCAAACACACTTGCGATGCGCTTTGCGTCGCATTGTGCCTGGAGTTTGATAGGGCCCTATGTGTTTGGTACATGAAATACATCAAATGATATAGATGCAGAGTATAAACAAATGCACTTGACCTTCTTTGTTTGTAATGTAGAACAGGATGATATGAGCTAAAAGGTAAAATCCATGTACTTTCTAATGTCAGAAATTAACAACAAATGTTAATGAAAATGTGCAAAACAGAAAATAATCTCAGGTGACAGCACAAGGACCTCTGGATGTAAGAGATGTAAAGCATATTGCCAAACCATACTACATTATGAACTGCCCTGAGACATCAATAACCCTGTATGATGAGCACACACTCAAAAGTACAACTCTGTAAAATTGCTCTACAAGAGCAGGATTGGACATCTCTACAGTTTTGGATCCAAAATGTCAAAAAACAGATACAATTAGATTACAAAACACTATATACTGTAATCAAACTTTTGCATCCGATGTTAATTAAAAGTTTAAAAAGTCAAATTTTGACATTGTACATCTTCTGTATTATACAGTTACACTTCAGCCAGCACATACCTTTTGTGTTGCCCTGGTTGCTCTTGTAGTGGTGCGCTCAGGGCTCTCATTCTTGACTGTGGTTTTATCTTTTGAAACAACAGAAACAGTGGAAAACAAATAGTATCAAATTATTGGAAGTGGTAATTACTGTGCTGGAATTAATGTAGTATAGTTATTTTTGGGGTAAAACATTTATACTATTTAAAATAACTTTTGGGGAGTAAAACTTTTCCTGTTTTATGCATGAAACCATAGTTCCCTTAGGTAAGGAATGAGACGCTGCACCTCTACTGGGTCACTATGGGGAATGCCATCAAAATGACCTATGTCTGAAGCACATGAGAAAACTCCATGATGTCATTAATAGAGCACCTGGAAGTATAAGAAGGTCCTTACAATAAAAACATCAATTTGTTGTCTGAAAGGGATGTAACCAGGCAGACCCTAGGCATGGCAGAGACAAAGTGCCTTGTTCCCTATCCCAGGTAACCATTGTTATATGCGTAACTTGAGATGTTCCCTTTCAATGGGAACTTGCACTGCATTCCCTGGTGGACACTAAGGGGAATGAAATTCCCACTCTGCCATGCTGAGGAGGATGCCTGCCTAACTGCGGCAAAGAACACCAACAACAATAGACCGGCATACATTGACTTCAACAGATCTGCCAAGACACACTTATGATATTGGTGATATTTGATTTCTTGCTTGATCCTAACAAAGGAAACATGTCTCAACCATTAAATCTTTGACAAAAAACTTCCAGAATAAGCAGCCTATAAAGTGATTCAAACAGACTAACCCTCGTTTTCAAGAAAGCTTAGGTGGGCTGCCAAATGCTACTGATCCAATGGAGGCAGCCAGAGGTGTAGTGGTAAAAAAAGAGGTGGGTAAACTATAAATTCTTGGTGACCACATAATGGTCACTGTAAGGTGGGCCACTACCTACCGGTGTGCGTGTACCCTGATGATATAAAGTTTACTAAATGACAAAACAGAGAGAACAATTTTCTTTAAAGGGGAATAGAGAGGGAAGCTTATATCCAGGGGTTCCAATGCAATGCACTTGTTCGTAATGATTAGGGATGTGGGATTATTTTAATAGTCAATTAATCTGTTGAATATTTTGTCAATTAATAGGTTAGTTGTTTGGTCTATGTGGATCAGTGTTTCCCCAAAAACCCAGGAATGGTCCTCAAATGTCTCGTTTTGTCCACAACTCAAAGATATTCTGTTGACTCTCACAGAGGAGAGAAGACACTAGAACATATTCACATTTAACAAGCTGAAATCAAATTTTTTTTTTACTTTTGTCTTTCATATATTTTATCAATGACACAGACTGCAATGACACAGACAGCTTCATTGCAGAAGGACATCCTTTTGGTCACGTGGTTCACGTGAGATGATTGACAGCCTTACAAACTAATGATATTGCACTGATGTCATAGCTGACGCGAATCAATAAGAGGAGAGTAATCGTTAGCTCTGTTAGCTGTTTTAGCTCTTCAGATTGCATAAATCAGTGTAAAATAAACAGAAATGTTATTCTGTATGACGAAATATTTACAAACATGTCATAAAATTATTATCTCTTCAAACGTGCGCACCATTGGTCTATAGCCCTGGCGGATCGCAAATACACCGGAGATGAGATGAATGGCTGCTGTATGAGTAATGATTTCTATTCAAAATAACGAACGTTATTATTCTTACTATTATAAGCCTATTATTAATTGCCGGATATCCATTTTTTAATCTTGATGCAGTCTGTTGCGTGTCGTTCATTTTGAACGAATCTTTAATATGACTCAGGACTATCGAGTTGTCTCAGAGAGTAATTTGTTCATTTTGTGTTGACCGCACATGCGCATTACACAACATATGGGTTCTGAATCGACAGGTGAGGTCTGAGTCTTTTATCAGAATCAGAATCAGAATGAGCTTTATTGCCAGGTATGTTTACACATACGAGGAATTTGTTTTCGTGACAGAAGCTCCGCAGTACAACAGAATGACAGCGACAGAACATAAAACACATAATAAAAGAATAAAAAATACAAATAAGTAGATAGTGAATGACAATATACAAATTGACAATTGTAGGCAGGTATATTACAAAATGCAGTTATGTTTGTACATGTATATTATGTGCAAAATTTTAGTGTATACTAAGTATGTGTGTTAGATAAATAAGTGTATGTGTATATAAATATAAAGTGTAGTGTGTTCCACAGTGTAGTGTATTCTTCCTGTCAGTACCATAGAGATGGGAAGAGAAACGATTAGTTCATTTTGCTTGAACGAGACTCAAAGATCTGAGTTAGTAAAATGATCCGAACTTCCCACTGCTACTGGCAACACCGCAAGCAATTGGTCAACACTGACAAGTTGCAGCGCAATATGAAATACTTAATCTTTAACAACAAACAACCTATGAAACTTATAATGAACAATATGAAACTAAAACGACATAAGCTTAATTTAAAATGTCATTGGAACTGTAGGCTATTTAGAGGTGGATAAACGTACTTTGAAGGTGGGTAAACGCTATTTCCGAATTTTGGGAGGTGCGTAAACGGCGTTTACGTGCATTTAGCCTCCACTACATCCCTGGAGGCAGCCCAAACCTAGTTTCCTTGAGAAACTGAGAGACCAAAGAGGAACCTTAAAGTTTGGGGAGACTAAGTCAAAGAGCAGCTTTTCAAAAGGGAACTTTCCTCAGACAGCTACCATCTATGAACCACCTAACTTACCTCCAATACAGATGAGATAACCTGAACTAGATCATATCATGAGAAGGAAGCAAGGACTTAGATACCCAAAGCCATTGGATAGACAAAGGGAAGTCCATCAGAGGAAACCATTCTAAACAGGTACATCTTTGATAAGCTTCCGCCTTCAGAGGGAGACTCTTTGGAGCTTAACCTAAGAACCAAAAAAGGGGACCGTCCACTTAACCTTTTAAGCGTACAGAACCACATGTGGTATTGTTGTTTCTGTGCCACTAGGCGTATGGTCCCACATATGGGATCTTGAATATTCAATGAAGTCATAATTCCCGAATTCAAACTGTGCATTTGCATTTGGCTGAGCCAAAGATGGACATGATCAGTATTTGTCATATACAGTAATCACAACGATGCAGTGTTTTTATCAACATAATGTTTAGTTTAGGTTTCAGACATTTAAAGTTCCTATGATATGAAAATTTCACTTTCTCAGGTTTTTTAACATTAATATGAGTTCCCCTAGCCTGTATATGGTCCCCAAGTTTCTAGAAATTTGAATCGGTGTAAATCGAGATTTTGCTATCTTTCTCTGCCTTTGAGAAAATAGAAGCTCAAACGGGCTGATCTTGAATCTCCTCGTTGTGATGTTATAAGGAGGAATGTTACCTCCCCTTTCTCTGCTTTGTCCGCCCAAAAAATTTAAACAAATATTTAAATTTTAATTCAGTCGCAATGTCAGCACAGGCGTTACAAACAGACTTTTATGATATGGATTCGACAGCACTGGCACAAACAGTGACTTACAGTGTTCATTAATGCCTAATGCTTACTGTATTAATGTGGAGTATTCGTGTGTATGCTGTTAGTTGTGGTGAAAGCATTTTGTGAGAGAAAACGTGTTGCAATAATGAAGAGATCGCTGCATTCACACGATAAACAGACTCTGTCTACTCAATGCTCATCACTGCAGCCTTTCATGTGATGGGAAAAGATCGAAAAAATAATTATATAATCAACACTTCCACGATTCGTTAATCTTGACAGCTGTAATAGTAAAAAAAAAAATATATATATATATTTGAGAGGGGTTCCAGATTACGCATTTCGAATGCAAAGATGTCATCCAATCAGAACAAACAGTTGTCGTTTACTCAGAGTCTCACAGCAGACACGCCCCTTCAAACAGAGCATTCAAGCCAGAGGGCTAATATCAGGATATAAAAATGCTTTTTATTTCTAAATTTTAAATGTAAAAATCATACTAACAATATAAGTACACCTAAGGAAACATTAAAAAGAATATAAAGAAAAGTAAATAATCCTTGTCATGGGACCTTTAAATAAACATAAGCACTAGTAAAACAATTCTTTATAAGAAGTCTTTATAAGCTTTCCATTGAAAAACAGCGATCTGTCGTCGATGCTTGAGGCTTAGATCTTTATAATGATACATAGTTTGTCAAGATTACATTTGTCCCGTTTCATTTCAATCTATTCATAAACACTGACACGTGCGAGTTGAAAGGCTTTCAGGACGAGGGCGTCGGGGTAGAGGCTAAGAGGTTAAACCCCCAAAATCGCTGCACAAGATGGCCGCCAGCCCAGCACCGCTGCACAAGATGGCCGCCAGTCCAGCGCCGCTGAACAAGATTGCAGCCTCAGTTGAATTTCCAGAGTCAAGTCAGGTCCCTGTTGACTTTCCAGAGTCAAGTGAAACAACAGTTCAACTTCATGAGTCTAGTCAGGTCACCATTGATCAGGTCCCTGCTGATATCCCGGAGTCTAGTCAGGTCACCGTTGATCAGGTCCCTGTTGATATCCCGGAGTCTAGTCAGGTCTCCGCTGACCGTCCAGAGTCAGGTCAAGTCACCATTAACACCCATGAGTCAAGTAAAAACCACAGTTAAACTTCATGAGCAAAGTCAAGTCACAGTTGATATTCAGGAACCAAGTCAAGTCACTAGAGCCCTGCACGGGCCTCAAATCTAGGCCCGAGCCCGGCCCTGGCCCGAGATGCTCAGGCCCTAGCCCGACCCGTGTCTGACAGCTCATCAGAATAATCAGCCCGAGTCCGACACGAGCCCGTGTTTTTATTTATTTATTTATTTATTTTATTACACAGCGGAAGCCTGCCCTATTTGCAACACTTAAAAAGGGGTCAGTTTTGTGTTATGTTTCTTTTCATTTCTTTTTCAAGTTAATTTAGAAAAATGTTTGGAGCATTTTTTTTAAAATGACGATTAACGTTAAACAGTCGAGCCAACAGCGAGTAGCCTAAAACATATTTAATCAATTAAGCCTCTCAAATTAATGCTAATACTTTACTTGGCTACAATAAAATCCATTTATGAAACACTTCAAGCATATCACACAGACAGTTAGTTTAATAAATGTTTATTTATTAAACCACAGTGAGTAAAATAAAATAAAAAATTGAAATACTGAGGCAGGCTCGCAACAGCGCTCGCAAACGAAATGAGAAATAGCCTACATTCTAAACAAATTAAATTAATTAAAAACAAACTTGCAGGTTATCTTACCTCAAAAATGCACCACAGAACATGTCCATTCTTTTTTCCATTAGTTTCCAACAGTTAAACGAAAATAAAGTCCAGTCAAATGAAAAGTTAGAACAGTCTCTTACAGATCATTATGGATAAAAAAGAATAGCATCCAGAGTGGAAGGTTTTAACCCAGTCCTTCTCTCTTCTATCACTCTTCCCACTGCGCTGAAGACACGTTCGCTGCTGCTGCTGACGGCACACTTAACACAGAGTGAGCCAGTCTTGACAGTTGCGGTAGCAGGGTTTCGTGCTGTTTACATTAATTTACATTATTTTAGAGGCCTATAACAGCTACTACTACAATAAGTGGATATAAGTGAAGTATAATCGTGGGTCGCGCTATTACGCGTGCGCGCGTGCATGAGACTGTCATGTCAGTATGTCAGTTTAATTATAACGGGTTGAATTATCAGATTATGAAAGTTATGAGGTTATGAAATGTCTCTCTATTTTTGTTTTTCTATCATCAACGTCAACTTTTTCTTTTTTTATTTAATGTCTAAAAATATAAATAGAAGGATAACCCAAAAAAGGCCCGAGGCCCGGCCCGCATGTGAGCTATAATGTGAAAATTGGCCCGAAGCCCGGCCCTAGGGGCATAAATAAGTTGGGGCCCGTCGGGCTCGGGCTGAAATGCAGGGCTTTACAAGTCACAGTTGATCTTCAGGAACCAAATCAAGTCACAGTCGATCTTCAGGAACCAAATCAAGTCACAGTCGATCTTCAGGAACCAAGTCACAGTCACAGTCGATCTTCACGAACAAAGTCAAGTCACAGTCCATCTTCAGGAACCAAGTCAAGTCACAGTCCATCTTCAGGAACCAAGTCAAGTCACAGTCCATCTTCAGGAACCAAGTCAAGTCACAGTCCATCTTCAGGAACCAAGTCAAGTAACAGTCGATCTTCAGGAACCAAGTCAAGTCACAGTCCATCTTCAGGAACCAAGTCAAGTCACAGTCCATCTTCAGGAACCAAGTCAAGTAACAGTCCATCTTCAGGAACCAAGTCAAGTCACAGTCCATCTTCAGGAACCAAGTCAAGTCACAGTCCATCTTCAGGAACCAAGTCAAGTCACAGTCCATCTTCAGGAACCAAGTCAAGCCAGGGCTTGGGGGCTGGCTATGTCAGGATCATTAGATGGAGTGAACATGAACTTCAGTAGAGGGCACTCCACTCAGGACCATTCCACCCATCAACCACCAGATGTCACTTGGACACTAGCACCTGTCATACTGTTGCACCACACCCGAACTACATTCCCCATGAGTCACTGCATCACAATCACCTTGCCACACCTGCACCTCAATCATCAGCCAATTTCCTTGCCACACCTGCACCTCATTTACACACACATAAAAGCAGCACAATCACTCTTACTCACGGCAAAGTCTTGTTTAGCCTGTCTGACATTTCCGGGTGTTTTTCCTAGTGTTTGTTCTTCCTGTGTATGATCTTGGATTGTTTAAACTGACTCTGATTCTCTGCTGCCTGCCCCGATCTCTGCTCGTTACCATTTATGATTCTGGATATCCCTTACATACCTGATGCCGTTCCTGATTTCTGCCTGCATGACCATTCTCTTAAAGTTTCTGCACATGGATCTGAACCCCTCTGACTCCTTGTTACACCTGCAAATTGACCACATGACTTTGGGGTTGTGGTTTAAATCCAAATGTTATGCAGTTAAAAAAAGGCTGCTTCTGAGGTTTTCACTTGGGTTCATAACTCAGCTCATCTATGCAATTATACTCAAATATCCAGATCCATGTATGTTAGGGGTCTCCAAGCTCAGTTTAGCTCCAACTAAAATCAAACACCTGAAGCAGCTAATCAAGGTATTTCTAGGTATACTTACACTTCCATGCAGGCATTTCAAGGCAAGTTTTATTATTTTTTATTAAGTAAATTATTCATCATTGGTGCTGTTTTTGTTTGTAATGACATAACACACCAGTTAGGTTTTATTGAAGTGATAACATTTAGAGTAAAAATATATAAACAAAGAAATATATATAACAGGTGAAATATCAGGAAACAAACTGATTTCTTACCGGTCTCATCTTTATTCTTTTGGAAGATGTTTTGCCTTGCTAACACTGTGTTGTAAATGTCTGCAGTGTAGCACTGCCGTTGATTTTCATTAAACAGATGCTCAATGTTGTTTATCAATTCACTCATCTCTGATTGTTTGTTCAATCTCTTGTTACAGGTCTGATGTCTTCCTCCACATTTCTCCAGGAGCTGCTCCAGAACAATTTTGTTCTTCACATCATCAATTATAGTGTCACACTCTTCTTCTGTCTCATAGGTTAAGAGAGTCATCACAAATTCAAGAACTTTGTCACCAAACACTCTCTGAAGCCATTCAAATCCCATTTTATCAGCATCTGTTAACTGACCCAGTCGCACAACAAAGATGAATGCATGGATTTTATTTTCATTCAAAAGTTGATAGATGAGATGATGCACAGACTTTCATGTAAACTAATCATGTTTATTACTGACACATGACGTCCTGCTACCTCCCTCTGTACAGGAACTATCCTGGATGTTTCTACAGTTTTAAAGGGTTTTTCTTCTCCAAGTAGAATGTTTTCAGGTTTAAACTGGACAGATTCAGAATTCCCAAACAGTGCAACAGTCAGGGGTGACTCTGTATGACCTAAAGTAAATACATGATTTTAAACTCCACAGTGAAACTATGACATGTGTGGTTGTTATTTCAATATATATTTTTTTGTATTTTACCTATATTTCTTAGAAACTATATCAAATATTTTAATACTCACCTCCTTCTGTAACCTGTTGCTCCACGGAATTCTCTGAACCTTCTGAATTTGCAAATTCATCACAGACCAGATAGCGTCTACTGTTAGTTTGTGCAAAATTCTCTATTTTCTCTCTAAGATTAGGAGGAGGGCTGCCTTTCTTGAGTTGGTAATGTCTGCTAGAACATTTTTTTATAATTTCCTTTATAACATCATTGACTTCAGTCGGCTCACTGTCTGATTCTTGTATGCTGAGTACCATGGTATGTTCATAAACCTTGTCGGAGAAAGAGTGCAGCACCTTCTCCACATGCTCTTGATCTTCTCTTGAACACTGATCATTTTTGAGGACCAGAATGATCACGTGTGGTCCTGGATCAGACAGATGCATACACTCTTTCACTGCCTCTGTGATCTGATGATCTGAGAGATGTGGCTGAAGCAGGTGAGGAAAGTTTACGACTGACTTGAACACTCCCCTTTGTTTCTGCACTTGATCTGGAGCCTCACTGTCAAACATTTTTCTACCTATTATTAAGTTACCTACTCTGCAGTTTTCTGACAAGCTGTTGCCCAGCAGAACAATCCGCAGATCACCCACTGAAGCACAACACTGTTATGAAAAAGGATTATAAGAAAATTAAATGTATAAAATGTTCAAAGTTTCAGAATCATAATTAACTATACTTACAAAGTGTGTGCAAACAACAAATTCTAAAATTTAATTTAGATACTTACTTATGAGAGGTCTCTCCTTGCTTTGCTTCTTCTGGGAGAAGTCTGCACAACTGCCGCTGAAGAGCAAGAAGCATTACAACTAAGTTTGAATAGACGGAAACGGTAATATACCGGGCTGTATTCAAAAGTACAGAATTAATTAGTAATGCTAAGTGCATTGTGTAGGTATATAAAACAATTCAAGTAAACCAAATTTCATGAATGTGTTTAATATGAATATCTCAATTACAAGTACTATTAATGGACTGTATGATTATAAGACAAGGCCATTTCTTTAAGATGTAGCCTACCTTTTGAAAAAAGTCTTTTTGAAGACTGAATCTTGTCCTGTCTTGATTTAAGTCCTAGAAAATGTCAAAGATTTTCCAGTTACGTAATTTATTGGTCATTTTATAATTTACCAACATAACTACGACAATGCTTGCTTGTACTTTCGTATGAGCTATATTTATAATGTAGTGATATACAGCACACACTGTCGCTGCATTATACTAGAAAGGGACTTTGATAAGCACATGCAATTGAAGAGTGTGAGGAACAAACACAGAATAACAGCTGAAAAGACAGCAAAGTTTGATTTTTAGAGGTGAGAGAGACACTTTCAGTTTTCTCTGGCACTCCTAAACTGCGTCTGACAGAAGTATTAACACATTCTCATGAGTATGAGTGCAGTATCGGACCAAATTTTGGAACACAGATTTGGAACTTGATGTCACGAGTTAAAATGAACACATTATACTGCTCGATATCCAGTGGGCAAATTCATTCATTACTGGTTGGAATTATATATTTTTTATTTTTTAAAATGTAATACACTGTATCAGTGTCCAATAGTGTAATGTTGTAGTAATGTTTGTTTTCTCAAATTTATGACAAGCAGCTTCTGCCCTAAGGTGAATCTTAGGCTGTTGGCTAGAAAAACAACATAGTAAAAGTGACAGCTGACAAAACTGGTTTAGAGAAGGGTGTATGATTTGCTAAGAAATGTAGATATTTCAGACATTTGTTCTTACATATGCTTGTATATGGTGTTATCTACTCATCTACACAGCATCTACATTTATATTATCCTGAGCTTCCCCGAGTTATTCGGTAACACTTTAGTATAATGGTCCATTATTTAATGTTAGTTAACTACTTTAGTTAACATGATCTAAGCAAGAACAATCCTGCTACAGCATTTATTAATCTTAGCAGATGTTCATTTCAACATTTACTAATGCATTATTCAAATCAAAGGTTGAGCTTGTTAACATTAGTTAATGCACTCTGAATTAGCATGAACTAACAATGAAAAACTGTTACTAAAGTTAACAAAGAAGAATAAATACAGTAATACATGTATTGATCATTGTTTGTTCATGTTAATTAATACATTAACTAACATTAACTAATTGACCATTATTCTAAAGTGTGACCAGTTATTCTAATCCAGTCTGTATCCAGGCTAGATGTGTGATGGATGACCAGTTAAGACCACACATATGAAATACCAAGACTTCAGCGTAGACCTCTGTGGCCAGATAAGACTGTAGCACCAAGTCCAGCGATCAGTGTTATTTCTAGAGCTGGTCAGACTATACACTCTCACTTTATGATTTTACCTATTGTTTCTGTCACAATCTACTAGTTGCCATCTGATTTGGCATATCCAGTGTATAAACAAGAGTTCACACTGAGTATATGAACTGAAACTCCTGACTGAGAACGCTGAAAAAATTAATTCAGTGATAATTTATCATCATCTGTTGAGCTGCTTTGTTGATTAAACCGTAATTGTAATGACTAATTACTTACACCTAGCTTTTACTGTAAAGCTGCTGTGAAGAAATCTACATTATATGAAGCACTACACAAGTAAACTTCAAGTTTATAACAAGTTTATAAAACTTCATAGTCATTTCAACCTATACCTTTTATACGTATATTTCAACATATACGTGATAACCATCCTGTTCTACACTGACTAACAGAACTGGTTTTCATGCCCCTGGGTGTTTTAGTTCTGTCCAACATTAGTAATTATGAAACACTTTTTTATTTTCTGTGAAAGATACAAAAATCAAGATACTAAATTGTGCTGAATATAGTTTGCTCTCGAGGCAATCTGCACATTGTTACAATGTTAACATTTTCATAAGTTGGCTACACACAAAGTCATTTTCAGTGTTCAATGTGACAATTGCAACACATTTTAATACCCCTTACATTTTTTATACTGAGGATGCTTTTTACCAAATGTTTCTGGTTCACAACACTAACCAACTGAAAACACACTTTTTTTTAAGTAAAAACTAGGTGAAAACTAGCATTACAGATATTTAATATCAGAATCAGAATCAGAAAGAGCTTTATTGCCAAATATGCTTACGCATACAAGGAATTTGTTTTAGTGACATAAGCTTCCAGTACACAGAGACAACAACACACAGACAAAAAAAAAAAAAGAAAAAAAAAAGAGATTTACAAATTGGCAAATAAATAAGTGTATAAACAATTGTGCTATAAATGAAAATGGAATAAGATTGAGTGAGATGCAGGGATGTTCTAGGATGGAGGGTTAACAAATAAATATAAGGATATTGCATGTTAATAGGCATAAGTAGGGAACATTTAACTGTTCATGAGGTAGATTGCCTGGGGGAAGAAACTGTTCTTGTGCCTTGCTGTTCTTGTATTTGCGGCTCTGAGGCGCAGGCCAGATGGCAAAAGTTCAAAAATGGGGTGACTTGGATGTGAGGGATCCAGAGTGATTTTCTGAGCCCTTTTCCTCACTCTGGATGTATACAGTTCTTGAAGGGTGGGTAGAGGAGCACCAATAATCCTTTCGGCAGTCCGAACAGTTCTCTGTAGTCTTCTGATGTCTGATTTTGTTGCTGAGCCAAACCAGACAGTTATAGAAGTACACAGTAAAGACTCAATGACGGCTGAGTAGAACTGTTTCAGCAGCTCCTGTGGGAGGTTAAACTTCCTCAGGAAATACAACCTTTGTTGGGCCTTTTTAACAATGGAGTCAATGTGATTGTCCCACTTCAGGTCCTGAGAGATGGTGGTTCCCAGGAATCTGAATGACTTCACTGCAGTCACAGTGCTGTTCATGATGGTGAGTGGGGGGAGAGCAGGTGGGTTTCTCCTAAAGTCCACGATCATCTCCACTGTTTTGAGCGTGTTCAGCTCCAGGTTGTTAAGACTGCACCAGACAGCCAGCTGCTCAACCTCTTGTCTGTAAGCAGACTCCTCACCGTCCTGGATGAGGCCGATGACTGTAGTGTCGTCTGCAAACTTTAGGAGCTTGACAGAGGGGTCTTTAGAGGTGCAGTCATTGGTGTACAGGGAGAAGAGCAGAGGGGAGAGAACACATCCCTGAGGGACACCAGTGTTGGTGGAGCAGCTGTTTGATGTGAATTTCCCCAGTCTCACTAGCTGTTGCCTATCTGTCAGAAAGCTGGTGATCCACCGACAGATAGAGCTAGGAACAGAGAGCTGGGCCAGTTTGGTCTGGAGGGTTGTTGGGATGATGGTGTTGAAAGCCAAACTAAAGTCCACAAATAGGATCCTCACATAAGTCCCTGTTTTGTCCAGATGTTGCAGGATGAAGTGCAATCCCATGTTGATTGCATCATCCACGGACTTGCTCGGTAAGCAAACTGCAGGGGGTCCAGTAAGGGTCGAGTGATGTCCTTCAGATAAGCCAGAACCAGTTTTTCAAACTATATATATATATATATTATAATATATATATAATATCATATATATTTTCATAAAACAATCAATAAAAATGTAATAAAGAAAGGTGTACCTGTGTGCTGAAGTGTCTAAACTCCTTGTGAACGAGGAAGAAGATTCTCTCTGTGTGTATAGGTGGGTGTCACAATTTTGTTACAATGGCATGCATGACGAAGAAGATTCTCATTCACTGGCTACGTTGAACTTACATGCAACCGAATAATGTAATTGTAATTGGATTGATGGCTCAATCAGATTTACATGAAAAGCCTTCATGTAGACACCTTAATCGATCCGATTGAAGGGGGTGGTTTATTCCTCTTCTAATATGATAGTGAGTGCATGTATGAACTAAATGTCAAACCTGAACATAAATGTGACAGTGAGTACAACATAGTTGACATTTTTACTTTTCACTGTTATGAGGAAGTTTCACCTACTCCGGAATGAGTGAAACAATCAATCAACAGTGGAATGTTCTGCACCAGAGAATGTGAGCGGAGCTGGAGTGGCACATTGAGATTTTTGATGGTCAGAAAGTCAGAGCGTTGTGGTGTTGCAACCCTTTCTCAACAATCTGCATATAAATAACACTTTCCAGTTGTGTTTAATGCATATTCCAAATGCCAATTTTGCTTGCATATGACACACCAATCCTTCCCATTAACTTTGGTGGAAATTAGATGCGTACACATATCATGCATCATCTTCAGCGACAATGAGATCACCAGCGAGGCTCGCCAATTCTGATGCATGTACTCCTTCAAACAGGTAGGTAAGGGCAATAATCTGTTTTTTTGCAGTGAGATCACTTGGATTAATGTGATATGACAATAATAAGCATTAACCTACAATCTAGAAACCTCTAACATAAGAATTCCTCAATTTGAGTATTCACATCTCTCTCTCTGTGTGTGCTAGTGTGTGTCATGTTAATTAGACTTAACAACTTATAGGCAACTGCAAGATTTTTAAAATAAAAACAGAAAAGACTCTTTTAAGACCTGCACTTCACATTATAGCCTTTAAAAAATTTTTTAGAAAAGGGACAAAAGTATAAATTATTATACTAATGTAAACAATTATTATATTAAATAGCTTGAATATATCTTAGTTTCTTAATTGTTTAGACTGTTATAAAGCATTAGGTTTTTCTGTTCACTTTGTGAACAGTTGTCACTTTCAGAACTAGCAGTAATATAACAGTTTCTCCGTTAACCGTGGCGCGTGACTCTGAAATGTGCAGTGCTCAAGTTTATTCAGTGAAATCATAGCCTTTTGAAGTTTAATCAACATACTAATTTGTATTGCAATTCTTGTCTTTCTGTCCCCTTATTTATGACCTCTTATATTTAAGACTTTCCGTATCATTTAAGAGTTTACATGGCCTTAAATTGAAATGATTTAACTTAAGTGTTTTTAAGGACCCACGGATACCCTAAGAACATAGCTCAGTGAAAACATTTCTGTCATGCATTTGGCACAAATCTTTTGTTTGCAATGCATTTTACCTTTGAAATTAGAGGCAATAGCAACTCTGGTGTCCAGAGTTTGTGTGTAGTGATGTGATGACGATTCAAATAACAGATTTTCAAACATATAAGTATCCCCTTGAACTTGGGTGACCACCTGTCCCTCGTAGTGCGTGCGCGCACAGCGTTTTAAGCCCAATTTATGCATCCCGCAAATTGAGACTGTGTCACGCATAATCAATGCTTGCTCAAAAAAAGTTGGTCACTCTATATCCTCGAGCCCCAGGCAGCCAAACGAACATTACTTGACAGTTCAGCACGCTACTTTTGCCACACCGACCCCTCAGTTGAACTGCTGACTAGGTTGTTGTCAACTTTTTCGTTGTTTTCATGGCAGCACACGCACGTGCATACCAGACACACTGGGAAGGAACTTTTAGATGCAACCTCTGGAGTTGTGAGTTTAGACTTTTTTTTTAACTGTTCCTGTGGTGTTGAGCAACTCCAATTCATTTTAATCCTATAATTTTATATTATAATTTATTTAAAGTGAATAAATTGTAATGAAAAATAAATAAAAATAAATAGCTAAATTAAATCATAAGTGGAAGTGCATCTGTTAATTCTGTCATGAGCAAACATTAGCAGTTACACGTTTAGGGGAATAGGGCATTATTAATATACCATGTAAGGTGGTATGTGCTAGAAATGAGTCTGCCCATGGGGTAGGGGCACCGCCACACAAGGCAGTGTCCCACATTGTCCCTCCTTGGGCTTATTAGCAGGTGGTAACCCTACCTTGAACTTATAGAAAAAGATAATGTTTACCTCCTTGACTGGAAAATTATGTTTTTATGGTCAGTTTTTCATTTATTATTTGCTAATGGGCAAATAATTGTCGGCTGTCATCATCACTTTATCTGACACTTTTTATTTGATGAAATCAGCAGGCCAACAGCCGTTGGATGGATGGTCTTTCTGGACTTCTCCAGAATGACCAGATAGCCAGTCCGCCCTTGCGTCAAGGGGATTCCCTTGCGTGTTGTGAGTAAACTCTCGCGAGAAGAAACAGGCTCCACAACACTACAATACAAACAAAGGGACATCAGTTACAGCTGTGCCACATCAACAATCACATTAACATTTAATCAACAGCTTTATAAATATATCCCTATAATGTGGCTGTGCTACAAAGTTAATTTAAAAAAAATATATATGTATATACACATCTTTTCAGAGGACTTGGATGAAACTGCTCAATTCATATGGATTATGTTAAATTACTTTTGGTGCTTTTTGAATTGTGCAGAATTTGGTTTTGTGAACCTTAATTACACAGAATAATAAAATGTTTTTACACATGGTGAATAAATGTTGAATAATTACCAGGTGTGTTGTACGTTTAATGTTTTACTTGTAATAGCACAGGTCATTCTTGTAAGGGAAACCACTCAGCAGCAGGACATTATAAAAATCCCTACTTTTATCATTACATTTTTTCCTGACTCTGTTGTAGTTTTTATATAGAACACTTTGAATTATCTAGCATAAGATGTAAATGTGCTTGCTTTGTTTAAAGTGTGATAAAGAGAGCCAGTTTAGGCAAAGTATACTGTTGTCATAGTCATGCAAAAGATGCAAATGGGAGTTTTACTTACTCATGTTCTGAGGGCAGAAAGGAAAATGATTGGTTTACAGATTCAACCAGTGAAACTGAAGCAGAGGCGGAGTCAGGAAATGTGAATGTGTGGATGGAATACTTCAGACAGATAAATTACTGATGCTTCATTGGAGACATTTTTTTTCCAGGTAAGTAAATTTGCCATATATTTGCATACAAAAAATGTACATCTCAAATGTTTAATAAGTTAATTTATAGCATAGCATGCATTTTTAATTGACTGTTTCATCAGTTGATTACAATAATGCTGTTTATGAGGTAACGGGAGTAAAACATGCTTTTCCAATGCTTATTCACTCTCTGTGAAACTGATATGAGAGACAACAGAACTTGTTTATATCTCCTTGACTTTTTATCAGTCAGCTAGCATTAACATTAGCATTAGCACTGCCCTCAGAGCAAGAGTGCTCAATATTCATATATTACTATTATTTTTAATGAACTGTGCGCTGCTTTTTGTATACTATATGCTTCCCTCAGGGCAGGAGTACTCAATATTCATATCACTGTTATTTTTTGTGTACTATGTGCTTCCCTCAGGGCAGGATTACTCAATATTCATATCACTGTTATTTTACTAAACTATTTGCTGCTCTCAGGGCAGGAGTACTTGATATTTATTTTACTGTTGATTAGGCACTTCTGGTTTAAACTATGCAGCTGAAAATACAGTAGTCTGAGAAATAGTAGTCAGAAATTCCAATTTCACTTCATCTTATAATGCATAATGCCAGCCTACGGACGTCATCGGCTGTCCCTCAAATGTTTAATCTAATCTGCCCTCAATCATTGTAGTTATAGCTGAAGCCAAACAGAGTACAGTAGGCTACAGAAATGTAAGGATGTATCATGTGTCATTAAGAAATCGACAATTTTGAGGGAGTTGAAATGAGATTTTTAGGATTTTACTAGTAAATATGTTTGTTTACATTGCTAAATTTCAGATGCAGTGCAGTAAGCTGGTCAGTGATGTAATGTTACTGGTGTGCAAGTTTGCTCCACAAAAGAATGTGGTCCAGGAAATATATGAAAATGAGGATGTTTATGATTCAGTGTCCAAAACTAAAGACTTCAGGTAAAATATATATTTATTTATATTCCTTTTTTTTTTTTTTTACTTAATTTTGTCATAACTATCAATGTAAACTGAAACCAGACTCTTTATGCATTTTTAAATGCAGGAAGACATTGCAAACACTTCTGGAAACTTTGAGAAGATATCTTGCAAGGGGACCTAAGGCTTGCTTTAAAGGGAGCACGTTCGAACTACAGCAGTTTAGTGATGTGTCTATCTTTTGCTGTGAAAACTTCCTGTGTGTTGCACACGTTTTTAATTTACTGGATTTGTTTGTAATTATAATTGTTTAAAAAAGGATAGAAGTCATAATTATACTTGATTATTTTATTGTACACTGTAAAAAATTGCTGTAGTTTCTACAGCAAAATTTTAGAGAATTTTACTGTATAAACATTTTACAAGATGCAGCTGTAATTCGCAATGCATTATGGGTCAAATAAGGTTTTACAGTTGTTAACAGTATATTTCCACGTCAACTGTAATTCATTTACAAGAAGCAGGTGTTTCCTACACTAACTTACTGTAGTGTGGCATTATGGGATTGCGCGCGCATCATTCAAATTCAGAAACCCAGCAGACTGGAGCAGCTCGAGAATGATTGAAGATAAGAGGCTTTATTCATAATTCCTGGTAAGTTCACTTAATTATACTTAAGAAATATAACCTTTTATATTTAAGTTAATCTATAAGCGATTTCATGTCACAATAGCCTCCTATCCTGACATTTAACATTAGTGGCCTTGGTAACTTCTGTGCAGTAAACTGGGTATTGCTATCATAGCATAGTTACGCCAAATGTTCGATTTTTGGAAGTAAAATGTTCTTATTGAGAGCATTTAAAAGTAGTGTTTACCTAATGCGAACGATTGTCATAGAAACTAACGTTAGTATCTATCTAAATAACTGACAAAATTTAAAATTTCATTCGTTTATATGTGTTCAACTTTCCCATATTGACTCGAGGCCTTACTATAATAAGTGAAAGACATCTTTATATGCCCGACTGGACAAGTTAGCCTGATTAAAAAAAAAAAAAAAAGAAAAAAGAAAAGAAAAAAAAGACATCGAAAGCATCGAAACGCGAGAATGATTCTGTTTATATTAACGTTTCATTCAACATCAAAACAAGCTTAACAGCACCGATAAACTCACAGAAAATACATGAGGTAAGTTAAATGTTCAACTGTTGAGTTTATTTATAACATATGATATAAGAAGCATCACAAGTGAGCTGTTTTGCTGAGTATCACGATTGCAAATACATAGTTCAATAAACAATTAATTAACAAGTTACTCACTTTTATTAACGGTGAAATACAACACAATATTAACTGTTGTTGTATTTCACCGACGACTATAGTTCCAAACAAAGACCAAAGCAAAACTTTTTTTTTTGATTTTGCTCATTTCTCAAATCAAAACTCTCCAAACTTGAGCTAAATGATTCATCTTTGTTGAAAGGATGGGTTCAATGAATGACTCAGTTGATTCCCTCATTAAGTTATTTACTGCCACCTAATGGCAGATTAGTTTCAGGTTTAATAAGTAGCATTGCATTTTTCCAACATTTATTAATTGTATTTTCAAATTTCATATAATTTTGCACTGTTAATTATTTAATTTGATTGGTGGTACAGTTCTACAATGTAATATTACAATTTATAATTATAAATTATATAATTTATAATAGTTTGTTTATTCTAATATATATATGCCCTTATGTGTTAATTTTGGTCTCATTTACAGTACATAATGCTTTAAAGAAATCACAAGATTATTTTCTTTATGTCTTGTAGGGGCAAAGAATAGCAGCTGATGTGGAGAAATGTTCAATGCTTCAAGACTCTGAAGCTGATTTTATAGGGTAATATATTAATTATTTAAATAATTTGATAAACTTGTAATTTAGATTACATTTTACATTGAAATACTGTATTGTAGGTTACATTATTGCTTATATTTATTCATTTCAGGTCCACCCAGTGGCTTTTGACTATTTGAGGGTCAGATGGTTGTGAATTCATACCTCAACATTGTGCGTCCCGGGAGCAGGCTTCTTTTGCACACATTAATTTTTTCAAAGGTAACAAGTTTTACTTAAGTAATTTCTTTCGCGAAATTCACTGTTTTCGTTCAAATCAAAGTGTAAATAAACATAGAAAGCATGTCCATGTGACCCAGCTGACACTGAACAGGCTATGTAATGTGTGTCCAACAGATACTATCCAAAAATGGCACTACACTGACAGGCGAATTGTTGAATAAATCGTTATTTTTGTTTCCTTTGCATACAAAAACTATTGTTGTCGCTTCATAACGTTATACTGTTGAACCACTGATGGACTATTCTGATGATGTCTTTCATTCTTTTCTGGGCCTTGACAGTGGTATTTACTGGAGAGTCTATGGGACACTCACAATCTTCCCAGTTGCAATCAGAATATCTTAAATTGTTTTCCGAAGACGAACGAAGCTTTTACGGGTTTGGATCGACATGGACGTAAGTGATTAATGGCAAGATTTTCAGTTTGGGATGGAGTAACCTTTTAAGTACTGGTAAATGCTGATTGTATTGTATAAGTGGCATTTTTACATTTATTTTATTGAGCTAGTTTCATTCGATACTTAACTTTATCCTGATGCTTTTGCTTGTTTTTATGTGCAGAAGTTTTCTTGGAATCACAACCCTCCCTGGATACAAGACGGACACATAGAGGCAAAACAAGTGGAAAACTCTCAGAAGAGGGACAAACCCTCATGTGTGTGCTCATCTCAGAAAGTTGATGGACTTTCAGTATGTATTTATTAAATTGTCTTTTGCAGGAATATTCTTAATTTAATAGAACATAAGCTCAAACAACAGAATTTGTGATTTAATGTTGATTTTGCAGAATTTTATTTGAATCCTTTTCTTTAAAACATATATTTTTTTAATTTTTAAATGTTTAAAAAAATTATACAAATTCTGTTGATTGACCTTCATTTTTATAGAAAGTTAATGTTCTACTCTGAATATGGCTTTTTTTTAAACAGTTATTTGTGATGCTATGCTATTTTTATGATACGATTTAACTGTTGAAAGACTGAAAATGTTATTTTTCAGTAAAAGCCTTGCAATGTCTTTCTGCCAGTTTTAATAAATACTTATTTGCATCATCATTGACTTGGTTTTCATTAATTTGTACATGTATTAAGATAGAGCTCATGATAATGCATTTATATCAGTATTTTATAGTTTACTGTTAAAATTATTCTTTAAAGCAGTTTCATTGTAAAATTATTACAACATCATATTGTATTTAGGGGTATTTACATGATTTTATTGGCAACTTTTGTTGCCAGTTAAATACTGTAATTTAATGAAATTACAAAAAAAATGCTGTAAAATATATTTACAGGTCTTTATTGGCAACTTTTTTGCCAGGTAAATACTGTACTTTAGTGAATTTACAAAATATTGCTGTAAAATAAACTACTTGTAAAATTCAATGTTACTGTAAAAAATACTAAAAACTACTGTATTTCACATACAGCTATTAACTGTTATTTGCTTTGCAGTAATGTCCTGTAATCCATTTTACAGCAATTAACATCATTTTTACAGGATTTTATTGGCAACTTTTTTGCCAGTAAAATCCTGTAAATTCTACAGTACATTTTTTACAGTGTAATGTTGGACCTGTAAACTGATTCTTTTTTCAATCAACATTTAATTTTGTTCTTACACAAACAATCTGTACAGCAGACACTGACACAACATTTACAGCACAATAAAAAAGGTTCATTTTTGAATTACAAGGCTTAATTTATCTTCCTATGAGAACATTAAGTGGCTGCACATAGATTGACACCAGGAACTTTTGAAATCACATTAATGTATCACCAAGTCAACTATGTGAGAAAAGTCCTATTCAGATGGTAATTGTTACTCATATGAACATATGTAAATATTTATTTACATGGCACCTCATTGATAACTAATGGATTTGATTATTTATTCACAGTAGAGAAGAAAGATGTGTGATCATTATGAAACTAGGAACGCACTGCTGACATGGCCAGTTGCATAGTTGTCTGCTGTAAATAAAATGTCATACTCTTGGAATAATACATTTAAATGTAATAATATAACTATTTATTATTTATTTAAATCTCTGGTTTAAAAATAACAGGTGCTGAGGGGCTGTTAGAGCATTGACAGGGGGAGCTGGGTAATTCAGGGCTCATTATTCCCACTAGTCCCTCTTTTGTAACTAACTTTTTCAGTCAGGTTATTTATTATTTTATTTTTTTTTGCTTGCTAAAACGTGCTATTAATACAGCGGTTCTCAATCCCAGTCCTCGTGCCCCGCTGCTCTACATATTTTGCATGTCTCTCTTGAACACACCTGATTCGTATAACCAGCTCGTTAGAAGTGAGCTCCATGCGTCAATTTCTCACATTGACATGGTCCCTATACAGTGTTCATTGCTCCCTACTCCCTGAGCAGAGCAATCTGTTGTAGTTAACTTCACTTCGGAACATTCATACACGGATTTGAGCCTCACAACGTCTTCACACATGGACAAGTGTGACATCATATACCTCTTTATATAAATAAAGTTTAAATCCACGTCTCGCACACTTCAGTGCACTTTGAATGGAATATATGTTTGCTTCGAACTGGAATCATGGCGAAATATCCTGTGATGTCCACTTCGCAGGGCACTTATGTTCGAATAGAACAAATGTCTGAAGCAATAGAAACAAAATGTGCAGAGCAAATGCCGCTCTATTAATCAATGCATGCTGACAAACTTTAAATCATAGTTTATACCTAAGTGGTTAACATTCAACAAGTTCTTTTTCATCAGTAGGATTATTTGTGATTTGAATTTTGTGAACGGAGTTCCTATTTCTCTGTGTTATAAGCCCAGTTTCTGATGCTTTCACTTTCGATTTCTCGATCTTGTCAGGTTTTACAATAAAAGATAATTGTCAGTTTTGCTTTCATCTATACACCTTCACCTTTTAAGACCAAAAAAAAAAAAAAAAGGATTCATTGTTATTTTTAATTAAAATGCTTTATTGGCAAACTACAGCTTACTAAACTTGTATTAACAAAAACGAATAAGATGAGTCATACCCTACACTACATGCTGTATTAGGCTATATAGCTTAATGACTAATAAATTACAGAACATTTAACAAACACTGAGGAATAAAATTAGAAAATCTAATGAAAAAAATCTAATAAAAGAAAGCCTCCATAGCTAACGTGAGGTACTAACATGAGGTGAGCAAGATAAGCTTTTCAAAATGAAAACAAAACAAAAAGAAAAGTAAAACTTTCTGTTGGTGACATTGCTTTCAAGAATACCAACATGTCCACCTTCTCTGGTTTAAGAAGTCTTTTAAGTCTTAAGTGTTTTGTTTTACTTTAGCATGAACACTCTCTACATTCGAAGCTCTGCCGGTTCAAACGAGTTGTTGATAGATGTTTCTCGTATGCAACAGAAATAGCAGCTTCTTTGCATTGAATCACGTGGTGTTCGCGCCAGTGGCGTAGCGTAAACGCACGTCCTGATTTTGCCAAGTTCGATGTGTTCCTAGGTCAACATATTTTGTTGACCCTGGAACAACATTTTACTCCAAAAATATATTATTAACCATATCCCTACACCTAAACCTAACCTTAACCATGAGTAATCCCTAAAATCAGAGGAAATGATAGATGAATGACACTGATGTACAAGCACCAAACACTGATTTTAAGCGTAAACTTCACAAAATCTATAAACTGGTTCTTCAAATCTGATTGGTTAATCACAATGTTGTTCCAGGGTCAACAACGATGTTGTCCCAGGAACATGTCTCACTTGGTAAAATCAGGTTCTGCTAGCGCAAACTGCGTTGGCCCACCCGCAAGAGTGGAGGCGGGGCCCCTCACCGCATAATTAGATGGGGGATTCACCTTTTCATTCAAAATCGTGAATTAGTAATAATCTGAAATAAAAGACGCAGAATTCTATTCGATCATAATGGACACTACTCAGGATATCAGCAAAGTTGGACCGTGAGATCCGCTTTTAGCATCTGAGTCCATGTCTGGCGTATCATTCACCACAGCCGCGCCCAGGTTAGATGCAGTAATGTCCGTGATGACCAGGCGGCAAGGAAGCCAACTGGAAGTTGAAGTCGGCCGGGTGCCGCCATCTTGTAGCAGAACTTCACTTGCGTTAGCATCCCATTGACCTCCCATTCATTTTGGCGTCACTTTGACAGCGAATAACTTTACATCTGAGGCGTTTAAAGACTCCATTTGTCCATTATTTATTTCTAAAGATACACAACAATGTATAAAGGGCTCCATTACCTTCTATGTTACATTATGGCCCCGTAGAAACATTTTTTGTAAAAATAGGCTAACGATTGCGTCATAACCACTCGACTCTCTGTTGCATTAACGTACAGACAGGAGGAGAAGCTCGCAGGCAATTAACTTAATATGGCGTACTGGCGTTACATTTTAAAATACTATACAAAATAATTAATCAGAATACTTACTCCTGCTCACTCACGCCAAAGAACTCCCCGCTCAAGCTCGCCGTCTCTGCAAGATTAACGATGGCAGTTTGCACGCACAGCCACTAGAAGATTTACATCTGTCAGACAGGTTGCTGACGTCGTCAAGCTTCGTTTGAGTCTGCGCGTCAGAAACTGAAGTGCTAAAAAACGCTAAAACTGGGCTTCATTTGTCTCAATTGAATTCCAATGGGATCGCTGTGTCCATTTCTTTTACTGTCTATGGTGATGACACTGCTAGCAAACTCCTGAGTAACATTACCCGTGCTCGCTCTCGCAGCTCCTTCCCGCTGATTTGGAAGAAATATGGATGAAATTTTCGGTAGTTTTGCATTGAATTGCTCTTTTCGGTGTTGGTTAGTCCATTTTTGAGCTCCGCTGACATATTTTCTTTTACTCATTTTGCACTCATAAGCTTCACTCTCTAAACAGTTGCGGAAATTCTTAATCGTGATTGGATAACAAAGGACAACATATATGGTCATAATCGCCAAACACGGTAGGCTGCAATTACTACCAAAATAAAAGTCCTATACGTTCACGTTATAAAAACGCTTTAATTATTTATTAGAGTCAATTTTTGGGGGGCCCCCCACAACGCGGGGCCCCCCCGCAGTGCGTGCCCTGCGGGCCCGTCCTCTACGCCACTGGTTCGCGCCAGTGTGAACACTCGCATTTAGTCGGTCGCTGTCTGGAGACCTGCAATTAATGGTAAATGTAACCAAAACAGGTTTTTATTATTTTTTATATGAGTAATAAAATAAATAAGGAAAAAAATCGGCCAATCGATTTTGTAATAGGCTATTTTTTAATTCTGTATTCGTTATGAAAAGGTGCATTTCTATTAAAGGCACGTCAGTGGAGATGGCAAGTCAGCGTCGGCATTTGGCAACTTCATCTTTGTACCTGACACTGACTCAGAAAGCACTAGTTTATTAATAAAAAAATACAATTATTTTTTTTCCTCCGACACATTCATAACCACTTTTCCAGTGCTTTGAGACAATTGCTTTATGCGCGAGCTTGAGCATGGAATTCCTATATTAAAGTATGGTTAATATATTATTATATTAAGCTAATCAATTTAATATAATGTGCGACTAGTTGACTAGAAAAATCTTTAGTAGATGACAAGCCAATTTAGCACAAGGAAGCACTACAAAAGTGCGACAGATGCAAATCACGTCGTTATGCATAAGGAGTCCAATTTTTTTTATCTTTTAATTTTTTTTTCACCCTAATTAGATAATGAAGAATGATTTGTTGATCTCGTTTCCCCTTTAATACATACCTTCACAAAGATATGTTTCAATTACTTTCAAAAAGTGTTAAGGACAATATCGATCCTGGCAAAAAGTGGTGGGGTCATGTTCCACCCGTCCCACCTGCAAATTATGCCTATGTATTCTAGTAATGCCAGAGGTTTATGACAAACCATGATTTTCTTGAAGTAATATTATAGCAAATTAAGTGTTACCATGAAGTTTATAATCCTGCAAAATTATTGCAGGAGTACCACAAAAAAAAAAAATAAAAAAAAAATAAATCATATTATATATATATATATATATATATATATATATATATATATATATATATATATATATATATATATATATATATATAGATAGATAGATAGATAGATAGATAGAGGACCACATGATTATTACAGGAAAGCCAGGTATTACTGCAGAAATATGAAACTGGAATATCACAGAAATATTACATACACAAGTACAACACAGATGCTAAAAATTTATGTAGAACAGAGAGTGTAAAGGGTGGCTTGTCTCCAAAAATTTGATTGATCAGGGTCATAAAAGACATCTGTTTTGCACTGTCAAAACTTAACCAATACACATTTGAGTCAAAATGATTTTCAAGTGCACCACAATGCAGTATATGATTAAATACAAAAATAAAGTTTATAAAGACATTTTTAAATTTTTTAACTATATTGTGCATTTTATGTACTAAATGTATAATTTTTGGGGCAAATACATAAATACAGAGATTAAGAATCGAATGTTTATATTCCAGCTCATGTGTGCATAAAAAAAAAAAAAACATTCAGCTTTTGCTTTGTTATGAAAAACATTATTTGAATGATTGAGGAAATGATTAGGAATGACACAGAATAATCATCATACATGTTATTATGGCACAATCTCATTCTTCGCTAAAAAACATACCTTTTTGAAAATCATTTATGTTTCAGTTTCAACGCACTAATATTTTCAGAGTTGCTCTAATGCAAAACAGTAAACTCATGAATATTCATGTATGCTCCGCCCGGCGTCACCGAAAATCTCAGAAACCGAATATTTCAGAACACCGGTCCCACTCAGGCAGCAAGGAAGTCGACTGGAAGTTGAAGTCGGCCGCGTGCCGCCATCTTGTAGCAGAACTTCACTTGCGTTAGCATCCCATTGACTCCCATTCATTTTGGCGTCACTTTGACAGCGAATAACTTTATATCTGAGGTGTTTAAAGACTCCATTTGTCCATTATTTATTTCTAAAGTCACACGACAATGTATAAAGGGCTCCATTACCTTCTATGTTACATTATGCCCCCGTAGAAACAGTTTTTGTAAAAATAGGCTAATGATTGCGTCATAACCACTCAACTCTCTGTCGCACAGTAGATAAATTACCGTACAGACAGGAGGAGAAGCTCGCAGGCAATTAACTTAATATGGCGTACTGGCGTTACATTTTAAAATACTATACAAAATAATTAATCAGAATACTTACTCCTGCTCACTCACGCCAAAGAACTCCCCGCTCAAGCTCGCCGTCTCTGCAAGATTAACGATGGCAGTTTGCACACACAGCTACTAGAAGGTTCACATCTGTCAGACAGGTTGCTGACGTCATCAAGCTTAGTTTGAGTCTGCGCGTCAGAAACGGAAGTGCTAAAAAACGCTAAAAAGGGGCTTCACTTGTCTCAGTTGAGTTCCAATGGGGTCGCTGTGTCCATTTCTTTTACTGTCTATTACTGTTTCCACCACGGTGTAAAGTACCAGGAAGATTAGGCAAATAGTCTGGTGACGTAGGTCTGCGCGCGTTTCTCAATACAAAGTACGCTGATTTTGGACGTGCATCCTCGGTAGTTCAGATTTTGCTTATTCGACTCGGGAGTGTGATGTCCACGATGACGCGAATCCGTTAATTCTTCAAACAGCAGCGTACTTCATAACTTAAGTCAGCTCGTCTTGGCTACTGCAATTTTCCTCTGTATATTTACAATAAAACGAAATAGGCCTTTTTATCTCCTTTATAGTTTTCTCCTGTTTAATGGTCAGTAAGGGAGGTAAGGATTTGTATTTTATTTGTTTAATTCCAGGGAAGTGGATTTAAAACTTAGTTAGAAAACTCCTTTTTGTTTATTGTTTTGGTCATCTGAAACCCTCTCAGCCTAAGTTATTCCTCAAGTCTCACCCCAATGTAAACAAATAAATACAACTTTTCTTGACTTCTGGGCTGTGTGTCGGTGTGTTTGTGGAAGCAGGAGATTGAACTCCGGGCATAATGGGGGCTCGTCTTTAAATTCATAATTCTTCGATCGGGGAAACAAAGGGGAAACCTCAAATTCGGTGAGTAAAAATCTAATTTCTCTTATCTTACTACATATCAAAATATTTTGGTGGGGGAGGAAATATGGAGAGTGAGGTTGAAGCCTTTATTAGCTCTCCATCTGTAGAGCAGTTAAATCGTTTTCAAAAAAAAAGAGTTACTGCAAATTGCGGAGAGTCTTAAAATATCCGTTTCATCTTCGGCATAAAAAGCTGATGTCAAAAAGGAAATCCTGTCTGAGATGATTTCTCTGGGTATGTTGACCAAAGAATCTGCAGACACTTACACAGGGACTGATATATTGGTCCGTGGAATTGAGCTAGGGTGCATTTAATTTCCTGTTCATTCTGTGTTCCTGAAATCCGAGCTAGTCACTGGCTTAGTAAACATGGGAGTATGTGTTAAACTACCAGTTGAAGGTGTCAGTTTCATCTTAGGGAACGATCTGGCCGGAGGCAATGTTTTCCCTTTTCCGTTAGTGTCCGAGTGTCCTACGAGAGATTCCAATGTGCTGGCTGCTTCTCCTCCTTTATTTCCAGCGTGTGCGGTAACGCGTGCACAGTCACAGAAATTTGCAGACACCGTTGATCTGTCTGACTCTTTTCTACTAAGTTCGAAACCAACAGAGTTGTCCTTGTCGGTGAATGACAATGTGTTTGAGACAAACTCTGATGTGTGTAATCAAAGGCAAATTGCTACTATAGGACGAAAGCAGGTTAGTGCCGCAGAAAAGTCAGACTCTACTTTGTCGCGCTGTATTGAATCCGCCGTAAAATCCAAAGATGAATTCGCTCATGTAAGGATGGGATATTATTGGGACGGGGAGGTATTAAGGCGCAAGTGGCTTCCAATATCTGGGGACAAGACTGACTTAGACTATGCCTACCAAATTGTTGTGCCAACCTGTTATCGTCCTGTAGTGCTCGAATTGGCTCACAATCACCTAATGGCAGGCCACTTTGGAGTCAATAAAGCTTTTAAGCATGTTACAAAATATTTTTACTGGCCCGTTGTAGAAAAGTCTTTTCCTTTAGTTTCAGTTACATCTTTTACCACTAGAGGGTGCATATGTTCCATTTTACTGATACCTATACACTGATACCTTCCCTTTAAGACACTGAGCATATACACTACAAGTGCTGGGTCACGGTGAGCAACCGAACTTTAAAGTTGTGTGCGTTCATGCAGAAAAGTAAGTTTATGTTGCATTCTCTAGCGGAAACATGAATGTTAATAATGTTGCTGTTATTGTGTTAATGATACACTAATCTTGTAAGCGTATATTTGCACAATATTCGGTTATTTGTTGATCTGTGTTGGGAAGCTAACATGCTAGTATCACAGACACATGCTGCAATGTGTTGTTGTTATTTTTACATATAAATCTTGATCTGTTAGCTATTTTGAGATCGTTTTGATATGCTGTGCTATCATGGTTGTGAATTTGTCAGTAAATTTAAGACCATTGATGATTATTTATCTGCATCTGTTCAGAATGGAAGTGTTAAGCATTTTAAGTAAGTTAATGGAAGACTGTAATATTCTTTATAACTAATTTCCACAATTTCTTTATTTCAGACCACACATACATGCAGATACAGACTCCAATGCCTTTTGCCTGTATTGTATACCTTAATGCTCACCAATGTGGATTGTAAAACCCAACTCATTAAAGCTTTCTTGGATGTTACTCTCTGAGCCCTTTACTCTCTAACCGGAGTCACCAGTTTTCCAAGGTCTATCAGAACAATCCAGAGGTTCCACCTCTACACCCGTAATAAAAGCCTGTGTAGTGAAATATTGCTGGTCCTGTCATGCATGTCAGATCCCAGGAAAACCTAACCAGGTTGTGCGCCCCGCGCCCATACACCAAATTCCTGTGGTGGGGGAGCCGTTCGAAAGATTAATACTAGACTGTGTTGGCCCGGTCCCGAAATCGAAAAGCGGACATCAGTATGTTCTCACGCTGATGTGTGCAACCACTCGGTTTCCCGAGGCGGTCCCTCTTTGTAATATAAAAGCGAAGACTATTGCGAAGGAACTAATCAAATTATGCTCTCTTTTTGGCTTACCTCGAGTAATTCAAACAGACCGTGGAACTAACTTTAAATCAAAGCTTTTCAAGCAGGTGCTAAATAGAATTTCGGTGTCGCATCAGATGTCCAGTGCCTATCATCCGGAGTCTCAGGGAGCATTGGAGCGGTTCCATCAAACGCTCAAAACCATGTTGCGTATCTACTGCGTTGAGGAGGGCAAAGACTGGGCTGACAGTTTGCCCTTACTACTTTTCGCTGTACGAGAAACCGTGCAAGACTCTTTAGGCTTCAGCCCAGCGCAGTTAGTGTTCGGACACTCAGTTCGTGGCCCCCTTAGGCTTTTTAGTGAGCAAATACTTGAGAAAGAGGTTGCACTTGTGCCAGTGGCTGAGTATGTGGATAATCTCTGTAAACGGTTGAACTGCGCTTGTGAACTCGCCAAGTCTAATCTAGCAGGTTCACAGGATGTTATGAAGGATTACTACGATCGCAAAAGCGTTGTTCATTCGTTTGCTCCGGGTGAGTCGGTGCTGGCATTATTTCCAGTTCCTGGGTCTCCTTTGCAATCCAGATTTACTGGATTGTTGAGAAAAAACTGAGTGAAAATAACTATGTACTGAGAACGCCAGATCGTAGGAAGAAAATGCAAATGTGTCACATTAATATGCTGAAGCCGTATCACGCTAGAGATCAAGTTGTAGCATCAGTTAAGGAAGTGACGTTGGTGGCTCCTGTTCTCCAGAGCTCTGTCGAGGATGAAATTGGAGTGAATATTCCAGGGCTGGGCAAAGGCTTACAAAACTCGAACGTGCTCAACAATTTGCATACCTTTCTTGGTCACTTACCAGATTACCAAAGAAAAAATATTACAGAATTGATTGACAGTTTTCTCAGTATTTTCTCTGATCTCCCCGTCTTGTACTGATGTGTTGTTCCATGACATTGACGTTGGAGTTGCGGTTCCTATTAAACAACACCCGTATAGAGTTAATCCTTATAAGCGTGGTATCATGAAAACTGAGGTTGAATACATGTTACGAAACGGTTTAGCAAAACCAATTCAAAGCACGTGGAGTTCTCCCTGCCTGTTGGTACCTAAAAGTGATTCATCATTTCGATTCTGTACTGACTTCCGAAAGGTTAATTCAGTTACTAAACCTGACTGTTTTCCCCTACCAAGAATAGGTGATTGCATTGATAAAGTCGGACCAGAAAATTTTGTTTTGAAACTTGACCTGCTGAAGGGCTACTGGCAGGTGCCCCTTACTCCGCGTGCTTCTGAAATCTCAGCATTTGTCAAACCAGACTACTTCTGTCAATATTCAGTGATGGCCTTCGGTATGCGGAATGCCCCGTCCACATTCCAACACCTAATGCAGTTGGTACTGCGTGATGTACAGAATTGTACTGCTTACCTTGATGATATTGTTGTGTATTCTTCCATGTGGGAAGAACATGTTGAAACGTTACATGAGGTTTTCTCCCGACTAGCTGGTGCATCGCTAACTGTGAACCTGACAAAATGCGAGTTCGCCAATGCCTACGTCACCTATTTTGGTAAACGTGTGGGTCAAGGACAGGTTTGTCCAATAGATGCCAAGGTAATGGCTATAACTGAATTTCCTACACCCACAAACAAACGTGAGTTACACCGCTTCATCGGAATGGCTGGTTATTACCGGGGGTTTTGTCGCAATTTTGCCACTCTTATTGCACCCCTAACGGACCTTCTCTGACCGTCACCAGGTTTTAACTGGACCTCTAATTGTGAACGTGCTTTCTCTGGAACGAAAGACCTTTTGTGTAATGTCCCAGTCCTGGCCGCCCCTGACTTTGAACGGCCTTTCCAACTTAAGGTTGATGCGAGTATGGTAGGCGCAGGAGCTGTCCTTCTGCAGACGTCAGAAATGAACATCAAGAAACCTGTGTGTTATTTCTCGAAAAAGTTTAATCGCTGTCAATACAAGTATAGCACTATTGAAAAAGAGGCTCTCGCATTATTGATGGCATTGAAACATTTCGAGGTTTATCTGGGTGGGTCCACGTTCCCTGTCAAAGTTTATACGGACCATAATCTGTTGGTTTTTCTCAATCGCATGTACAATTCAAACCAACGCTTAATGCGTTGGTCTCTTGCTCTTCAGGAGTTTAATTTGGTGATTGTCCATAAGCGTGGTACTGAAAATCTGACTGCTGATGCGCTGTCCAGAGCACACACCGCTGAAAATTTCGAGTAGGTTAAAAGGTCAATGTGATGTGACCATTAATCTTTTGGGGAGGGGAGGAGTGTTACGTGTTAGAACGTAATTGTGGTGTCACAAGTGTTAACCTGTGAGTGGTGTGTATTTTCTTGTCTCTCTCTCTCTCTTTTTCGCTCCCTGCTCATTAGAGCAACAGGTGCAGCTGCTAAGTGGGCGCAGCTGAAGCATGTCAACGTGTGGATATAAGCAGTGAGGATTGTCTGTTTGTCGAGCTCACCCTCCTGCTTCCTTGGTGTAGATCGTGTGTGTACGACTGCTGCTTAAAAGAACTGTGAGGTGTTAACCCTGAGAGAGCTGTGCTGTGTCCCAGTTCATGTAAAACTCCTGGTGACGAGTTAGAACTGGAAGTGGCAGCGGGTAGTTTTATTTTTGTTCCAAGAATGTTCTCTCAAAAGATAGGATAACATTCTCTAAAAACATTCTAAAAATGTTTATTAATAACATTATTAGAACATTATCCTCTAACATTCTAATTAAGATTTAAGCAGAGGTTTAGATGTTGATGTCAGTTTCAAAATAATAGTGTGATTTGATGTCACTATAATGGTGATAAGTGTTGGCTTTAGTTGTGCAATTTGACACTTAAATTGTCAGTGTTGTTCTTTAGCTGCTGTAATCTTTATTATGGCAAAAACAGCAAGAGGACATGTGCATGATTAGGTTAGTCTGGTTAGATGGTGTCACCAAACCTAATGTATGGTGTTCGTTGTGTATTATTTATTAAAATGACTCAATGGGTCAACAGCCTGAGACCCTGAATATAAAGCATATAATTTCAAGAATCCAAAAAAAAAAAAAAAAAAAAAAACTTTGTCACACAAACATCAAGATTCAGTATATGACTCTCAAGAATGGTGACATGCTTCATGCAGCACTGTATTTTGATACGTCATACAAAACTCATCCATTGCACCCAGAATGCATTGCAGCATGAAGCATGTCACCATTGTTGAGATTCATACACTAAATCTTGAGGTCTCTGTGTGTCTAAGCATTCTGTGTTACAAAGAGGTTCATGAACAAAGTAATTTAAAAAGAATAGACACAAATATATTTTTTAAACTGCAGGATTTGCATTTTTTTTTTGCATTTCAGTTGATCAGATCATTACATGATGAAATTTTTAACATCAGCAAGTAGCCCATATCACCTGATGATATTTTAAATGCTCACTGCTTTCACTGTAACAAATATAGTTACATCAGTTAAACAAAAAGTAACATTGAAAAGAGTCATACTGCCTAAGTACTGATCACCATAATGGTGACGTCAAAATAAACTGTTATTTTCAATAAGCCATCAAGACCTCTGTTAATCTCTATAAGAATTTTTTTTTTATATTTATGACAGAAATAAAGTCAATCTTGTTTATAATAAGTGAAATTTTAAATTTACACTTGAGTTTGACATTAAACAAAGGTTGGGTTTTCATTTTCAACCAACATTTGACTTCTAAAGTGAAGTGAAGTGACATAAGGCCAAGTATGGTGACCCATACTCAGAATTTGTGCTCTTCATTTAACCCATCCGAAATGCGCACACACAGAGCAGTGAACACACACACACACTGTGAGCACACACCCGGAGCAGTGGGCAGCCATTTATGCTGCGGCGCCCGGGGAGCAGTTGGGGGTTCGATGCCTTGCTCAAGGGCACCTAAGTCGTGGTATTGAAGGTGGAGAGAGAACTGTTCATGCACTCCCCCCACCCACAATTCCTGCCGGCCCGAGACTAGAACCCACAACCCTTCAATTGGGAGTCCAACCCTCTAACCATTAGGCCACGACTTCTGAGCCCCATCTAGTGTGATGTTTTTAGAGAATGTTATCCTAACTTTTGAAAGAACATTCTAGGAACTAAAATAAAACTTGCCGCTGAAAACATTCCCAGAACATGAAAAATTTCTAGCTGGGACACTACCTTTTAGATTTTAAATAGGGTAATTTGAGATCTATAACGTATTACAAGTTCATAGTAACCTCCCAAAACTGTACGTAAAATAATTCCACCAAGGTCTCAGCTACAGCTAAACGTTAAAAACAAAACTTAAGGTCCTTTTTGGCAGTTTGTGAGGAGTATCTGTGAAAGCTGCGTGGTGCATGAGGGTGATTTCAAAGAAAAATGTTTTAGCTTTTATTATTATTATTATTATTTTTTTTTTCCCAAACAAATCCAGTTGTTCACAGTTAAAAAGACATAATAATGTTTATTGTGTTTTGAAAAGAAAGTAAGTTATGAAAGTAAGTTTTTTTATACAGTATATATATATATATATTATTATTGATTAACATCAACCACAATGCATTTATGAGGTTATGTGTTTCTTCCACTTCATGTACGCACTGTTTACTGTACACATATTCAAGAGAAATGCATATACTCAATTGTTTTAAACAATCTAAAGCATTTAGTTGTTAAAAACATCTTAAAGAGAAAAGTCTTTTCACGCATCTATTTTCATTTGTCTCTGGGCTCTTACTAAAAACACTTGAGTGCGGACATGAATCCTACATGAAAGCTAAAAATAATACTTTTTAAAACTATTTTTAGCATGGTTAACAACACCAATTGTAAAGTGAGAAAGAAAGTCTGATCTGTTGTAAAAGTAATATGAGACATTTGTAGCAACTTGTATAAAAAGCACTTTTGGTTTCAAAGAAACCTTATGACAACTAATTTAAAAATCTAATATAGGGCTTTTTGTGTTTGCTTGTTTGTGTATTTATGTACTTGTTTGGGTGTATATTTGTGTTTGTTTGCTTGCATGTTCATGTTTTCTGTATGTTTACGCTTGTGTGTGTGTGTGTGTGATTGTATGCTTGTGTTTGTGTACTTGTTTGCATTCTCAGTACGTTTATGTTGAGGATGAAAGATCTAGGGGGGGGGGGGGGGTAATACAAATTATACATGTAACTTATAAATGTAACTAAAATAGGCTAAATTAACTCAAATAAAACAGCATTTACCTATATACCATGGTCTGACTGGTTAAAAGATCTCACATCCTTCTGACCAGTAAACAAATTTTCAGCTAACCTCACGCTCACAGGTCTACGTCATAAAGTTGAAATTGTCACCCTCTGATCACTGAACACAAAATGTGTGTGCAAGATGGTGTGCAAAACAGATGTCTTTTATGACCCTCATCGATCAAATATTTGGAGACAAGCCACCCTTTACTCTTTCTTAGAACACTTTGAATTATCTAGCATAAGATGTAAATGAGCTTGCCTTGTTTATAGTGTGATAAAGAGAGCCAGTTAGGCAAAGTACTGGCTAAGTACTATCACAATGTATGTTGTGATAGTCATGCAAAAGCTCATATCTTTAGGCAATGTGCAAATTTAACAGCTCACTGAGAATGTATATAAATATTTCTACTCACCAGTTTAAGATTAACTTAATGAGACTGAGGGAACGTTGAGGTAAGATTCTACATATTTAAAACAAAGTACTAAATAATAAAATATCACATTTTTAAAAAGTTATGTTACATTTTTTTATTTTATTAATAAATCATTTTACTAATTCTAATTTATTTCCTTTACTTAAGAATGTTTAATAAAACACTGTTCTGTATTTCTAGAAAATCAATGATATTGTGAGTTTTTCTTCATATTCATAATCATCTGACAATGAGGAGCCTATTTGTTCTGCTGAGTTTTCTGATCGGGGTTCAGGGCTTTTATATCTTGAGAAAACATAATTCCAAAAATCATCAAGAGATCACAAGAATTGCCATTTTACGTGCAACTAAAGAAGTCTGCAAGAGCATGGATAGTCAATTTCAAGAGGTATGAAACTGACAATATGAACAGATTGTCCTTTTTTCAATCATATTATTTGTGATCTACAAAACAAAATGTATATTTTTAGCTGTTTATTTGCTCACGATTAATGTGATTACATAAAATGTGCAGGATAACAGACAAAATCATGAATGTGAACCAATCAAGTACTGTAGTTGAAAAGCATTTTTGCTGTTGATGTTTTTGAAAAAATAGTTTCCAGCAGGTTTTTCATGGGTCCTGGTAACTAAATATGTTAAAAGTAAATATTATTTTATGTGTTTTTGCAAAAAAATTGTCTTGATAGTGTTTAAAGTTCATTTGTATTTCAATTCAAACTGATGTGTTATACTGTACCTTTAAACTTTGAAACAATTCTCACTTTGAAAAAAAGCATCCTCTTTAAACAGAGATTATTATTATTATTATTAATTTATTATTATTATTTCACTAATTGCTACCAAGTTTCACACTTTTTAAAAAAAATAAGTTTAATGTGTTACTTGCTGTAAATTTGTAAAATTCACATATGGTTATTAACTATCTCTATGTTCAAACTGATTGAAAATAATCAGTGTATGTTAGATTTCCAATAACTTATATATTATATATACACACTTTTATTTTTATTTTTTTGTCTGAACACAGCCAAATCCACTGGATGTAGAGTCACTGGCAAGTGCTTGCCAGAAAAAGGAGCATGAAAGTCATTTTAAAAGAGGTATAAGAGTTATCTGCTATTATAACGTGATGACAGACTTGACACATTCTGATAGTCCACAACATCACTTTGACAATGAGATGTTTAAGGAGGGAAAAGAGCTTATAACCGAAGGAATAAATACAACTATAGACCAAATGAATAGAAACCTATTTGATGATGCAAGAAAGACACTTGGGGAAATCATGCATACTTTACAGGTATAAAGTTTGATTGATACTTCATTAAACATATGATCTGAACATCTGAATATCTAATAACTTGTCTTGTAAATGAAAGGATTTCTACAGTCACAGTAACTGGATAGAGCTGGGAAACACTGAACCCTGTACTGCCCTGATCAATCATGACGAGAACATACCCAACCCTGCAGGTAAGTGTGTGTGTGTGTGTCTGTGTGTCTGTGTGTGTGTGTGTGTGTGTGTGTGCGCGCGCTCACACATGTGCACCCAGCGGTGAGATAAAGCTGACAGAAGCAGCTTTTAGAACATCCTCATTTGTTAAAATTATGATTATTTGATAGATAATTTGCTCAGTATAAAACCCAAGTCTATGAAATGTTTAAAGATGAGAACACAGAAACATGCGAGGACAAACCCGAAGGAATAGATTTAAAAGTTAAGGAAGACATTCTAAGGCAAAAGATACTGACATCAGGATACACAAGAAAATCAAACCCAAAAGGTAAAACTCTTAATCACATTATTCAAAGCCTCCAAATGCTGGTCTGTTAAATAAAGTGACCGTATCAACATCATAATCATGTTTGACAGGGAAGTGCAGCCATGGAGGTTTTCGTGATTTCTCGAGTGGTATTAATAAGGATTTCAGTGCTTCTTGTCATGGTCCACTGCATAATAAAGCTGCAGACGTTGCCATTGCTGCCAGTGTGCAGCTGCTGGAGAAGATCTGGAAGAATAATGATGGCCCCAGGTTTCTCAGGTACAGAACTCATCTAACCCATCTTCACCCAGTCAAGTCAAATCATCTTTATTAACTGTTGATTCGCTCTTGTGCTACTTCGTTGTCATACACTGATCATTCTGCACAGTGCCGCTTCAAGTCAAACACACCTATTTTCTCCTCAAGTTCACACATGTACAAAAATCACATTAACATGATCCTCTAACAAACATTGATCTTCATTTTCAATCCTACAGCTATTGTTTTAGCATTTCAAATCAGAGAGAGACAGATAGACATCTTTGTATAGTGTGCATCTTCACATTATACTACTGGGCTGTTGAATGCTTGAATCTGATCTTTGACAAATTTTCTAAGGTGTGCTAATATTTTCTGGGAAATTATTTTTAACTGCTTTTGTATGCTATCAACTCAAGCCTCTCAAGTTTTGAAACTAACAACAGTGGCACTGTAAAAAACAAGAGCATTTGAAGGACAAAAGAACAGTTTTAAAATGCATCATCTGAACAATGGCTTTAGGTGTAGTAGCCATATAAGAGGATCAGCCTTAAGAGAAAATGACTCCATTACAACTTCAGTAAAATTCTTAGAGTATCTGATCCTAGTCCTAAAAGTTTAAACCCAGATAAATTACCTAAAAAATAAAATAAGTAAAAGACAGCCATCTTAACTTTCTCCCTGACTAGCAGGAAATAAACAGGAGAAAAGTTTAGGGATGGATAATCCAAATTAATTAGCGCCAGTCTCCCTACACGGTTTAAAACTCACCCAGTCTAAAAGGTCGTTGTACTCTGACAACAGGTTTCACAACAGAATAAAAGTTATCTTTTCAACCGATGTATGTGATAACTGGAGAGGGATTCCTGTGGATGCTGCAGGCTGCCAACAGAAAAACCAGGCTCCTGCTAATTAACATCAGCTGCGGACGATTTGGAGTGTTGCATTAAAGAAAGAGAGATAAAAGAGAACGCGTTCACCAGCACAATACAAACACAAGACTACATCACAGGATGTAACAATAAACTCAAAGATGCACTCGTCAAAGAGACAGACGATGCCAGTGAAAAAAAGAAAGAGTTGATTTGTAAGAAAAGCAATCATTTATATGTTCTAAAACTAAAAAAAAAAGAAAAAAAAGAAAAAAAAATATCTTTCAAAAAGGTCTCTTCAGTATAAAGGATGAATAAAATAATGTTGAGTAAAATTAAAAAGTCAAAGCCTACTTGTACTGGATGTATAAAAATCGACACACTGAATTTGTAGGCAGAGTAAACAAAGCAATAATTGTTTTTTTGTCTTTCTGTCATCTCTCAGACTGGTGGGACTTGATGAAAAAAGGCCGCACGGAAGATGGAAAGCTCTTCTTTTTTCTCTCTTTAAATCTAGATATCCAGATGCAAGCGAGAGCCCAAATGAAGTTGTGGAAGCTGAACTAACAGATTAACATTTTCTAAAATGTCAAACATCTGAATATTTTTGATTTTTATCTCTCGTGTGCCTTTCTATCCAATGATTAAATTTGGCAAATCCAAATCAACAGTACATGAGATGAATATAATATCACTCAGGTCAATGTTTATTATCAAGCTAATTTGAATGCTTTTAGAACTGTTCAGATTTACAAATTATAACTAACACTTAGACATACATTCCAAATGGAATATAGGAAATTATGATAGTATGTATTAGAACAGTGTTTCTCAATTCTGAGCGCACCCCAACACTGCACATTTTGCATATCTCCCTTATCTAAAGGCGGGCATACACTGTGCGATTTCGGCGCGATTTTGGCAAGGTCCCAACTCACACTGTACGAGTAGATCGCTTGCGATGTAAAGCCAAAGCTCACGATTTTTAATGCGCTCACTGTACGGTTGCGATTTGACTGCTCACACTATATGTGAGGAATCAGCCGAATCAACACGTAGGATCCCTCAGAATGCAGGAAATTCTATGCGCAATTCTGTGTGCTGAAACGTCAAAAGAAAAAAAAAAGGCGTAGGCATATCTAGACGCGCAGGTGGCTCGGAGGCCGTGGCCAATATGGTTTATCCATTTTGCAACGTGAACTGGAGGAAAGCAGGCGTTTTCTTCCCTATTTTTTTATTTTTCTTTGCCATAACACCACAAGTTTTCCCTCCATCACTTCAGTCCACGCTACACGCTGTGTCACCATGGTTTTGTTTATGGTTTGCCGCACGCGCAGTGAGGGAAACGCGGAAAATCGGTCCGTAGCCCTGCTTCAATAGTGCGATACCTCACGAGAGGCGACCAAAATTTCTGATATGTCAGAAATCCATCCGACCAACCGATTGCCGGTTGGGAGAGGTTAATCGCCTCTCGTTTCCCCTTGTACACTGCACGAACACTGCACGACAAACGACGCACGAAAATGCTGAAAATCGGCCCGACCCAAAAGTCAGAATTTGGCTAAAAATCCGATGAAAATCGCACAGTGTATGCCCGGCCTAACGCATCCAAATTCAGTTTCTGGAGTTTCTTCTAATGAGTTTAAATGAGGTGTGTTTGATTAGGGAGACACAGAAAATTTGCATGACGCCGCCCAAGACCAGGGTTGAGAAACACTGTTTTAGAATGACAGTTACTGAATTTTCATCTAGTCTCCCGTACTCATGTACAAATTGCCAGATTTGTTTCAAAATGTTATCTATGATTGCTGATTGTGGATTTTCAATTTCAATGATAATAATTGCTCATTAAATCAATGCATATGCAAATGAATTTTGTGTTTCTGTAAAATACTTTACAGTTGTTGTAGCAACTTTAATTTGGACCATCAGTTTTGTTTCCTCTGTGAGTAACATGTGCTCTCAAACCAGCATTTCTGGGATGGGAAGCAGGGACGCTAACTAGGACTCTAGTCCGTTGCCTCTATAGTGTCAGTTTCTAATGCACCTCTTGAGATCAAGGGAGTGAGGTTTTCCTGCACAGCTCTTATCAGCAGGCCTGTAACATGTGCAAATGCATTTGAAGACTCATACAAATCACGTTAGTCACATGACATTCGCAGACAAGCAGAGTACTATAAACATCCAACAAAATGTCTTAATAATGAAAGTGAAAAAAAGTGAAAGTCATGACATTTGCTAAGTATGGTAGTCCATACTTAGAATAGGTGCTCTGCATTTAACCCATCTAAGTGCACACACACAGTAGTGAGAAGTGAACACACACCTGGAGCAGGGGGCAGCTATATCCAGTGCCTGGGGAGCAACTGGGAGTTCAGTGCCCTGCTCAAGGGCAGTTCAGCCATGGGTGTTGAGGACGGAAGAGAGCACTGTTCATTAACTCCCCCCACCTACAACTCCTGCTTAAATCGCACTCAAATTGATTTGATTTTGAAGCACAACACACTGGCCCAACTCACCAATCACAGCACAACCTGGCCCAGTTTAACAATCACAGCACACCCTCACCCAGCTGACCAATCACAGCACACCCTCACCCTGCTAACCAAGTCGGGAAGTAGTTGAGAAGTCATGGACTAATGGTTAGAGAGTCGGACTCGCAATCGAAGGCTTGTGAGTTCGAGTCTCGGGCCGGCAGGAGTTGTGGGTTGGGGGAGTGCATGTAAAGTGCTCCCTCCACCTTCAATACCATGACTTAGATGCCCTTGAGCAATGCACTGAACCCCCCACAATGCTCCCCGGGCGCCGCAGCATAAATGGCTGCCCACTGCTCCGGGTGTGTGTTCACGATGTGTGTGTGCACTTTGGATGGTTTAAAAACAGAGCACGAATTCTGAGTATGGGTCACCATACTTGGCCTTATGTCACTTCACTTCACTTCACTTCACTTCACTTCACTTCACTTCACTTCAATCACAACACACCCTCACCCATCTAACCAATCATAACACACCCTGGCCCAGCTGACCAATCACAGCACACACTGACCCAGCTAACCAATCATAACACACCCTGGCCCAGCTCAACAATCACAGCACACTGGCCCAGCAATCCAATCACAGCACACCCTGGCCCAGATCAACAATAGCCGTGTTTCCACTGTCGAGCTTAAACCTGCTGGTGCATGCCAGTCGCATTTCCACTGTCACTTCCGGGGCTTGATCGTGTCTCGTTGGGGCTTCCTCTCAGGGCCAACAGCCAGGGTTTTCTGGCCCAACGAAAACCTTGGGCCAAAGCGGGCCAGCTGGGGCTAGAGGAGTGGTTCTGAACAAAAGCGGAGTTTCTCGCGTCTGGAGAGCGTCAGCGTGGATCATTTCAGAAAGATAACAGCTATAACATCAGCATTAAAGACTTTTTAAAATAAGATTTAAGGGGGAGAATTCATAAGAGTAAAAAAATCCCTCTTACTCAGCAGCGAGTGTTTGAAATGATGTGGACTACAATCACTAAATAAGGCAGAAATATTTATAAGCGATGTAAAAGACTGAGCACGCTAAACATTAACGTTACCATAGTAAACATGGTAAATGCAACCAGGAGAAATCAGACGTCAGTTTCTTATTCTCTATCACAATTGTGTATTTATTTAATAACATATTTTATCTGTCATAAGTCTTGTCTCGAGAGTTTAGCCCTGCATAGCACGTCATCAAAATATAATAATGATTTTTGTTCGGGAGCTTCTAAAAAATTAAAGAGTCTGCGCTGCGGATCATTTCTGAACGATAACAGCTATAACACCAGGGGCATGTTCAAGTTCAAAACGGTGCGCAACATTTTGCTACGGTTTCCGGGTTGAACGTCATGTTTCCTGGAAACGGCGTGCACCCGTGTGCAACGGGGTTTGAGATGTGTTTTCTCTTGTTTGGTGGGTGTGTCAGAACTGCAGTCCAATCAGCAGCAACATGTAAATAAAGCACGCGGTATTAAAGTGAACTCGCACAATGGCTTCAAGGAAAATAATGTACAAATGTGTTCGTTGCAGCTCGGTATATGACACAACTGAGGATATTAGAAGACATGTTTGTCGTAAGTTTTATTGTAAAAATATAGGATATCAACATAATGAAGTAGTTGTTTATATTTTGAGCTTCATTGCAAGTGTATGACATTTGGTATAGAAATAAACAATGGTAATTAAATGTTTTTTTTTTTTTAATGAAAAAGAAAATACAGGGTATTAAAACCGTATGAACTACAAATAAAGTCAGAATGTGAGGCTAAATAGATGGCTCCGAAAATTCTTCACAAAGAACACAAAGAATGGCCTTCTCAGCCGACATAGTTGCAACTCTTGCGTCATCAGAACAGTGTGTACAACGCATCACCGTTTCTGTTTAAAAAATGTTGTGCAACGTTTTGTCGGGGCTGAACGCAGCCCAGCATTAAAACTCCCTCGCCCAAATCCAATCACAACACACTAGCCCAGCTCACCAATCACAGCACACACTGGCCCAGCTCACCAATCACAGCACACACTGGCCCTTTATTTGTAAAACAAAAAAAAAATGTCAAGAGATATTTTTTTCAAAGCACTTTGTCCATTAAGAATTAAAAACAATGACATGTACATGTTCCTAAATTTGTTTTATATTTATTTAACACTTATTAACCGTAAATTATATACACTTTTCTACTATATAAGAAACTCCTAAATTAATTCTGCATATATGAATATTATTAATTTGAGATTAATATTACTTGTTCGCTCAGAAATACAAATATCTGTCAGCATTAAGTATAAAACTGGACCAATTATTCTGGTAAAATATACAACTGGAATTGGTTTATAAAATCTAAATGTCACAATGAAAAAAAAAATACAAATACACACTGGCTTTAGCAGACAGATCTATAGATAGATAGTTCTAGATCTAATTAACTGTAGGTGCTAAAGATCCTGGTAATTGCCTTTTGGTTTTGTAAATGCATATGCATATTTAAACAACATTAAAATATAAATGTACTTGTGAAAATATCGTACAGAACAGTTTTAATGAATATATACTTGATTCAAAGATTAAATCAGTTTATAGCTGAATGTTTGTTCATCTGAATGATGTTCGTTAATAGAGAAAGATGGCTCTCCATTCGTCTCTTTCAAGTCCTTTAAATTGTCCAAATAAAAATCCCTGGATTCTTATTTTCAAAACACATTTCAATTGGACTTATAAATAAAGATTGTAATACATTTTTTAAAATCAATCTGTTTTTTAATATCATAATTGTCCTTATGTTTTATTTCTGATATTCATACTTTGATTTCATCCTCTGTTTCAGTGAAGCTGTATGGCGTCCTTGTGTGTCTGAAAGAGGACGGTCTCTGATGCTCCTCTTCAGGTCTTCCTCCTCCAAAGTGACGTGCTAGCACGCTAGCAGCCTGCTGAAACCTCCTGGGCTCGATGGTGACGTCTGCTGCGATCGGAGTTGTCTGACATTCATGATCCATCTCAAACACAGAGCTCTGCTGCTCTTCTTCCTCCTCCTCCTCCTCCTGATCTCGATGGCTCCTATTGAGGCAGCATGAGCTGTCAATCAACTCCAACACCTCACTCATGAGGGAGGGGCCGAGGTCCACCGTGAAGGACGAGAGCGAATCAGATCGTGTCATTGAGACCTCGCTGTTCTCAGGTAAGGAACTCCGTCGACTATCTGAGCTGAGCAACTCAGACGTTTCAGCAAAGCTCTGGTCGAGACGAGATGAACGAGGCAGTGTGACAAAACCAGAACGAAGACCTGCAGGAGACAAGAGGAAAAATCACATGTTTCTGCAGACACTTTAAAACATTACCACATTAGATAAGTGTGTATATTTTAATAATAAAAACTGTAAAAACATTTCATTACAAAGTATATCCTTGGCATAACGTTTGAGAAAACAAGATCTCTTGGGGCTTATTATACACTTTACACCTTTTAGTAAGATTTTTTGGGTAACACTTTAGAATAGGTAACACTTGTTAACTATTAACTACCACATTTCTCTCAATAAAATCTTAATTTGCTGCTTATTAATAGTTAGTAAGGTAGTTGTTAGGTTTAGTTATTGGGTAAGATTAGGGATAAAGAATAAGGCCAAGTAGTATGTTCTTAATTAGCACTAATACATGGCTAATATTCTAGTAATATGCATGCTAATAAGCAACTAATACGTGTTACCTATTCTAAAGTGTTACCATATATGGTACTAAAAATTAATATGCATGTATATTCAGGAGGTCCGTAAAAGTTATGTTTATTTATTTGAATCTTTATGCACTTCATATTTTCATCACAAAGGATATATTCTCGGCATAACCGTTTGAGTGAGAAGTTGTATTAGAAAAAACGAATATAAATTTGAGAATCAAAATTAAATTAAATTTATATCTTAATTGGAGTAAAATTTGCTATGAATAACAGTGCCTGCCAAATGCATAAATGTTAATGAAATATAATATCTGCATATTTGTTTTGTGTATCTTTTGTTTTATTGACAGCAGCACACAGGAGCTACGTGAACAGATCCTGATAAAAAGACATCAGAGAGTCATTTATTCACTTACAGTGTATTTGAATTGACTCTTGTGTTGCAGTCAATGTCCAGTAAGTGGCAGGACAAGACCAATGTGCAGTATGTGGGTTTCATTTAGTGCTCTTTATTTCAGTCTTTCAGAGTTGGTTTTGGGCTCCCAGAATAAGGGAAATTCCAGAATTCCAGAGACATTAAACACACACACACCACCGAAATCATCACTGCACTTTTCCCTCATACACTCAACTATATGAGTCTCTGCTAAATTTTCTGCAGGTGTGTGTGTGTGTTTGTGCACAAACTGATCACAGGTCAGTCTGTCTTTGTATCTGGTCATTATAGATCGTATCACTGTTTTCTCAATGTCTCCTTTTCGAGTAGGATTGTTTAAAGATACAGTGTCAAGTTAAAAATAGCTCAACTTCAAACATAGTACGGCAGATCAATGTCAGTTTCAAACAACAGACCAATCAAGATTAATTAGAAAGAGATATATTTACATAAGGAAAAACATATTAAGTGTTCACTTAGAAATGGTGTATTGGAATTTAATTTGATTATGATTGCAGTATCTGTTCATTTCCGGCTGAACCATTATGTAAGTTTAGTTGTTTTGGTGGAGAAACCAAAAAGAACAGAGCCATGACTAAAACTGTGGCGCAGGAGGTGTCTCCTCCTGAGAGAAACACAGGTGAGGAGAGAGGGGTGGAGAATACGGTCCTGGGGCCGTATTCATGAAAACTGTTGGTGCTAAGAATTGCTCCTTGTGACAAAATTCTTAGAAATCGGGTGTTGTCTTTAAAAATTTAAGAAAAGATCCTAGTAAAGAAGAAAGTAATTCAGAAAAAATCTTAACCCTTAAAAGAACTCTTAAGACGCTAAAATGTTAGGAGTTTTGACAAGGCTTAAGATTTTCTTTAGCAGTGGAGAAAACCAACGGAACATGAAGAGGGAGAAGAAATGCACTGCACACTACGCATGACATGCAACAACGCAACCATGTTAGGGACTCAAATACAATCTTTCCTCACTTTGACTTGCTCTCAGGTTGGTCATGGATCTCTCTTTTAAGCCAAGACTCATAAATCAAAAAATGTAAGCTAAATTATGATCCAAGTACACACTTTTTCAGATTTCCAAATCTGGAGTACCAGTGCTCTATAGAGAACTTAAATGGATATGGTGATGGAAAAAAAAATATATAAAAGATGACGAAATAGGATTTTAAAGGGGTCATTAGATGAAAATCTTAACTTTTTCCATGTTTAAATGCTATAATTGAATGTCTTGTGTTCATGTTGTCAGCTTTAGGGACCAGCAACTGCATTTCGTTACAGATGTAAGTCTCAAAAAAGAAGAACCCAGTAAGTTTGGTTTTGTAAGCCTTTCTTTGCAAGCATGTGAGTAAATGAGCCGATCAGATTTCTCTCTCCTTGAAGGGATGTATGAAGGGGTTCTTAAAGCGACAGCGGTGTACTTGTTCAGACGCCTCGGCAAAAGTTAGCAGAAAACATGCAAACTCTTCTCCCGGTGGCTGCACAGACGAACACAAATCACTATTTAGAGTCCCAGTCTCAGAGGAGACGAGAGAAGAGTGGATTTATTTTATTTTTTGTGGAAATCCCAGAAGGGGGGTGGGGTGCACAGTAACTCATTATCATTTAAAGAGACATGCACCAAAACGGTTGGTGTGAGCAGAGTGGTTTTTGACAAGGCAAATAGCAATAATGATAATTATTACAATATCTACAACAAGAACTATAACGATGACTAGTGATAAACGTGATGATATATGTTGTATAATTGGTAAGTGTGGTGTCTGTGTTGGTACCGTAGGAGCAGAGCGGTTCGTCCGGTGAGCTGGTGGAGGTGGGCAACAGCGCCCTCATCAGGCCGACGTCGTTCATGTTCAGCTGAGGCAGAGAGATGGCGTTTTTAATGATGGGTGAGATGGGCGGCGGAGGGGACGAGAAGTCACGTGACCCTCCTCTCAGCCGGGGCATAGGAGTCTTTCTCACATGCTGCAGGGTTCGCGATAAAAAGCGCGTTGGTTTGGAGCCTGAGGGCGAATCCGGGTACCGTATCCCATCACTGTTACCTGATCCGCCGTAGTTACTCAGAAACGAAGTGTCACCGAAGACGTCCCCACCGCGGCCCACGTGCATGGTGTGGCGGAAGTCTCCGAGCGGCGGACTGATCATGTCCACCGACAGGTCGCTCTTAAACCGCCGTTTGCCCTGAGACGTGGACACCAGGCCCTTGATCGCCGGCAGCTTTCCCAGACTCATGGCGAGAAATATGACTTGAATGATCCTTAAAATCAAAGCCAAAAAGTCTGTCAAAAATATAAGCTGATGATGACGTACTACTCAAATTAAAACCGATGCCAGATGTGACTGCAGCAGAATGAATAGTACAGTAATGTCAAATAAGTATCAGAAAATATTACAAAAAAAAGTCACGTGGAACAAATTGTTTACAAATAAAAAAACTAGTTTAACGAAGTGATTAAATACCCAGAAGAATTAACATCAAATCATTCTGACAACAGATCCAGAGAGAAAACACTGGTGGAAAAAATACTAAAAAGATTAATGTTAGTTTTATGAAGCAATTAATCAATCAGGAAAAATTCACTTGAGTACATGTTAATGTCAAATAATCATTAAAAGATATTTAGAGGAAGATTATTTGTGGAAAAATACTTTAAAAAATCTACCTCGACAAAGCAATCAAAAAAAAAATGCTAAATTAACTTCAAATAATAATTTTTATAGATCTAAAGAGAGAAAAATGGCAGAAAATAATTGTATATATAAAGACATTAATTCAAACAGTAGTTTAAGCTAATTGCTAATAAGCTAATAAGTGTTTTTCTGTGAGCTGATCAGATTCACTTTAGAAAGAGCAGCAGAAACACAAAAACTCTCACTTTGATTATAATATCCTGCAAAAATGTCACTGAAGATCTGAAGCACTGTGACAAACTCTCAGGTGAAAGATATGAACGCCATCATAACTACTAATGAATACTTAGTACAATTAACCAAATGCTTTTAAGTGCTCAGACGTCTGTAATATATGAGCTGCACCGGTTTGTGAGCTGCTGCCCATCCCGAGCCGGAGTTTATAAATAACCTGTTAAAGAAGCCTAATAGGATTTACGAAGAACTTAAACACCTTCTAGCGAATGCAGAAACCCTGCACCCTCTCTGATGGTAGAACTAAATTATGTTTCTTGCACAAAAACACTTCAAAAACCAACTAACATGTCGCCATGCTTGTAAAAGAATCACTGAATCTCTTTAGAGACACGTTCAGATTTACATCAAGCAGAACTTCTTCCAAACATCACTTTCACACCATCACGTCTTTTACGTCTCCTTTAAAGCTGCATCTGAGTGCATGTCCACACCAAAGTTGAACAGCGTTTCTCCAGAAAAGTGAGGTTTTGTAAGATGAGTGACATCCAGGATTGTCCTCTTCCTTCGGCTTTGTCCCGATACACCTGACGTCCACCAGCGCTCGGAGAAGTTACTTTAGTGTTTCCGAATCCCACCGCAGGACTTCAGCATCGCAGGATCTCCCCAAACAGCCCGTCTGAAGCGCATCAGACGCACATATGATCCGCTGTGTTTGGTCTGTGGCTCAGAGGAGTCTGAACGGCTGGATTAGCTGGATTATTCGTCCTCGCTCTCTCCCTCTCACTCACTTCTTTTATTCTTCCTCTCGGCGGACCGTCTCAATCCAATTAGCCGCACGTCAGTCAGTATTTTCCTTTCACACCGTGACACGCATCCTGAGAAAGAGAGAGTCAACAGCAGATGACTAGAGCGATGCCAGGTCATCTTTATACAGTAATGATGAACATTTTTGTGGCATGTATATGCATATGGTATACTGTATGGTATGTATGCACATGGTAGTATTTCTTTTACCTATATTCTCATTTAATTTCAAAAACTTGAAAGATTAAAGTCTCTCCTGACAGACACACTCATTTACACAAATTAACATACAGTACAAACACACTTCTCCATCCAGACTGTTATTGTTGGGGTTTAATTACACCTCTGTGTGTTTCTCTACACACACACACACACACACACACACACACACACACTGGTTTAGCCCATCAGACAGTCTGAGGAAGTGAGTGGGAAGTAATGGGAACAGTCTGTGATGTATTTAGCTCGTGCTGCTCTCTCTCACTCAAAGACCATGCATTATGCTTTTTATCACGATTTTTCATGTGCATATCAACTCCTTGGCAGCCTGACAATATCTAGCAACATCATTAACATATTTTAAATATTTTTTAAAATCTGTTTTTATTTACAGAAGAAAAGTTTTTAATTTGCAGTCAATCTTTTACTACAAAAGCTGGCTAAAAACATTACAAGTTATATGACGTAGCAGATCCATATGCAACACATAATCATAGAGACACCTGCATATATATATATATATATAAACTATTAAGATTTTCAACTAATAACTGAACCATGTCATTGTCTGTATAACGTGTCAGTTTATTTAAAACTCTTCAGTTTAGCGAAAGAACACTTGTTTACTTACAATAACCGAACTCATAATAACATAATAAAATAACTAATCTTTCACATTAGTTTCTAATGTTTCTGATCAAATGTTCATTAAAAAGCCAATTTTATATTGCTTTAACGTTATACACATTTAATCTTACCTCAAACGCAGATTAATACCGAAGTTTGAGAGCGTTGATGAATAAACTCCAGACCAGACGCGCCACCGCTGAGCGCGCTCCCGAGAGGCGAGGACCACGCGCATGCGCACGGCGGATTCACAGTCATGCGCGTGCTTCTGGAAAACAGAGTTGACTTTTGTTTTGTAAAGACTCCGAGAGACACGACAAATAATACAAACATTTTACAGGAAGTTTGTGAACGTGTGAAATGTGAAATGATCCAAGTCCAAGTCACTCTCAAAAAGACCAGGATGAATTCACACTGATCGTTTCAGTTCTAATCCTGGATCAGCCATGACCTTTTGACCTTCAGGGACATTCGACCTCTGAACATGAAGCTCCCAAACACAAAGTATCTGCTATCAGGCTTTGAAGAGTTTAAGGAGGTGTTTTTGTGCAGAGGTTCAGAAGAGTGTACTGAAGGTGTTTACAGTAAGAGGTTTGTGCTACGCAGCTAACAGCTGATGTTATGAAGTTATGGACAAACATTCTTCCAGTAATATTAATGGAATGTTCAAATTAATCTTTTCTCAACACGTTAGCACAAAAAATATTATTAGTTGGTCATTTGTGCAACTTAAAAAAAATAAAATAAAAATAATAAAATAAAATTTAATACTTAGTAGTTTCAACATTCAAAAGTAACATTCCCATAACGTTAGAAAATTCTAAAATGGAATATGCCCTTAATGTTTTCTCTAATATTCTCAAAAACTTTTTTTTTTAAAACGTTTAAACACTATACAACTTGAATGGTCAGAGGGCATTCAGAATTAAGGTTTTCATGACTTGATGAAACTCATTTTTGTTAGTTGGGATATGTTTGTGTGCATTTGGTGTAAGTGCATTAGGAGAATGAACGTGACTTCTCCTAGACATCTTTTTTTACTCTGCTCCTCCTTTCTCTTCTTTTCCCTCTGATTCTCATTCCATTCATCTCCAAGTAAAACAATCTCCAGCCGAGGAACTTTATTCAGCTTGAAGTGAAAAAGGACTTGACGGCGGATGAGCGCTCCCACTGCGAGGACAAAATTTCTTTGCTGTCATCTGCGTTTCTTTTTCTTGTTCTTGTGAAGATCACTGTGTGGATTTGTGATCTTTCTTCTGTGCATATTCTCTGTTTCACAGGCCGATTCCTCCGCTCTGATGCTTGTGAACCGTCAGGCTCCTCCAGCTGCTGTTTCTTCTCAAAGTCTGTGACCACAGACACACCCTGATCCTCGAGCCAAACTGCCCACACTGGCTTTCCAGAACACTTTACCACCTTCTCACAACATTTATGCAACTTTTAATAGTGTCTGCGTACTGCCACTCGGGTTTATGAAGCCTCAAACTCTCCAGACGTCACACGAGGATCCGTCACGGTCCGGTTATGCTTAGAAATGGTTTTGCTGGTATTTTCTGGTGTGGGCTGATGGTTTTGACGATCCCAATGTTTCCATACAACATTGTTAAAGTGAATAATAGTGTAATAGTGTTTCTGTTGCTTAGAAGTGGTGACATGTAGCAACTAAAAAGGTTATAGGTTTGATTCCCAGGAAATATATTGACTGTTAAAATGCACTTAGAATAAAACAATCTACGGAATGCATAAATACAAAATAAAAAAAAATATCATAGTGTGTTTCTGATGGTTTTTAAAGAGATGTTGTAACCTCTGGACTGTCCAGTTCCCACAAAATAGTAAAAAACCATTGCCTCAATTGAATAAAATTTTATATAAAACCTTCTTTCTGTGCCTGAATTACTAATACATGAGGCATTTGTGTGAGAGTAGGTCTGTTTGAGGGGTTTGAGGTTTCCCCGCACCACTCATCCATAACCATGACATCATGCAGAGATAGAGAGAAGAGAATGATTCTCTAGTAATGAAGAGGATGATTGTGTTTTGGGGGATTTTGATCGCGGATGACTCGGCAGCAATCCCAGGATTCCCTCAATGTGTCTTTCACTGGAAACTCACTTTGTAGATATGAACACACTCTTAAAGAAACTGCACATAACCTGCTGTAGGCTACCCAGCTTCTCTATGACTGTTGTGTGTTTCAAGTTAAGATGTTGTATATTTAATTATCAAATTAAACCGGTCTCATGAATGTTCCCCCATGTTTCCAGGAAACATTGTTGCTTCTGCAGCTGGTGTCGGGACAACTGGAGCGCTCGGGGAAGCGTGAGGACATTCCCATGTTTTTGAGGAATCAATCACTGCAGAAGGAAGCTCACAGTCAGAGATTTCTTTATTTTAGCCTCCGCAGCAGAATTCCACAGCGAGCCGAGCGCCGTCTCCTTGGTTTGGTTTTCACAAGTTCACAAACTAGAGTCCAGAGATAACACTCACTGTACAGTTTGTGTGCTGAGCAGCCGCAGGAGAGAAATCTTGCACAACACCCTGATAGCACACATACATCCCGGAAATGTCTATTTGGCATCTGCAAAACATGTTTTTTAGTGTTTGCTCGTCTACAATATGTCTATACGAAGAGAAAAATCATAATGTTGTCGAAACGAACCCCGTTCACATGGATCTGTCACACAAAAGTGTTGGATTGAAAATGTAATATGCATGTGCACGACGCTTTTACAAATGTGTGTTTTTGTAGTTCATACTGAGACAATAACGGTATGGTTTTCAAAAACATGCATTTTTAAAAACCCATTTTCAAAAGTTTGCGTTTTTAGGCCCTCAAAAAGCTTTTTCATGTGAATCGCCAAAATGCATTAAAAGTTTTCAGATATTTTGATAAAAACAGAACATTTAGAGATCTGTGTTGTATTTAATATTTTGGAATGAAACAAACAATCAGGCAGTTGAGAGTTGGTATATCACACTTATATTGCTTTATGTGAGTATAGCCTACTGTACGCATCCCAATAAAGTTTAACACACCCAACTTCATATAAAGAGCTAGGTGATGTGAAGTTTTTCAACAAAATACAAAATCAAGCATTTCATATTTGCTATAAAGTAGGATATATTGTATGTACATATATATCACATTACTCGTGTACTGTATGAGAATAAAGATAAAATATATTATATATTCAACTTTATAGCCTAGAGCTGTGCAGTAGGCTAGTTATTTTTTTATTGCATCAATATAAACAATCAAGTGGGCAAGATTTACTAAAAGCTTATAGATAGTCACTTTCTGACTGGTTGAACATGGTGAAGTTTTTTTTTTTTTTTTTGACGTGTAGTTTGCCAATCAACTCATAATTAAAAGTATTTACAACAATTTTAACTTAGTACAAAACAGACTTCACATTAGGGACAGTGTGAGCACTGATGACTCGCATTAATTTGTTATTTGAATCAGTTTATTGAAATGACTCAAATTATTCTACCATATCAAACTTATAGTCACAGATCTCAATATGAACTCCAACATTTCTCATTACATTATTATTTTTTCTTATACTGTATGATACCGATTGATTAATCTGTGTCCGTGCTTCATACATATGAACAGAAAGATCTGAAAAAGATGCTCTTTTCTATTTCTTCTGAGCAGTGGAACGGTAATGTGTTTCTCCATCCGCAGCCGCTCTGATGATGTCAGATCTTATTCAGCTGTCTATTAATGGCTCAACAGCAGTTAAATGTGTCTGAAAGGAGTCATAAAGCGTCATTCTTCTGCAGCACAAAGCTCTGATTATGTGTTTGGATCAGACGGACAGAAGCTGCTGGACGCTGGGCTGTCCTTTGTTGCATTCCTCCCTCGCAGGACCGCTGGACGTCTCTTCTGCTTCTGGTCCAGTGTTCAGAGCTGTGCTGGTGGCACAGAGAGCCCATTGAGCACAAGACAGACGAATGAACCCAAGAAGCATGAAGAGACACTATAAAACTGTCAAACGCCGAGGTGAACATCTGAAACACATCATCAACACAATAGAGCTCAGTCAGGGTGGCATCGTACTGAATCTGCCAGGAACTAAGATGAGGCGGTGATAGAGGGACAGGGTGCTGCTGTTTAACAACATAACAATTCAGCTGAGGAAAAATCTTTACTAAAACTTTGTCCGTCCATGTAGAAATCAATATGGCATCTAAAGAAGACTTTCTACAGCAGGTACAGTTAATACATAAATTGTTTTATAATTATTATTATTATTGAGAACCAAGCATTCTGTGCAAACAAAAATACATATGCCAACATGTCAGGGGTATATATAAAGAAAAAAGACAATAAATAAGTAAATAAAACATCTTAAATACTGCATATTTTTGTATTGCTTTCAAGTTCATACTTTAAGATATTTAGGTAATTCTGTGCCAGAAATGTACCTATATATACTTTTTTTTTTTTTTTTTGAGGAAAGATAGACATAGCGGGGAAAGTTGTTAAGACCCAAAATCTTAAAGAACATTTTTTGAGTGGAATTTAATTGCATTAAATCGAGTCAAGAAGTTTAAATTAAAATAGGACAGGTGAAGGAGAGACGTGCATAAACAATCATGTCAATGAAGCTTTGACTCCTGAGAGAGAGAGAGAGGGGGGGGGGGGGGAGAAAGAGAGACACTGAGAGGGAGAGAGAGACTGAGAGGGAGAGAGAGAGATACTGAGAGGGAGAAAGAGAGAGAGAGACTGAGAGGGAGAGAGAGAGAGAGAGAGACTGAGAGGGAGAGAGACTGAGATGGAGGGATAGAGAGAGAGAGAGGCGTTTGTGTCTGTCTGAATGTTGCTGCTGTTTTCATTCCTCTCATCTCACTCGTCCATCACCTGTGGATCATGAGCGGTAAGACCTTCTTTAAGATCAGTTAATATAAGATCAACTAATGAATCAAATGTTTGATTCAATGATCCATTTAGCATTATGGGGGTGATTGCCCGTATGAAACAAAAATATATTGCAGTATATTGGAAAATATCATGTAATATATTAGGCATATATTCTTATATATATTTATTTTTTCCAATATATTGCAATATATTAAAAGTGCCAATCATTTGTATATTTTGCAATATATTATATAATATATGTATCATCAATATATTATTAAATGTATTCAATTCTATAAAATATTAGAAAATAAAAAGGGAAAATAATATATTACAATATATCACAATATATTTTAAGAAATATATTGGTAAATATATTTTCCTTTCGTAATGGTGTCTAATTATGATTCACTATTAGTGTGTAGTGAAGCCGACTGTTTGCTAGTATAGTGTCACTTAGTGTACTTTAATGAAAAAAAAAAAGGATTTATGTTGCATCAAATTTCACTTAAAAATTTGTAGTAAATTTCACAAGTAATTACAAGTGAATTAAATGTGACCGTAGAAAGACTGAAATACTTTTATTTTTTCAGTAATCTTTAAACTTAAGTTTAGCATATTAGTATTTTTATGCTAGCACTGTTAATATTGCTGTAGTGTTGTGTGTCTTGTTTATATAAGATGATCTGTTATAGTGTATGTGTGTTAGTGTACAGTAATGTTTTGTACAGTAGCTACCTACACTACATTCCTTCACTATGAAGCATTCCCTGAGATTCCTGCATGTGTTTGGACCTACCTGACCTGAACACAGACCTTATCTTCATCATCTCTCAGGAGGAAGACCATGGAAACAGTGTATTGCTGTGTTTCTAGACAAGACAATCACAAATAAGATCTTCTAAATGCCTCAAACTGTGCTCAGATTTGAGTCTGCAATTAAAAGTTGGAGATGTCAACATGAGTGATTTTATAGCTCTGCGCTCTCACTAGATGATGGCAATTGTGTCGTTAGAGTGTGTTTTCATTCCTGTGAAGGAATTTTAGAAGTATCTAGGCAAAGGTGATGGTTAAATGAATCGTAACCTCAGAGCAGTAATATTTTGCTGTGCAGGTTTATAAGCAGGCCTGGATGAAAGTGCAGTTTGTGTTTCCCTCCAGCGGTGTTATTGGACCATAAATATCAGGGGTGGTCTAGGGTGAGTGAAGATCCGGGGCCCAGAAAAATCCATGTATGTGACTTTTTATTTTAATAAATCAGAAAGATTTACCTTGTTTAAAATATACAAGAACAATAAAAACAAAAACAAATTTAAAACATGTTATTTAAAGTATTGAGGAAAATACATTTGCTTTTTGCAAACAAAAATTAAGAATTGCAAAACAAATGAAACAGCGCGAAAGCAATGATTTTGCAATAGCCTACATATTTTCCATGGTCTATTAATTTATTTGCAACTCTGCTTTTATTTTGCGAGTCAGTCTAGTTTGAGCTTGCAATACCATTTTCCCTTTGCGCTTCACTTTTCTGCACATCTCTCTTTGTGGCACTGTTTTGACGTGGGGGCGGAGTCAATGGACGGGGGCGTGTATGCAGCTCACTGATCCAGGTCCTGTTATGATGAGCAGAGACTTTCGAATGGATCGTTTATTTTTATTCAGTAGCATTAAAACATTCATGTTTTCGTTTAATTTACTTTATTAACAAATGTATGTGTATTAGCCGCGTTTGCTCAAGTTAAAGAAGTTGTCAACATGAACATCTTCTGTTTATTTCTCTCGATCTGCACACTTTTATAGCATGTATTTGCAAATCATTTGAGTCAGTTCGGGAGTTCGTAGCGGGTTCGCGAATCATTTGAGTCAGTTCGGGAGTTCGTAGCGGGTTCGCGAATCATTTGAGTCAGTTCGGGAGTTCGTAGCGGGATCGCGAATCATTTGAGTCAGTTCGGGAGTTCGTAGCGGGATCGCGAATCATTTGAGTCAGTTCGGGAGTTCGTAGTGGGTTCGCGAATAATTTGAGTCAGTTCGGGAGTTCGTAGCGGGATCGCGAATCTTTTGAGTCAGTTCGGGAGTTCGGAGCGGGATCGTGAATCATTTGAGTCAATTTGGGGATCGCGAATCATTTGAGTCAGTTCGGGAGTTCGTAGCGGGATCGCGAATCATTTGAGTCAGTTCGGGAGTTCGGAGCGGGATCGCGAATCATTTGAGTCAGTTCGGGAGTTCGGAGCAGGATCGCGAATCATTTGAGTCAATTTGGGGATCGCGAATCATTTGAATCAGTTCGGGAGTTCGTAGCGGGATCGCGAATCTCTTGAGTCATCTGACTCCAGTTTGGGAGTTGGAGCGGGATCGCGAATCATTTGAGTCAGTTCGGGAGTTCGTAGCGGTTTCGCGAATCATTTGAGTCAGTTTGGGGTTCGCGAATCATAGCTGTATATGGATAGGCATTTTTAACTAATTTAGTAGCTAGTTATAATTACGATTTCCACGCTTGTTAAGGTGTGAAATGTGAACTCGTATTTTTTGTTTTAATGATGTGCCTTTTAACAGTATCAAATATATTCAAAAACTAAACAAATCGTGCCTAAAAAGTGCATGCATCTAGGCTAATTTAAAGTTACATGATAAAGTCATACTAGTGCGCGTGCGCATTTTGAGTGCGTTCTTTCACTGCATTATTTGGTGTATTTAAATGCATATATGAAAGGATGTGAATGATCACAAAATTCAAGATATGAACCCTTTGTGCCAAAAGGGTTCTTTCTTGTCATTATAGAACCTTTTTAGCATAAAAGGTTCTTTGGAGTTGAGTAAAGAACCCCAATTATCCCTTTTTTTCTAACAGTTTGTTGTCATAAATATCACAGACATCCCAAGTCTCCCGGAAGTTCCGGGATTCTCCCGCATTTTGAAAGCAGCTCACTGAGACCCGCAAATTAGTTAAAATCTCCCGGAATCTAGACCGAGCGAGCAAAAGCGTGCATGTAGCGCGCGCACGGCAGAGAGGGAGAGGGAGCGAGAGACCTTGCGTGTGTGTGCTAATGTGCGTGTGTGCGAAGCGCATTTCAGACAGAGAGCGTCCTGATTGGCCTGTTTCTGCAAATCAACCAATCAATTTTCAGTGTGGGCGGGCTTTTATCTCTTCTCCCGAACAAAATTAATCAGTTATGTCTATCTAGAAACAATGAAGTTTTGCTGTTCCAAAACTGTCTCATAAAGGTTGAGAATGCCCAGGCTAAAAAAACTGCATAAACATTCAATAACGCTTCAGATATGCTGAGTCCCTTTTATTTGGTTTGTTTTATTTTATTTACTTTGTTTTAGCTTATTTTTATTGTTTTTTTTTTCTCAATCTAATTTGTTCTCCCTTGTCATGTGAACATTATAGAAAATGTCTTCTCAGATTATTTGCTGGAGGTGTGACTCTTAGTTTATGATACAATAAGATTTAAGATATTGTACATTTTGAGGATGTAATTTTTTTTTTCTTCTTTTTTGTCAGATGTTTTCATTGTTTATTATGATAAGAAGAAAAAAAAGTCTATCTAGATACAGGAGCACTATGGCAGAGGGAAAGTGCCACAAAAAAAAAAAAAAAGTATAAGACACATTTTACGGCAGACTACACGAATGTGTACCCGTCTTATAGATGTAAAACATAATGAGTCTTGCTCAAGCATTGCCCATGGCGGGTTAAATGATTGCAAAAGGCATGTTGAGGTGAGTTGACAAGTTTCATTTCATCTGCATATTATTCAGACTTGTTGCCAAGGCTACATGAAAACAACAAACTCTTTAGACCTGTTTAAAGTTGCAATGGAAAATAAATAAAAGCAGTTTACATAAATTGTATAAGCAGATTATATAAATAGTATAAGTAATCTACATATTTAAACATAATTAACAAATAATTACATAGGCCTATAGTTTATAGAAATAATATTTTATGCTTATCTTTTAGGGACCACAACATGTTAGGGAGGCTAAGCGCAGGGAAGTTCTCCAATTCAGATAGACAAAGTCTCACTGAGGTGGTGACTACATCTGAGATGTATTTCCTTCCTTTTTTGGGGGGTGGGGGGTGGGGTCTTCGGGATACCTCCTGGAAATGACTTTTTGCAGGTTGGGATGTCTGATATCATACAAAAACAAAGTGAATGAGATTGTACATTATCATACAAAGATAGCAGATCACCAAAACATAAACTGGAAAAAAGTAAATAAATAAAAGTAAATAAAAACCTAGTGTAGCAACTAGTAAAAGTAGAAGCTAGTAAAGTTCTCAATTACAAAGAAACAGCAAGTATCACATTAGTTAACATTGATAAGAAAGAATGAAATAGTCTTTTCTTTTAAAACATACTCAAATATTTTTTTGTTTTATTTACAACTTATAACTAAAAACTTTTTTTACAGAATAAAATAGTTTTGAATTTCCGTGAGAGTGTTGCATGCATTTGTTCGACATTTGGACTCATTGTGCTTGTGTTCTGTTAGTAGTGATGTACAATCACTGCATGAGATTTGAATCAGACAATCTTGCTCAGATTCGTTCACTGATTCATTGGTATGAAGGTGCATTAACTTTACTGATATAAGAAGTCTGCACAAGTCTAACCAAAGAGGTCTGAACTTCAAATAAATAAATATTGCAATGAATGTGCTTTTACCAAATGGACCTGAATAGAAACAAATAATTTTTCCATCATTCGTTTGCATTTTATTTATTTTTTCTCTAAAATGTGATTTAAGCAAGTCAGGTTTGAATGAGAAGTGGTTTGTGTTGAGTCACAGCTGTTTCGTGTTATGACTGTAAGATCGTAAAACTCTTCTGTTTTGTTTTGAATGGCGAATGGCTGCTGGGAGAGGCGAGTTCACTCCTTTCTCCGTCAGAGGAGGAGCAGCACGAGGAGCTGTGGAAGTAGTGCGACACAAACTGATTCGCATCTTAAACCTGGTCATGTTGAGACTGTGTCTGAGACAACACAAGGTGATCGACGAGCAGGACGAGGACGAGGTGCTGAACTCCAGTCAGTATCCACAGAGAATCATCAGAGCCGGGGAGATGCAAAACATGACACATGCTTTCCAAACACTGCGTCGTCATTCACGCCAAAGGACTTCACGAAACTACACACCAAAAGCCAGAGATAAAACATCTATACTGACAGTAGTTTTTGAGTTTTTAATAATTTTTTTTTATGACTGTCAAAGACCAAACAGAAAAATTGACAGTAGCAGATTTTCACCCAAAGAGGGGACGGTTTATTATTTAAAAAATATCAAGTTTAGTAAATAATGTATGAATATGAGAATTTTAGTCATGATAAAAAAAGTTACACTTTATTTCGATAGTCCACTTTAGACATTCTACTCACTAGAAGTAACTTTTTTAACTACATGTCAACTAATTATCATTAATTTGCTGCTACATGTCTACTAACTCTCAGACTAGACTGTTAGGGGCAGAGATGTATGAAGTACTAGAGACCCATACTTGAGTAAAAGTACAAGTGCTCTATCAAAAAAGTGACTTGAGTAGAAGTTGAAGTGCTCTTTAAACACCACACTCAAGTAGAAGTACTAAAGTATTCAATATTTTTTGTACTTAAGTATTGCAAGTAGTCTATTTTAAAATGTACTACTCAAGTACTGAAAGTAAAAGTAGAAGTATTGTGTTACGTAGCTATTAAAGAAAGTAGTCAAAAGTTTGAACATATTGTTTTTACTTTTTCAAATGATTAACCTAAAGGACAATCACAATTCCTTTGACTGTAACTTCTTGTAAACAAAAAAGGGTTACTAGGGTTAGTTAGCCCAATTTGCAAAATGATGTCATTGATAACTTACCCTCATGTTGTTTCAAACCCATAAGACATCAGAGGGTCATTTAGAATTTTTTAAAGCATCGAAAATACATTTTGGTCCAAAAATAGCAAAAACTACGACTTTATTCAGCATTGTCTTCTCTTCCGTGTCTGTTGTAAGACAGTTAAAAACAAAGCAGTTTGTGATATCTGGTTCGCGAACGAATCATTCGTAACCGGATCTTTTTGAAACAGTTCACCAAATCGAACTGAATCGTTTTAAACGGTTCGCGTCTCAAATACGCATTAATCCACAGATGAATTAAGCTGTTAACTTGTTTAATGTGTCTGACACTCCTTCTGAGTTAAAACAAACCAATATCCCGGAGTAATTCATTGACTCAAACAGTACACTGACTGAACTGCTGTGAAGAGAGAACTGAAGATGAACACCGAGCCGAGCCAGATAATGACTCGTTCACGAGTCAAGAACCGTTTCTGTCAGACGCGTCCGATTCGTGAACCGAGGAGCTGATGATACTGCGCATGTGTGATTTAGCGTGAAGCAAACCGACACACAGAGCGTCTGAAACAAACTGATTCTTTTGGTGATTGATTCTGAACTAATTCTGTGTTAATGTTATGAGCCCAGGTGCAGTCAACGCCAATGACGCCATTGCGTCGAGCGCAAAAGAATCGGTGAACTGTTTTCTTCAACTGGTTTATTGAATCGAACTGTCAGAAAGAAGTAAAAGTGGAAGTAGGAGAAAAATAATAATACTCTAGTAAAGTACAGATACCGCCTTTTAGTACTTAAGTACAATAGTGAAGTAGTTCTACTTCGTTACTATACATCTCTGGTTAGGGGTAGGTTTAGGGTTAGTGTCAGTGTTAGGTCTAGGTTTAGGGTTAGTATAAGTTGACAAAGAAAATGTTAGAAGATATTAAGCAGACAGTTTACTAATACTCTACTAACTGCTAGATGACATGTACTGTATTTTTCGGACTATAAGTCACACCTGAGTACAAGTTGCATCAGTCCAAAAATACGACATGATGTGGAAAAAAACACATATAAGTCGCACTGGACTATAAGAAAACATTACCGTCTCCAGCCGCGAGAGGGCCTATATGATTTCAGTGTAGACTACAGGAGCACTGAGCGGCATAGAGACTGTAGACGGTAATGTTTTCTCTTAGTTCATTTCTCTTGGTTCATGTCAAATTAATTTGGATAAATAAGTCGCACCTGACTATAAGTCGCAGGACCAGCCAAACAATTAAAAAAAGTGCAACTTATAGTACGGAAAATACGGTAGTTGCAAATTTACTTACTGTTAGGAGAATGTCTAAAGTGGACTATCGAAATAAAGTATAACCAAAAAAATATATATATATTCCATGTGTTTGTTTTGCTATTGCAATTTGCATTTTAAAAACATCTGGTGAATTCAATTAACTAATGTCTAACAGGTTCTTAACTAATTTGGGTTCACATATGTAATCAAGATTCAGTTTTAATAACAAATGTTTGCATAAATGGGTAAAACTAACTAATTAACTAAATACTATGTAACCAAATCATGGTAAAAATATGCCATTGCTTTGAAAAAGTCAGCATTTTCTTCCTACATGTACACCATTTTGACCAGTTTCACTAGCTTTAAAAGAGTGAATCATGTAGCACAGGCAGACTGTGTCTAATAGATTACACTTGTAGAAGAGATTTTCAATTGCTTTATAAAAAGTTACTATGCGTTTATGGATAGAGTTCTTATTGCATTTACACTGTTTTGTCCAGCTTCAAGAGCTTCAAAAGAGTGAATCATTTTGCATTTTTAGGTTCCATTTAATAAAATTACTCCTTAATGAAAACATTTGCGATAGGAGTCTTTCAGCATTATTCGGTTGCTCCTGTAATTGCATTTACACAGTTGTGACCAGCCAGTGTCATCAACATGCTTCCTGAGCTCTTTACAATAGTGAATCACTTTGCAAAGCAATTTGTTCAGTTGATTCAGTTCAGCTGATTCTCTCCCCCATCACTTATGTATATTAAATATGTAATCCAAACATTATTTGCATGCGGAGTACACTGTGAGCATGATAAATGTCTCACCAAAATTGGGTGAGTTTATCCTCAAAACAAGAACATATTTTCTCAAAATGAAGTGGGTTTATGCTTAAAACAAGAACAGTTTTATCAAAGATATGTCAGTTTGTGAATACCACAGATTTATCAAAATATGTGGGTTTATGCTTTGAGCAAGAACAAATGTATAAATTAATGTTGATAAAAACCTGTTATACTAAAACCACTCAGACATAAAATAAAAATGTTTACAAATCTGTATAGACATTGAAATAAATGCATAAAGTATTAACGCTCAGATAGAAAGAAAGTTTATTGTAATACATTTATTTCAGTTGTTTTTAGTTCTATATAATGAACTGTTATACTCATATATGTATTTTTCATGAAAGAAAAATGTAGTACATATTTCATGCCTTATTTACTTGTGCTAACATTTTATTTATTGCATGACATTTTTAATAATTTCTATAGATGTTTATTTAATTTTGCGTGTCTGGGGTGTTTGTAGTCTCAGTGTGGAATCTACTAATCATACTACTCTGTTTCTCTCTCTCTCTATATATATATGACACGGATGTTATGCTTATTAGTTTTGTTTGCCCACTGAAAGTGGATTTGACATTTAAATAATATGTATTTGGAAGATAAAAGTAATTAAAGGTCCATACAAAATAAAAGTCAGATTCATTCATGTAGCACTTTAAAAAAATATGTTAAACAAATTTCCATAGTTTGCTGCCAATTCCACACGAATGTCCAATGTTTCTGAAACTCTATGAAATTCTGAAAAGTGGACGTAAAATAATAGCAGACTTCATTGCACAAGATATGTATATAATAATCAAACAACAATAATGTTGATAAAATAAAAATTTTAGAAAATTGCTCACTGTTCTTGTTTGAAAACTTTCAAATACCTCAACACTCATTTTATTGCTTGTAATGTGTTTCTTTGTTATTCATTTAATTCTAAATGTAAAATAAAATTATACAGTTTTATTTGTATATTAATTTATTTTTATTTAATCATATTTATCTTATTCACTGTGTATCTGTTGTTGTTTTTAGCTGATTTTGTATTGAACTACCTAATTTAAGTGTTTTTATTATGTGTTCTGGTCAGTGTCAGCTGACCTTCAAATATGCTTTAGAAATAAAATGTACTAATTGTCTTATCAATTTGGGTATTATTTTAAAGAGCACTTTTATAATTACATTTTATAAATTATGTATTTAATGTAGTAAAACAGTTACAAATAAGTTTTTTTTTCTTTCTCTTTTTTGTGTTAAAATTCTCAGAATTGAATGACGGGACGATGCCCCGGATTGGCACCCATCTTGTGGAAAGTCTATAAATGTTTTTTTAATGTTTTTAAATTTTTTATTTATGTATGTTATTTTATATATTATTTTCTGCTATTTTGTCTTCCTATCTCTTTTAAAACCCTGTAAAAGTTTTTTTCCCTTGTTAAACAGGTTTAAATATATATATATATATATATATATATATATATATATATAAAACAAATTTAGCCTTGCTAATTAATAATACATATTTTAAAAAACATATTATACAGGTGCTGGTCATATAATTAGTATATCATCAAAAAGTTGATTTATTCCATTCAAAAAGTGAAACTTGTATATTATATTCATTCATTACACACAGACTGATATATTTAAAATATTTATTTATTATAATTTTGATGATTATAACTGACAACTAAGGACAATCCCAAATTCAGTATCTCAGAAAATTTGAATATTGTGAAAAGGTTCAATATTGAAGACACCTGGTGCCACACTCTAATCAGCTAATTAACTCAAAACACCTGCAAAGGCATTTAAATGGTCTTTCAGTCTAGATCTGTAGGCTACACAATCATGGGGAAGACTTCTGACTTGACAGTTGTCCAAAAGACGACCACTGACACCTTTCACAAGGAGGGCAAGACAAAAAAGGTCATTGCAACAGAGGCTGGCTGTTCACAGAGCTCTGTGTCCAAGCACATTAATAGAGAGACGAAGGGAAGGGAAAGATGTGGTAGACAAAACTGTTCAAGCAATAGGGATAACCGCACCCTGGAGAGGATTGTGAAACAAAATCCATTCAAAAATGTGGTGGAGATTCACAAAGAGTGGACTGCAGCTGGAGTCAGTGCTTCAAGAACCACTACACACAGACGTATACAAGACGTGGGTTTCAGCTGTTGCATTCCTTGTGTCAATCCAATCTTGAACAACAGACAGCATCAGAAGTGTCTAAAGACAAAAAGGACTGGACTGCTGCTGAGTGGTCCAAAGTTATGTTCTCTGATGAAAGTAAATTTAGCATTTCCTTTGGAAATCAGGGTCCCAGAGTCTGGAGGAAGAGAGGAGAGGCACACAATCCATATTGCTTGAGGTCCAGTGTAAAGTTTCCACAGTCAGTGATGGTTTGGGGTGCCATGTCATCTGCTGGTGTTGGTCCACTGTGTTTTCTGAGGTCCAAGGTCAACAAAGCCGTATACCAGGAAGTTTTAGAGCACTTCATGCTTCCTGCTGCTGACCAACTTTATGGAGATGCAGATTTAATTTTCCAACATGACTTGGCACCTGCACACAGTGCCAAAGCTACCAGTACCTGGTTTAAGGACCAAGGTATCCCTGTTCTTAATTGGCCAGCAAACTCGCCTGACCTTAACCCCAAAGAAAATCGATGGGGTATTGTGAAGAGGAAGATGCGATATGCCAGATCCAAGAATGCAGAAGAGCTGAAGGCCACTATAAGAGCAACTTGGGCTCTCATAACACCTGAGCAGTGCCACAGATTGATCGACTCCATGCCATGCCGCATTGCTGCAGTAATTCAGGCAAAAGGAGCCACAAATAAGTATTGAGTGCTGTACATGCTCATACTTTTCATGTACATACTTTTCAGTTGGCCAAGATTGCTAAAAATCCTATCTTTGTATTGGTCTTAAGTTCACTCTAAATACTGCTGGGTTGAAAACAACCTAATTTGGGTTGCTTATTTTATGGTTTAAAATTATTACATTTGCAGGGTTTCAAAATCCAGAGCGGGTATTTTTTTATCACTGTATTTCAGAAGGAAACCTACTAGAAAATGTTCGATTTCATTTAGCATGTAATGAACTTGCGGAGTGGTGCCATGAATTGAGTTTAAGGTTGTGGGAAACAATGCATTGCTAGGCTAAAATGAACCCAAATTGAGCTAGGCATTAAACCTACAAATCTTCTAAAATACTTTTAACAATTACCACTTCAACACCCTCAAAATAATTATGCTATTTCTGGGCTTCAGAAAGCTTCTTTACTGAAACATTAAAACAGACATGACATTCACATACCTCACAAATGTTCATGTACGTGGAGGACTGCTCTTCAAACTGTTAGTTCACCAAATAATAAAAATGCTCATAATTTACTATCCACATGTTATTCCATACCCATACAAACTTTGCTCATTTTTGGAAAACAATAAATATATTAAAAGTGAATTGAAAGTGACATTCAGCCAAGTATGGTGACCCATACTCGGAATTCGTGCTCTGCTTTTAACCCATTCAAAATGCACACACACACACACACACACACACACCCAGAGCATTTATGCAGCGCACGTGGAGCAGTTGGGCACTGTACATGCACTCCACCCACCCACAATTCCTGCCGGCCCGAGACTCGAACTCACAACCCTTCGATTGCAAGTCCGACTCTCTAACCATTAGACATTAATATTCTCTTAATTTGTGTCCTCCATTGCTAGTCAGGAAGACCAGTATTTTATTTTGAACATACATGTTTGCTATCTCTCACACAAACAGATTCTGTCTCTTTAACTCTCGTTGTGGGGACAATGAAGACACAAGCTCGATAAGTCTGAAATATTACATGCAAAATACTTTTAACAATTACCACTTCAACACCCTCAAAATAATTATGCTAGACTTTACTACACAATGCCGTTTGATTTAGGAGACTAACATACATTCAGTTTAACCGCGAAAACCATATCCGTCTATTAACACCTGAAAAAGTGCAGATAATGTAAAATCTTATGTAAATATGACAAAAGACATTCACGAACGTTATATTAAAAGTAGCTCTTCCGTTCAGTAACGTTAAATGAGGCCGTTAAGTCCTCCGTGTCTGAGGCGAAAACCGCGTCCATGTTTTTTACAAATAAAAAGTTAAGCTCCTTTGTTTCTGCCTTTCATAAAACTTTCCGCCTTTAATACAACCGGGTAAACAAACAACGATAACTTTACATTTTGAATCTTTACTTACCATAGTCTCTCACTCGCTTCTCGCTTCTTTCATGCTGAGAAAATGGCGGCTGCTTGCACCGGAGACATACGTACGTGCTCTCCTTCACATCCGCGTTCCCAACACTGCGCCGCTGGGTTAAAATCGAGACTCATTTTCAACCCAAACTTGGATTAAAACAACCCAAAGTCCAACGCAGCGGTCTCAACCCAGCGTTTTTTAGTGTGTTATATTCAAATTTTCTGAGATACTGAATTTGGGATTTTCCTTAATTGTCAGTTATAATCATCAAAGTTAAAAGAAATAAACATTTGAAATATATCAGCCCGTGTGTAATGAATTTATATAATATACAATGTTCACTTTTTTAATGGAATTAGTGAAATAAATAAAACTTTTTGATTATATTCTAATTATAATTTTTTTTTTGCATGTTTTGTTTTTGTAGCATTTACACAGTTTTGACTAGCAGGCGTCACTAGAGTGTGGGGTTTCGAGCACTTTGAAACAGTGAATCATTTTGCGCAGCAATTGGTGAAGTTGAGTCGAAGCTTTGAAAAAGTTCCTTTCTCCCATCACTAGCTGGAGGTTAATTATTGACATTAACGAGCTCAATGAATTCCTCCAATTAAAAGCGTTTAAATATAAATGTCATCAGTCCAGCTGATTGAGAGTAACTAGAGCAGTAGAAGTACTGCAGGGTTTCTGAAAGAGGCACTTGATTTGAATCTAGTCTTGGATTACCATCCTTATCCACAGTTATGAATCAGTTTTGTGTTTGGAAAGGGCTCATTTTAGTCCTTTTTCTCTTTGCTGTTGATGGACAGAGATCAGGACCGTGAGTAAATGGGGTTTGAAATGAAAAATAAGATGTCTTTATGTTTTAATGTGATTTCTCAAAGTTTGTTTTAAGTCTCTAGTATGGAGCCTACTTCTCTTATACATTTATATTGGATGTGTGCTGATCGGACTTCTGACCTTTTATTGAACGTGTTTGTTTCCACAGATCCTTCTTGGTGATGTTTTCTGCAGTGATCGAGTCTGGCTCTAATGCCAAATTGTGTGCAAGTCTTCTGAAACCCAATGAGAGTCTTGCAATGACCATCTTTCTGGTTGATGACCAGAACCAGACAACACCGCTTGCGCAGCTGAGTTCTTCAGATGCATTTCACCGTTGTTTTAGTTTCAAGGTCTGTCTCAGTGTGGCATATGCAGTGTTTTTTCTTTCCTGTATTAAAGTGTTTCTCTACAGGCTCCTCAAGTAGATGGAGAATTAATGCAGAAAGTGAGGGTGGTTCTTCAAGGGAGGTTCTTCAAAATGACTGAAGAGAGGAAAGTCCTGTTCAGAAGTTACCTGCCTCTGACCTTCATCCAAACCGACAAACCCATCTACAACCCAGGACAAATGGGTGAGCTACAAATGACCCTTGTATTAATATTAGAAGTGATCAGAACTTGTGTAATGGACTTCGTACACCTTCAAGTGCATTATGTAATCCAAGTGAGCTGTTTCTCTTCTACAGTGAACTTCAGGGTTCTGACCATGGATGCTAAATTTGTTCCTCTTAATCAAATGGTAAAGCCTGAGCTGCTTCTGGTCTTCCAGGATTTTTTCTTTTTTTTTTTTTTAAATAAGTTGCCTAATGTTATGTTTTGTCTTTACAGTACAGTCTAGTGGTGGTGGAGGTGAGAACTTGTTCTGGATCAAGTCTTTGGATAGATGCAACACTGGTTCACCTCTACATGTTCTTTGTGGTTTTACTGTTTCTTGGGCTTTCATCATTCCAAGCTTTTTCCCTCCAAATAGGACAATAACAAGAACCGGATCGGTCAGTGGACAAATGTTTCCTCAACTGGGTGGATATTGCAGCTTTCTCACCAGTTAAACCCTGAGGCTCCGGTTGGGATGTATGCTCTGAGGGCTTTTATTGGTGACCGTATGATTTCTCAGGATTTTGAGGTGAAAAAGTATGGTAAGTTACCACACATGATGTGCAGTGGGTAGTCTTGATGACTGACTGGGGTCCTAATTTAAAGCCTTGGTTTCTGGTTTAGTTTTACCCAAGTTTGACGTCACCTTGACCACACCACAGATGTACAGTGTGGGAGATGTTGGACTGAAAGTTGAGGCTTGTGCCAAGTAAGTGTGAGCTCTTATATTCTTGACTTTTTGGGTGATCTTGTTCCTTAACCCTTTACTCACAGATACACGTATGGGCAACCTGTACCTGGTCAAGCGTTGGTGGAAGTGTGTCGTGAGCCGTTCCCGTTTTCTGTGGTACCTGGTGTGTCTCGTGTGTGTCTTAACAAAACCGCAATGGTAGGAGACCACTTTAAAGAGCAGGATTAGCTTTTTTTTTTTTTTTTTCTTTTAAACCTGTCCACACCCAAGTCTGACCACCTTTGTTTTGCTACCAGATGAACAACACCGGTTGTGCTTCCCTTACTATCAGTACGTCAGAGTTTTTCACCACCAAATTTGAAGAGAACCTGCAAAATTCCTTCAATGTTAATGTGAATGTCACTGAAGCGGGAACAGGTGAGCAGCTAGCTGGAATTTTTTTTTTTTTTTTTTTTAAACCAGTGACTTGTTTGGTACGTCTTTATTCGCAATGTTTCCTCCCAGGTGTAATGATGTCAAAATCCACAACCGTGTTCACTACGTTTGAAGTTGGCAAGGTCTCATTTTTGGACCTCCCAGGTTTCTTTAACTATGGATCAGTGATCAATGGAAAGGCAAGTAAAGCTACATCTAAGACATCCTCATTGGTTCCCCTTCCTAACCTTTCTATCTCAACAGATCTCTGCATCTTATTTCAACGGGACTCCAATAGCAAGGAAGGCCGTCTATCTCCTGGATGGTAGCCAATGGCCTAACAAACTGTTGCTGAATCTGACTACGAACCTGAATGGAGTGGCTTCTTTCTCCCTCAACACAGCTGACTTCCCTAAAGCTGGTCTTACTCTGGTGGTACGATTTGCCTTAATCCTATTCTGAGGTGGAAGGTGATGAATTGCATCTACTTGTGCTACTATAAGGGTTTTTGTCTTCTCTCATGCAGCATGAGTTAAGATACATATTTTTAGACCCACATATTGCCTGTTCGTTCCATTTTTGACAAGTAATTTGAAATTTGCATCTCTTGAGCAATGAATGTGTGGCATTCCTCAATGACTCAATATCTGAATGATTCCGTTCAATTGCAGAGTCTTAAGTGACTTCCACATTCTGGTGGTCTTGAGGTCTCATGTAAAATGTCTCGTATATCAAAGATTTTCAGATTTTGTAGGTCTATCCCAGGCCTATTAAATTGTTTAATTAGTTACATCTAAACTGTGCAGGGCTGTTACCCTCCGGTTTTGGAGTTTGACACCTTTTAGCCTATCCCGTTTTTGCCTCCCCACTGTTAAAGTTTAACCAACTCATTTTTACTGAGTACATGAAGTGTGATACTATATGTAGTAAGTTCACTTTAATAATAGTACTGGAGTAGAATTTGTAATCTCCACCTCTGATCCCACTTATCAATTAAGATTTATCTTGCATGAAGCTAAATGGTTTTTTTTTCTGTTCTTTCAGGCAAGTGCTACTTCACCGGTTTTTTATGGTTTTAAATCGCCCTACTTCAGTACCGAAAGGAAGAATGTGCCGCTTTTCCAAGCTGCTACTGAAAACCCAACGTTTAGTCAACTGACTATAGGGACGCTTGAACAGCCGCTGAAATGTGGTGCCAAGTATCCAGTGACAATCAAGTATTCTTTTGTTGGAGAGACTGGTGACTACAGTGCCGACATCGTCTATATGGTGAGTGGATGCTGGTTTTGATGACTGCACTTGTTGGTTCTCTCTTTGGCACCTCTTATGCCCCAGTCTGTCTCTTGTCAGGTCTTGTCCAAAGGAGTGATCGTCCTGCATGGATTTCAGACGGTTCAAGTGAGGGCTCTGAATGCACCAAGTGGCACAGTGTCGTTCCAGCTGTCTGTCAGTGTCGATATGGCTCCAGTAGTGCAGATTCTGGCCTTCTGTGTTCTGCCCAGTGAGAATGTGGTTGCTGCTAGTGCAGCTTTTGACACTGAAATGTGTTTCCAAAACCAGGTGTGTGGACATCTAGCACCTCGACTTTGTGGGTTGTGGCAGCATGTCCTTCAGCTTGAGCTTGTTCTTGTTCCAGGTGTCTCTGCAGTTTTCTCCCCCTACAGCTGTTCCTGGTGAGGGAAATGTTTTGACCGTGTCTGCTCAAGCAGGATCCCTGTGTGGCCTCAGTGCTGTTGATCAGAGTGTTCGGATCATGGAGCCAGGAAGACGTTTGAATGCTGAAGCGGTATCCATGTGCATTTCATTAGTCTTGTCAGACTTGACTTGACATCCTGGTTTAGTCTCAGAATTTGAGTTCTGCAGATGGATCAATTGGACGGACCAAAGCTACTGTGGCTTGTCATACATTACTTTGCATAAAACGTGTCAAATTATTGTTTGACAGTCCCAGGTGATTCACTGACTTCTGATGCAATTGCTGGTTAAACTTACCTGGATTCGCATCCATTGCTGAAATGCCTATTAGGAAAAACATCTGTTTCTCAGTAATCCATTAAGTGCCAACACCCATTTTTGGAATATAGATGCGAGTACCCGGTTCAGACTTTGATTTTGATAATTCATGGATTCTTTAGAATCCCAACCTAAGGTTGAACTTTGTTTAAAAAAAAAAAAAAACTGCATATTGCAGAAGTGGAATTTCAAAGTGGAAATATGGTTTAAATTAAAGATGAAAAATGGTACGTTTGCTTTAAGTTGTGTTCCCAGTTTGAAGAGTGAGGAAAAAGAAACTGAGATTCCTGAGAGCTTATTTGACTGGTGTTTCACCAATGTGCCATGGTTGTATTTCATTCTGCTTGGTAACTGATCTCATCCAAATGCCTAAATTTATTACTTAAAACTAAAGAGTTTAACACTTGGTAGCTTGCTATGTGTCCACCTGGCTTTCCTCTTAAACTGCTCAGTGAGGTGTGTTTTGACCTAACACTTCCCTCCCCTTCCATGTTTTTAGGTGTTCAACCTGCTCCCAGTACGAGCTCAATCCTATTATCCGTTTCCTGTTGAGGATGAACAGGAGTGCCTGAATGTTCGACCCCGTCGAGCTGTTCCTACAGACCAAGCTTACGAAGCTTTCCAGGTTGGAAGTAGTTTGCAGTCATTTTAGTCGCTGAATACTGATCCATTCTTCAAATTCATCTTTATGCTTTGCTTTGACAGAGTGTGGGGATGAAGGTTGCAACAAATCTGGCTGTCCAAGAACCTAACTGCTTGACCTACAGAGGCCTGAACTACTATCGCAACTTCCGTGGCAGTAAGTCTTTTTAGGTTCTTGATCTAGACATCCCACCCTCCCCCCACCCACACACTTTTTTTTTTTTTTTGGTAAAGGTTTTTACTGGGTGAAGTGGCACAACCACTGCCTGAATAGTGTTCTTCCAGACTTTCAGAAATAAAATTCTGGGATGGGCATTCTCTGGCAAATCAGGGTTTACACATCACATTCTGGTAACTGTATGGCTTGTTTAGAACTTTAGCCAAGCTGGTACTAAAGTGCCAGATGTTGTACACCGGGTAACCCCCGACCCAAAATGTACATGTTGTACTGTGGCACTTAAAACTTTTTTTTTTTTTTACTATAGGCTAGCCTGGCACACAGTCCTGACTTGCCCACTTATTTATAGGCTTAAACAAATCAATTGGCTGTTGCAGTTCTGGTATAAAGTGTGGCTGTTCTTTTGTTTCTCTCAGTGTTTTTAAAGGCGCCTGAAAACGAGTTTGCTGGAGGTGATGACCGCTCCTCTATTGACGTGACTGTCAGGACTTACTTCCCAGAAACCTGGATCTGGCAGCTTGCTCAAGTGGGGTAAGTGAAGAATCTATAGCACTTTAGGGTCTTTGCATTTTCATGTGGAAAAAGGTTTTTTGGGGGGTTGGGTGTATGGTGTGTTGAACTCTGCTGGGCTGTGGTCCTCCCAGGAACTGCGGTTGAGCTCACTGACCTAAAGCCACTTGGGCTAAACTTGTTTGCCTCTCCTGCCCCCTCATTTATATCTTCTGGTGTGCTTTTCAGAAACACTGGATCCACGAGAGTTAATATGACGGTTCCTGACACAATCACCACATGGGAGACTGAGGCATTCTGTGTGTCCTCCAAAGGCTTTGGCTTGGCTCCTCCTGTTCAGCTGACGGTCTTCCAGCCCTTTTTCCTGGAGCTCTCCCTGCCTTACTCCATTATCCGTGGAGAGTCTTTTGAGCTGAAGGCCACAGTCTTCAACTACCTGTCCAAGTGCATCATGGTCTGGATTCATATTAGTGTAACGGGTGTCTTGGGTGTTCTAATTGTTTTAGAGATGTGCAAGCTGATAGCGGCTCAATGGTCCGAGCTTTCACAGTAAGATGTAGCCTATTTTAATGCTGATAGAATAAGCCATTTGAAATACAGAGCCCCTTTCCATGAGTTGTGTTCCATCAAAGCAGTATCATGTGCAAGAATGACTTCAAGTCTTAATTTCGGTCACTGTTTACGAACTGCCCACAACTAAATGTGGAAAACTTCAGTTGACCGTTCTCCCTGATGGGCCTAAACCAGCCAAGTTCCTAGTGCAAAAAATTATATCCCAGAAAACGAAGCTTGTCAAAATCACACTCTCAAAGAATCTTGTCTTTACTCTGTGTGCACTAATATAATTCTTTGGCAGGTTAAAGTGACTCCAGCTGTTTCTTCGGACTTCAGTCTTCGACCTTTTAATGATCCGTATTCCTCCTGTCTCTGTGCCAATGGGAGAAAGACCTTTAAATGGATTCTCTCCGCATCGGTCCTTGGTCTGTTTTTCATGGTTTGTCTCTTGTAAATTGAGTGAGTTATTGCTCACTTCCCCTCTGTATTATAGGATCTGTAAATGTGACTGTCAGTGCTCGGGCTGATCAATCCCAGGTTCGATGTGGCACTGAAGTTGTGACCGTGCCAACAAGAGGACGCATTGACATTGTTACTGAAAGTCTACTTGTTCTGGTAAGTGTTAACCAGCTTTCTGGTGTTTGATCATGGAGCTCATGCAGTTTTACTGATGTGGTGCACTTCTGTTTTTTTATTTTATTTTTTTAGCCTGAAGGAGTTGAAAGGATCTTCACCCAGAGTTGGTTATTTTGTCCAAAGGGTTTGTTTGCACTCAGTGACTTTTGAAGTGATTTTCTCCTTGTAAACTGTAGTGCCTGGTTTTTCACACCCTGTCTGCTATGTAGTGTTTTGGGTTTGAGTACACCAGTGTTAATGGACTAGCGTTCCCACTGTACATGGTTGTGGTCTATCAGTGCATGGTAAAAACGTTTGGCTTTAGCGCAAGATGTAGGCTGTATGCTTTAAGTGTTTTGCAACTTGGTATACAATCCTAGAAGTCAAATGCATACATGCGACGTTTGAGTTTAAACTCAAAGGCTGTGATTGTTAAAGTACTGTGAGGACCTAAACAACCGTGGATCCATAGCAGACTACAAATGAGTCCTATGTGAAAGCACGAGTCTGGCTTCTGCACTGTATACGTAACCCACACGGGCTGCATGTGGTCTGCAGACAGTGTGTGTAAAACTGGTGTAGCCTAGCTCTCTGTGCTGATCTGTTCCTTCCTTATTTATGAAGCACTTTTACACTTGTCACTGAACACAGTGCTGTCTCTGTTCTGTTTTGGTCCACAGGGAGCGTCCTTTCAGAAGATGTGTCTCTGATGTTTCCAAGAAATGTGATCCAGGGATCTGCCAAATGCTCAGTTTCAGTCCTTGGTAAGGCACTTCATTAAGGGGGAAGTGGACCCGGAGATGTTCAGCAAATTAACTTTTGGTTTCTAAGGGTTTTTGATTTTGTTTTTCTTCCTCTTAGGGGACATAATGGGTCGTGCGCTAAATAATCTTGATGGCTTGCTACAGATGCCATCTGGCTGTGGAGAACAAAATATGATAACTCTTGCTCCCAATATCTACATCCTGCAGTACCTGGAAGGCACTGCGCAGCTCACCCCAACCATCCGACAGACTGCCACTGGTTACCTTCAGAGCGGTACAGATGACCGAATCCTACACCTCAGAGTTCATTTGGTGTAATGTGAATCCTGACCAAGGTTTTTTTTTTTTTTTTTACTTGAACAGGATACCAAGGACAGCTAAACTACAGGCACAGTGATGGTTCATACAGCACATTTGGCTACGATGCTTCCAATACATGGTATGTTTCATGCCGTTCTTTTATTGTGCATTGAATTGGGACTTTTAATGTGGCTTTTTTTTTTTTTTTTCATGGCCAGGTTGACCACCTTCGTCATGAGGTCTTTTGGCCTAGCAAGGCGTTTCATCTTCATTGATCCCAGTGTCCTCCAGAGCGCACAGGATTGGTTGATCAGCAAGCAGGGTTCAGATGGCTGTTTCATGCAAGAGGGAACCCTGTACCACATTGACATGAAGGTGCATGTTTCTTTAAATGTGGTGTAACTGATCTGAAGTCTGTCTGACAAAGCGTCATGCTGCTCCGTTTTTAGGGTGGTGTTGGTGATACTGTGACCATGACAGGCTACGTTGTTGCATCACTCCTTGAAATGGGCGTCCTTGTCACGGTAAAACATGTCTACCAGTTGTTTATACAAGCTCCTTGACCTTCCAGTTGTGTAGTCCAGTCATTCCTGGAGACCCCTCAACATTGCATGTTTTCCCTGTCTTAAATGGCCTCCAGGAACTTTGTTTGGAACCACTGGTGTAGTGACACTTTCTGCTTTGCTTTCAGGATCCGGTCATCACCAATGCTCTGTCTTGCTTGAGGCCTGTCGTTGGGAAGCTGGGAAACACTTACACGACTGCTCTGCTCGCCTACACCTTCAGTCTGGCTGGGGAAACCAGCACTCGCGCTCTGCTTTTAACTGCCTTGAAGAACATTGCCATTTCTGAAGGTGAGATTCACTAGTCTCTTGATGTTCAGGTTCTTTGGCATCAACTTTCTGTCCTCTCTCGTCCTAAGGCAACAAGCTCCACTGGTCTCAGACGTCATCTGGTGACACTCTGGCGGTGGAGATCAGCTCGTATGTGCTGCTAGCGGTTCTCTCTGTACAGCCTCTCACGACCACTGATCTGAGCTATGCTAACCGCATTGTCAACTGGCTTGTGCCCCAGCAGAATCCTTATGGAGGCTTTTCCTCCACCCAGGTGAGACCGCACACCAAACAGGAGAACAAATGATGTCTGAGGTTTTTTTTTTAATTTTTTTTTTAAACCTCTGGTTTATTTTTAGGACACTGTGGTGGCTCTTCATGCTCTGTCTCTGTTTGCCGCTAAAGTGTTCAGCCTGGAGGGCTCCAGCACTGTTACTTTAAAGTCCTCTATGGCAGGAGAGGTGTATAACTTTGATGTGAATCGGAACAACAGGCTGCTGTATCAGGAGAAGCGGCTGAAGAACGTTCCTGGCAGATATCGTGTTCAAGCGAGGGGCTCCACATGCGTGTCTGTGCAGGTTCGTAAACTTCATCTGCTTGACTTCTACCTCCTATGCTTGTCCCAGTTCTTGTCATGTGTGGGTTATGTACTACACCAGGTTGCGTGTTTCTACAACATCCCGACACCCATTAAAGTTTCCAGTACACTTGGTGTTGAAGTGAAGGTGGCAAGAGACTGCAAAGTGCGTGGAGCTGATCTCCTGCTGAACATCACTGTGACGTAAGAACCACTTTGTGTCCTGTTTGACCCTTAACTCTTTACACAGCTGAGTCAAGACTTCTCTGTGCTTACGCTGTAATGGTCACATGAAAGCCAGTCTAAATGTAGTTCTCTCCCAACTCTGGCCTCAATATCCAGGCATACGACGTGTGTTGGGTTAAATGCCACCCCTGAGCAACATTAAGCCATCTTGGTAGATGCACCCAATTACTTATTTTAACTTTGAAACCTCTTCATTTAGGTACAATGGTGCAAAACCAACTACGAACATGGTTATTGTGGATATTAAACTCCTGTCAGGTTTCACAGCAGATGCATCACTGGTTCGTATGTTTTAAGAGGACTCGTATTTAAAGTCCCAAGGTGCTTGAAGCCACTTCAGATATTAAACCATTTTTCCTTCTCAGCTTGGATCTCCACCAGATTCATTTGCTCCACTAGTGCAGCGGGTTGATGCTGGAGATGACCATGTGCTGGTGTATCTGAAAGGGGTGAGGTGTGCACAGGGTAGCTTCTCTATCTACTCCTTCATATCTGCTTATGTGCTTCTCCATCCCTTCTGTCTTGCAGGTTCCTAAGGGTGTCCCCATGACCTACAGGCTACAACTGAAACCGGGTCCTGCAGTGCAGGATCTCAAGCCGGCGGTCGTTGAGGTTTATGACTACTATCAGCCAAGTATGCATTCAGTGACTTGTGCTTTTAGGCTTAATTCCCGGTTGCACACGTGTCAAGCTGACTTCTTGTTCCTTTCACTTACAGGTGATGGGTTTGAGACCACATATATGCCTCCCTGTCCATGATTTCTGCTTCATTTCTGGCTACAGGATGCATGAACAAAATAAAACTCCTTTAAAATAACTTGCCTCTTTGTTGAACAGATGCCATGTCTAAAGCTGGACATCTTAAACTCAGTTAATGGGTTCCTTTTTAACCCTGTGATATGAGTTTCTTGCATGGTGGCTTTTTTTTTTTTTTTTCTTGCAATGGCTTTTACTTTGGACTCTCTTGCTGGTCAACATATGAAATCAAAATACTATGGCAGTTTTATTTCTATAGCACTATTTACAACCAGTGTTGACCAATGTGCTCTACAAATACTGCAATGGGGGGGGGGGGGGCCTTAAAATGCAGCAATATATACAAAGATTAAGTTCTTCAACCAGATTTAAAGGCCTTACTTATCAGCTAGGTTTCTAATTTAGGATTTAAAACTGGCCACAGATGAAGCCATTCTAATAAAAATTGGCAGATGATTCCAGAGTCTTCGTGCAATTTGAAACAAGTGTGATCCACTCAGTGTTGTCTTGGGGATAAACCAGAGTCTTTGGAGGACTGAAGAAGTCTAGTTGCATAGTGCATAATAAATCCAATGTATACGAGGGAGCCATACCATTTAGTGACTTAATAGACCAGTAGTAAAATTAAGTCCACTCTAATGCACATGAATCCCTGTCAAAAGTCTAGTTGCCACATTTTGAACTAGTACTAGATTAAGATGTTTGACTAATCCCAGCATACAGTGAGTTGCAGTTATCTACTCTAGAGGCAATAAAGGCACAAGTTTTGTAAAAGTAAAGTTTTCACTTTAGGACCTACAATTTAAAAACATCAGGCATTCATGAAGTACCACACTTAAATGTTTTACATCTTAACACATGACAACCCACCAAGAGAGTGGGTTTTTTCATCAATTACATTCTTGAAGTTTAGTGACAATGCCTTTACATCTGTCAAACAGGCCAAGAGGGCATCCAGTCAAGTTTATTTCTAGAGCACATTTACTTCTGGTTTTTAGCTGACCAAAGTGCTTTACAGTAATCACGACAAAATACATACTAACCAACAACGTCACTATCAACAATCAATTAAAATGCATTAAAAGATAAGTTCAAGTATATCACACATTAAAAGCTACTCCAAACAAATATGTTGTTAGCGCGGTTTTAAACTCCGATAAAGTGGAAGCCATTTTAAGATGAATAGGAAGAATATTCCATAAGGTAGGGCCCACCACTTCAAAAACTCTATTTCCCCCTTTTTTTCAAGCGGGTTCTAGGAATATTAAGGAGGGATTTTTTCCTGATCTCAGTTCTCTCTTTGAAGTATATGGGTGGAGTAAATATGATAAATATGATGGTGCAAGATTATTTAAGGATTTGTAGACTAATAGTAAATTTTTTTAGTCGATTCTATATTGGACAGGTAACCAGTGAAGGGATCTCAAAAGAGTTGTCACATGATCAAATTTTTTGCATCCTTCCAAAGACGTGCTCCTGCATTCTGAACAATTTGTAATCTAGAGATTTGATTCTTGGAAATCCCATAATAAAGAGAGTTGCAATAATCTAGCCTGGATGTTGTAAAGGCATGAATAGCAAATTCGAGAGAATCATTAGATAGGAAAGATTTAATTTTGGAAAAAGAGCGCAGATGAAAAAAACTAGAGCCCAGTACCGAGGCAAGGGCAAAAAACAATAGCTTCCGATTTAAGTCAGATCAGTCCATCCGAATTCCATTTTATGGGCAGATAAACTTGTGTATAGTCAGCATTACAATGGAATGACAGCCCATAATATCTGCATGCTCAGTAGAGTGATATTTTCGGAAACCAGACTGAAATACCTCAAAGATCATATTGTCAGCTAGAGAAGTTTGCTATTTTTCAAGAACTGTTTTCTCCAGAATTTTTGTAATGAATGACAAATTTGAAATGGGCCTAAAATTTGCAAAAACGGTGGGATGCATGCCCTGTGTTTCAAGCAGTGGACAAACTTCTATTTTGTAGTAGGGATAATGAACAGAGACCAGCAAGCAGAAGAAATCGGTTCGACAATCAACATTAAACAAAGTCTTATAATCAGAAAACCATTTTTACACACCTCTAGGTCACACAGAGAGAAACCATGTTAACACTAAATCAAGTGTATGGCCATGCTGATGAATGAGTACAGTGACCTGAAGAGTTAAATCAAAAGCATCTAAAAGGTTAATAAATTCCATTGCTAAAAAATCAACTGCACAACAAACATGAACATTAAAATCTCAATAATCAATAAATCTGTGCAACCAAAAGAGGCTTGTACACTTCCAGTGCAAACAACTACAGTTCAAAACTATTATATTAATTTGAAGCAATGGGACAGCAGGAAAACATGTCTTTTTATATGGAGGTCAAACCTCCACCTCATCCCATAGTAAATGGTGAACTAAAAAAACAAAAATCCTAAGCCAAGGTGGGTGTTCAGAAGAATCCATAGACTGTTTTGCATCAGATAGCAAATGAAGATGGCCCGTACAGACACCTCCACCTCCACGCAAAAGCCTTCTATCTTGTAGGGAGCATGGCTAACGGTGTAGACAGTCAGGTTTCAACATCAGTAAGGGAGGTGGAGCATAATGAATGGTGTTGTTTTTGGCAGCCTGTTTTAATTTCAGTTTTAGTCTGGTTATGAAGAGAGTCAGAGGCGTTCGGATCCAAATGCAGTATTTATTTCAAGAATGGTCAGACAGGCAGAAATCAGGAATAATGTCAGGTGTGTCATGGATAACCAGAATCAAAACCAGAAACAAGCGGATATCAGGGCATGCAGCAGAGAAATCAGAGTCGAATACACAGTCCAATTCCACACACATAATAACAAACACAGGGGAAAACCGCTCAGAAATGTCAGACAGGCTAAACAAGACTTCAGAGTGAGTGAGAGTGATTATATGTGTCTATAAATGAGGTGCAGGTGTGGCAAGGAAAGTGGCTGATGAATGAGGTGCAGGTGTGGCAAAGTGATTGTGATGCAGTGACTCATAGGCTGTGTCCCAAAGTGAAGTGCGTGGACTCCGAAGTGCGCATTTGAAGTGCGAATGCGTCACAGCAGCGTGACGAAGGGTGTCCCAAAGTGAAGTGCGTGGACTCCGAAGTGCGGATGTGGAGTGTGATTGCGTCACAGCGTCACGACGTAAGCTGTCCCAAAGTCAGAATGGGCACTTGGAAGGGCGCATTTGAAGTGCGAATGCATCACCGTGGCGCGACGAAGGCTGACGAATTTCAAATGCGCCCTTCAGTTCCCATGAAAACGAAGTGTACATGTGATAGACACTTCGTACACTGCCATATCCCAGAATCACTTGCGTGCATACGATGATGGTGTTTATATTCAAATAACAAGGCAGTGTTTTTTTTTTTTTTACATAAAGCCCACAAACAATAAGACAGTCAAGTCAAGATTATATATAGTATAAGGCAATTGTCTTTCCCTTTGTTGTGTTTTTGAAGTGCTGTCATGCAAAAGATGTCTACAAATGTTAGCACTTCAGTATTTTGTATGCATGTCCTGCTTTGTCATATTTTCTAATGTTAAGATCTCTTTGTTTTTTTTTGTGTTTCCATTTTCTCATTTTAGTACTATTCTGGAGAAAGTGAGCCTGCTGGGGAAAGACTTAATACAAAGTTAATAGACAATTTATTGCTGAAATTCATTGTGCTGTCGTTGTTAACAGGCATGGTTTATTTGGTAAGTGTCCTGGGACAGGTGAGGGAGCGAGTGGAGCTGCTCAGGGAGGACATCAAACTAGAGAGAGAGAGAGAGATAGAGAGAGAATGTGTGAGAGAGTGAGAGAGAGAGAGATAATGAATGAATGAGAGAGAATGAGAGAGAGAGAGAGCTCTCTCTTGAGAGAATGCTTAAAAATATTCTTGATTAATCAAGAGAAAACAGTGGGGAAAAATGGGTACATTACAGTTTTTCAGTATCTTTTTTAAATATCATATTGTCAATGAAACAACCTAATTTCTGTAGTTTATTTTTGTGGTGCAAGTTGTATACATTATTATTTTTTTGTGTGTAATTTGTTTGTAAATAAGTACATTTTGTATATATATATATATATATATATATATATATATATATATATATATATATATATATATTTTTTTTTTTTGCATATTCACGTGTAAATAAAAGAAGTACTTATGAACGTTGTTCATTTGTTTAATGCAGCTTATACATTTTTTTCTCAAAACATTATTTTATTTTTTCATCCTGTAAATATTTTTTTTACACATTAAAACAAAATGCTCTATAATTGAAAGTACTTTTTACAACCAATTACAGCATAGTTTAGGTTTAAAATCAGAAAAACAACATCAATTTAAGCCCAGAACTGCTTCCATGTGTTCTGAGGTCTTCAGGAGGTGAATCTCTTGGTGAAGCAGAGACTTGGAGGACAATGCAGTGACAGTGGAATGAGGCACATGTCAAACACTCTGGAGACCATCTTTATGATGTACCACTGGCGGACAGAAGAGAAACACCAGGGTCTGGACTGTGGCAACCATCACTGTTGGCATTCTGTTCTCAGAAGATCCAGCAGCACTCTCAGGGCCAAGACCATTAAACACCTGTCCAGCACTGCCACATTCAGCTTCATCCTGCAGTACAGGGGTACAGTCTGATTTAGGGAAAGAAGGAAAAGATAAATTGTTTAGCTCCATGACAATGTAATTAGTAGAAGAAATATTGAGATACTTAAGTAAACTACTTTTAATAACTACCAATACCATATTGGCTAAAATCTACTAGTCATGTTTAAAACCTTAGCTGAAGGGACAGTTAACCCAAAAAGGAAAATTACAAATCTGGAACAACGGGGTGAGCAAAGGATCACAGATCCTGTCATTTTTCGCTGAACTAACCTTTAAGTAGAAGTATTATCTTGTATACTACTTACTACATAGTAAAAGTAAAGGTATGTACAGTATTGTTCTGAAAAATAATGTTTAATTTCCAAAAAAGTTTCAATGTATTCAATTTAAAGTTGCCTACTAATAGACTGTTGGGTAGTTTATTCTACAACAATGCATTATGTTGTAAAATACCATATTTTTGTAGTGCTGCTGTCTATGAGAAAAATAAAACACAGTACTTTATATTTGTTTATTTGAGTAAACTTAACTTAAAGTACTTCCTTACAGTCCACGTCTGATTAAAGTAACAACATTTATTGTCTGAATATTAAAATCAAACAGAGCACTGTTCATACTATGCGCTTTTTTTCAGTTTTATTTTCATGCTTAACTGCTTAATAAAAACAAGTTGCAAACATGTCTACATATGATCACCATGGTCAAGACAATAAATTACATAAAATCGCACCTTTGTAAGATATCAGTAAGCATTTTAACTGATGTGTGTTCGTGTATTTTGTAGTTTTTCATATGTATCATTAACGTTAAATTATTCAAGTACGTTACAAACCAGTACCTGCATTTAAAGCTGTAATCCGACAGCAAATCAGTGTAACTTGGCCTCGGTCTTGGTTATGTTGGAGGCTTCTCCACTTTGACGTAAAACATAAAAACAAAAACCGCTCTGGCTCCACCTCTCGCTCGCACCGTTGCTATGTGACAGAGCGCTAATTGGAAACACCTGGTGGAGGAATTAGGAAATCCTGCGAAGGCGGAGCATCCACGCACTTCGGAGGGCCCTTCGTGCACTTCGGAGACCAGTCTTCGAAGTCCATGGCCTTCAAAGTGCATACACTCAACTTTGGGACACAGCTATAGTCGTCTAGTCATGCTCGTCTTTATTTTAGTCCATGAAAACTGATGACATTTAGTCTGTATTTTAGTCTCTTTTTAGTAATGTACTTCTATTTAACCCAGTCAATATAGTATAAGCCCTAACCCTAACCCTACCCTAACCCTATACCTAATATTGACGAAACCAAATTTTTCTTTTAGCCAAACCCTTTTCAAACAAAATTATATTATTGTTACCTTATAGACTCAAGAATGCATCCTTTCTAGACACGGAATACTCACTGATTTGAATTTACAACAATTATTTTTACCAACCAAACATGTTAGAAGTACACACATCGGTCTGATAACCGCTGATAAAAGAGATTTAAAAGAGAATATCGATCATAGGTTAAGACTGATGAAGCACAATGCATTAGACATAGCATAAAACGGGTTAAAACAGACAAACTCAGTGCTGCACTGAGCGACAGACGGCAAGCCACCCACAATGGCGCCATCTTGGATCAGTATATCCAGTATATTCTACTATATTGTTGCTATTCACCTTATTACGCCCCACCCACTTTTAATACTTCGCATTTCCGCATTTTGTGATCCGACTCCCGCTAAACTGATACGGCACATCAGGTAACTAGTTCAGTAGTTGTACGATTGTTTATAGCTAGCTATAACTGTGACGAAATGACAAAGAACTTTAATACCGTAAATGTTATAAATTGAAAGCACGATGAAAACTTTTTACGACGATCAAATGGTCTCAAATTGTCCCATCCATCGTCGCTGTTAACAGGGGTAACATTAAATGATTTGAAGAAGAGGCCAGAGGTAACCTAACGTTATATATTTAACTACTTCATCCTGTCAGAAGGAGTTGATGGAGCAGCAAGGAAAAATTATAAAAGTACAGAGGCCTACCAGAATTTACATAGTGAGAAAGTGGGTCGTGTACTGTTACACAGTCAGGGTTTTTAAAAATGAACGTGCAACCAGCCAGTCGAGCAGTCCAAGCCTCTCAGCGTGGGTGCTGGTTAGTTGTTTGTGTTGTTAACATACACTAAGTTATAAATGTTTTTAAAAGTATATTAATGTGTTTGTGACATACACAGCTGCTGAACATCATCAGACTTAAGTATTTTGTATAATATCTTAATTGTACAGTGAAGTAAGGTAAGTGTTACAAGTTACATGTGCCATACAATGAGCAATTCTGTGCCAAGACTGTAGCTAGACTAAAAACCTTTTATTTTAAGTATATTCTTCCTCGTGTCAGATGAGTTTCAGGCAGGCGACCTGCTGCTCTCCACAAGATACTTGCAGCTTTGTAAAGAAGCAGGGATGAGAATAATTAGGGTTAAGGATAGGATATTAGGTAATTGGGGTGGGATGTAGAGGGTGTGAGTGAAGACTGTAACTATATTAAATAAGTTGTTTTAAATCAGTTGTTTTAAACAAGAGACAGACTGTGTTTTGTGTTTGAAAAATTTCAACATTTAATTTCCATATGTAATAAACCAAGATGGAATTAACTTGCAAACTTGACATGACTTATTCCTTCAAATCGGAGATTAAAGATAAAAAAAATCAAACTAAGATAAATAAATAAAAACTTTTCACAGCAGGTAATGTCAGGTGACACTGTAAAGGTTCGTAAAAATAACTATTACAGCAGTTAACTTCTGGTTACTTTCAGCAAGATAGGGGGCATGTGGATCTGATCACCCTCACAGTTGTCCACTGCATCACTGGTGGTCATCGATACATCTGTGGAAATAATTAAAAATTTTTACATTAGTACTTAAAATATATCATGAGAATTAAATATATGATGGGACCCGAACATAGGACAGTGTGTGTGCGAGAGAGAGAGAAGCATTAGAAACAAAACTGTATACAAGTTAGTGTTAGAGCTCTTTACACACACACAAGTGACGTTCACTTGCAGTGGCCTCACAAAAGCAGACCATGTGTTACTACACCAGCCCAGGACCTCCAAATCCAGCATCTTCACCTCCAAGATCATCTGAGACCAGCCATCCAGACAATTTCTGCAACAATTGGTTTGCAGAACCAAATAACTTCTGCACAAACTGACAGAAACCATCTCAGGGAAGCTCAGCTGACCTGACTGCAGTGCGTCGTCGTTACCGACTTGAGGGGGCAAATGCTTTTTTTGGAGAGGTGTTCTCTTCACGGATGAATCCCGCTTTTCACTGGACATGGCAGATGGCAGACAGTGTGGGTGAGCGGTTTGCTGATGTCAACGAGTGGCCCATGGTGGTGGTGGGGTTATTGTATGGGCAGCAGAAGCTTATTAATCTATGTGCCAGAAACATCAAGAGGATTCATACTTTTTGTTTGTTGTTTCATGCTGAACTGGTGTTGATGAATGTCAATTAATTCAATTAATATTCTCACTTTTTTTAAGTTGCATTGTCTGGAGATTTTTCCAATTTCTGTTTGATTTATTATTAAGGGGCAAATTATAATCTATATAAAATAAACACACACACACACACATATATATATATGTAGATGTAGATTTATTTACAGTATATTATGTGAACATGCTTAAGTTTATTTACTTATATGCAATGTACAGTTAAAAGAAGCATTAATTGAATATTTGAATGTTTTAAAATTTATTTACATTTATAAAAATATGTAGGTATACATGCAATATTTTAAGAATTTATATGTGGACATATATCGGAAATTAATATATTTTACATAGTATATATTTACATTCTGTATTGGTTGAGCTCGCCTCCCAGCGGCGAACCATTGATTGTCTCTGATCTCAGATCAGTTGTATCAATTTGTAGACATTTTTAACGAGACATTTGTATAATTAAAGGATGAGCTGTAGTCTCTTACTGGCCTGTTTAAGCTCTCCACAAAACAAACAAAACAAACCCTGCAAATGATTAATACGTATTTTAAAACATATATTATACACATAAAACACTTAATATTTAATGGTATTTCATTACTTTGATTGCATTCATATATTATACTTTAAAGAAAGCATTTGCATGTGTTTTACAAAAAGCATTTTTTAACATGTTTTAGCCTGAGTTTTTGTAGCATTTACACAGTTTTGACTAGCAGGCGTCACTAGAGTGTGGTGTTTCGAGCACTTTGAAACAGTGAATCATTTTGCGCAGCAATTGGTTCAATTGAGTCGAAGCTTTGAAAAAGTTCCTTTCTCCCATCACTAGCTGGAGGTTAATTATTGACATTAACGAGCTCAATGAACTCCTCCAATTAAAAGCGTTTAAATATAAATGTCATCAGTCCAGCTGATTGAGAGTAACTAGAGCAGTAGAAGTACTGCAGGGTTTCTGAAAGAGGCACTTGATTTGATTCTAGTCTTGGATTATCATCATTATCCACAGTTATGAATGAGTTTTGTGTTTGGAAAGGGCTCATTTTAGTCCTTTTTCTCTTTGCTGTTGATGGACAGAGATCAGGACCGTGAGTAAATGGGGTTTGAAATGAGAAATAAAATGTCTTTATGTTTTAATGTGTTTTCTCAAAGTTTGTTTTAAGTCTCTATTATGGAGCCTACTTCTCTTATACATTTACATGAATGTGTGCTGATCGGACTTCTGACCTTCTATTAAACGTGTTTGTTTCCACAGATCCTTCTTGGTGATGTTTTCTGCAGTGATCGAGTCTGGCTCTAATGCCAAATTGTGTGCAAGTCTTCTGAAACCCAATGAGAGTCTTGCAATGACCATCTTTCTGGTTGATGACCAGAACCGGACAACACCGCTTGCGCAGCAGAGTTCTTCAGATGCATTTCACCGTTGTTTTAGTTTCAAGGTCTGTCTCAGTGTGGCACATGCAGTGTTCTTTCTTTCCTGTATTAAAGTGTTTCTCTACAGGCTCCAAAGGTAGATGGAGAATTAGTGCAGAAAGTGAGGGTGGTTCTTCAAGGGAGGTTCTTCAAAATGACCGAAGAGAGGAAAGTCATGTTCAGAAGTTACCTGCCTCTGACCTTCATCCAAACCGACAAACCCATCTACAACCCAGGACAAATGGGTGAGCTACAAATGACCCTTGTATTAATATTAGAAGTGATCAGAACTTGTAGTGTAATGGACTTTGTACACCTTCAAATGCATTATGAAATCCAAGTGAGCTGTTTCTCTTCCGCAGTGAACTTCAGGGTTCTGACCATGGATGCTAAATTTGTTCCTCTTGATCAAATGGTAAAGCCTGAGCTGCTTCTGGTCTTCCAGGATTTTTTTTTTTTAAATAGAAGTTGCCTAATGTTATGTTCGTCTTTACAGTACAGTCTAGTGGTGGTGGAGGTGAGAACTTGTTCTGGACCAAGTCTTTGGATCGATGCAACACTGGTTCACCTGTACATGTTCTTTGTGGTTTTACTGTTCTTTCTTGGGCTTGCATCATATTCCAAGCTTTTCCCCTCCAAATAGGACCATAACAAGAACCGGATCGGTCAGTGGACAAATGTTTCCTCAACTGGGTGGATATTGCAGCTTTCTCACCAGTTAAACCCTGAGGCTCAGGTTGGGATGTATGCTCTGAGGTTCTTTTATTGGTGACCGTATGATTTCTCAGGATTTCGAGGTGAAAAAGTATGGTAAGTTACCACACATGATGGGCAGTGGGTAGTCTTGATGACTGACTGGGGTCCTAATTTAAAGCCTTGGCTTCTGGTTTAGTTTTACCCAAGTTTGACGTCACCTTGACCACACCACCGACGTACAGTGTGGGAGATGAGGGACTGAAAGTTGAGGCTTGTGCCAAGTAAGTGTGAGCTCTTATATTCTTGACTTTTTGGGTGATCTTGTTCCTTAACCCTTTACTCCCAGATACACGTATGGGCAACCTGTACCTGGTCAAGCGTTGGTGGAAGTGTGTCGTGAGCCGTTCCCGTTTTCTGTGGTACCTGGTGTGTCTCGTGTGTGTCTTAACAAAACCGCTATGGTATGGCACTGTACAGAGCAGGATTAGGACTTTTTTTTTTTTTTTTTTTTTCCTGCATGTCTACACCTGAATCTGACCACCTCTTTGTTCTGCTACCAGATGAACAACACCGGTTGTGCTTCCCTTACCATCAGTACGTCAGAGTTTTTCACCACCAATTTTGAATTGATGCTGCAAGATTCCCTCCTCCTCAACGTGAATGTCACTGAAGAGGGAACCGGTGAGCAGCTGGTTGATTTTGAACCAGTGACCAGTTTTTATTTATTTTATTTTTTTCCTTATTCCGGTTTCCTCCCAGGTGTTAAGATGTCAATCCACAACCATGTTAATCACATACGAAATTGGCAAGGTCTCATTTTTGGACCTCCCAGATTTCTTTAACTATGGATCAGTGATCAACGGAAAGGTGAGTAAAGCATCTCTTAGACCGTCCTCATTGGATCCCTTTCCTAACCTTTCCATCCCAACAGATCTCTGCATCTTATGGCGTTCTTCCACTTGCAAGGGAGGCAGTTTATCTCCTGGATGGTAACCAATGGCCCAACAAACTGCTGCTGAATCTGACTACGGACCTGAATGGAGTGGCTTCTTTCTCCCTCAACACTACTGACTTCCCTAAAGCTGATCTGAATTTAGTGGTACTATTTGCCTACCTATTCAGAGGTGGAAGGTGGTGAATTGCGTTTACTCGTGTTACTATTACCCCCACCCCCGCCCTTTTTCTTTTTCTTTTTTTTTTTTTAAAGCAGCAAGAAAACGAAGACTTGCGTTTTAGACCCAATATGGTCTTTTCTATTTTGACAAGTAATTGTAACTTGCATCTCCTGAGAGCAATGACTGTGTGGTGTTCCTGAATTAACATTCTGTTCAATCCTTTTTTATAAACTTTCATTTAAAGTGTTTTGGGGGTGTACCCAGGGGCGCTGCACAAGATCCCGGGCCCTATGCATAGGCAGTCCTAATTGATATGAGCCGTGACTGTTTCCTACATGTACAGGTTATTTTTCAGCAATAGGAAACCGGGACTTTTGGTTTGTGTGTGTGTGTGTGTTCTTGTATATGATTTATAAATATCTGAAATGGGTATTACAATGTAAACATGGTTTGTGAGGACAATTCATGTGCCCTCGTAAACCAAATGGCTTTAAAAAATACTATACAGCGTTTAATAGAAATTTTAATCCTGCATTTTCCGTGATGGATAGAGGTAACGTTAGACAGTGTATGAATACCGTTACGTTTATGAAGAGTCCCTGTAAACTACATGTGCGTGTGTGTGAAAGCGAGAACTAAAAAGGCATTGGAACACGTTGCTAGAAACCTCATACAGTGCTCGCTGTTCCTGTCAGACTTCAGCGAGGTTTTTCCTCCTGGTCGTCCACATTCGCCGTGTCACTGCCGTCTTTCTTCTTCTGTGGTTTTCCTAGTTCGTGATTGGTCAACTTCAGATAAATCAACAAATCGGCTCGTTCAACCACACAAATGGCACGAATTCAAACCGATAGCTCACAAACTTTTTAGACCGGTTTAAAAATGGTCGGGAAGTGCTCATAAGCCACTCTGCTCGGCTCGTAATTAATCGCAAATGATACGAGCCGCGACCACACGATTGAAAAAAAACGCATGCGAACTCGTATGACAGCAAAAATCGCACTGTGTACGCCCGCCTTAAGGTTGGACTTCCTGAGATTATTTAGGTTGTTATACTACTTGCAGCCACTGGGTGCCATCAAAACTTTGTTTAAAATTCATTTGTCACATGTTTAAACCGGTCTATTACAAAACCACTAAATATTGTATTGAAACTCAGACCTATGTGACTTAAAAAAAAAAAACAACTTAAGTGCTGCCTGTTGGCATGCTTTTTTTCTTTTTGGCACGTCTGTGAACGGTATTTCACCAATGTGCAATGGCTGTATCTTTCTGCTTTGTATCCGTTGTCTCAGTCTCATCCAAAGGTCTGTTAGGTTTAGTCATTAAAACTAAAGAGTTTAACACTCCGTAGCTTGTTACATGTCCATCTGGCTTTCCTCTTAAACTGCTCAGTGAGGTGTTTGACCTGACCCTTCTCTCCCCTTCCATGTTTTTAGGTGTTCAACCTGCTCCCAGTACGAGTTCAATCCTATTATCCGTTTCCTGTTGAGGATGAACAGGAGTGCCTGAATGTTCGACCCCGTCGAGCTGTTCCTACAGACCAAGCTTATGAAGCTTTCCAGGTTGGAAGTAGTTTACAGTCATTCAGCCACTTACTGACTGATTCTTCAAATGCATCTTTATGCTTTGCTTTGACAGAGTGTGGGGATGAAGCTTGCAACAAATCTGGCTGTCCAAGAACCTAACTGCCTGACCTACAGAGGCCTGAATTACTAACGCAACTTCCGTGGCTTTTTAGGTTCTTGATCTAGATCACACCCCCCCCCCCCTCCCCTTTTTTTTTTCTTTCCTCAAGGGTTCGCTGGGATTTATTATTTATTTATTTTTTTTTAAGTATCGTGCTTTCTACAATGGACCCCTTAAATGTTTGTAAACATTGCAACGTCTCTGGGTGGGGCTTAGCTGGAGGCAAAAAGACGTGTGGACGCAATGTTGACAAGCGTAAGCTAGCACGTTTAAGGAGGGATTTATTAAACCTGGATACAGAAGAAGGTTCGGAACTGTCTGAATATGTACAGTCACTGACTCCGCGGGACCGTGACGGCTATTTTTGTAAATCAACTCTCGTGGATGGAAGCAGGCTACCTGACACGTATGCCATATGGCCATATTTATTACTTTTTGGGTGGCTTGGGGAATTGTCAAGGCTTATTTTCTAATGTAACCTATCACTGGACTAACTATGATTAGCAATGTGTATTTTAAGAGACCATCAAAGGCTGGCACACACATCTATCGCTGTATTTTTAACTTTTAAACTAGCTAGTGTGCTGAAGGTTGGCGACTTTTCACCTATAAAACAGAAACTTGCTGATTTACTAGATAAAACCAACACATCAGTTCATCTGCATAGATTATTTGACCTGATATGAAGTGTGCACTTCAAACACAAGCTTTATGATCCTCTCTGTCCAGTCTGTACGCCGTGTTGCATTCAACCACAATTGTCTTGATTTCTGTGACGGAATGTCTGCCGGGATCTGGTAAAACTTTTTAGTTTTGAAACTCAAGTGCTTTTCCTTCTATTCTGGCATACAAAAAGAAATTTTAAAGTCAAAACCTCAAACTTTTAGCGCACCTGCTATGAGTGTTGCCTTTGTTTTGCCTCCAGCTAGAGCAGTGACGTAGGCGATTTTAAGGGGTCTATACAAATCACTGCAAAGCAACTTCACAGATTAAGTTGGAAGTTTAATGTAGGTAGTTACTTCTCTATGGCCAACCGATGATCTAGGTTTACACCTCCTTGTAAATGTATGGATTCTTTAGAACCTCAGCCAAGGTGGTATAAAAGTACCATGTACTGTACACAGTGGACCCCCCCCCCCTTCCCCCAAAAAAAGCATGTCTCATTGTAATATGGTGCTTTTCCATTGCACAGGGAGTCTTACTAAAATGTTGTTCTTGCTATAGGATGGCATGGTGCACAGTCCTGACTTGTCTATTTATTTATAGGCTTAGACAATCCTCGTGTGGCTTCCGCAATCGAGGTGGCTGGAGGTGATGACGGCTCCCCCTTTGACATGTCGGTCAGGACTTTCCAGAAACCTGGATCTGGCAGCTTGCTCAAGTGGGGTAAGTGAAGAATCTCATTTCAGCAAACTTAGGCCCTGTCCACGAACATGGGTATCTTCAAAACTGCAGCTTTTTCTATTCAGTTTGGTGCTTTTGAAGCACACCTGCAGTATTGGGTCACTGAAAGGAAACCCTCTTGAACCACTGCCAAAAAGAATATTCAGAAACGATGCAACTGGAGATTTTTGGCTTGTCACATTGGGGTGCACTGTTAGTTCCTCTTTACATGACTAGTCTGTAATTGGCCATTGTGACTTTATGTTTGGGTTTATATTGCCACTTGTTGGATTGGCATGCTATTGACAGCACTTCAGGGTCTTTGCATTTTTCATGTGGACAAGGGTTTTTTTTTGGGGGGGGGGGTTGGGTGTATGGTGTGTTAAGATTAACTCTACTGGGCTGTGGTCCTCCAAGGAACTGCAGTTGCCCTCACTGATCTTCTGGTGTGCTTTTCAGAAACACTGGATCCACAAAAGTTAATCTGATGGTTCCTGACACCATCACCACATGGGAGACGGAGGCATTCTGTGTGTCCTCCAAAGGTTTTGGCTTGGCTCCTCCTGTTCAGCTGACGGTCTTCCAGCCCTTCTTCCTGGAGCTCTCCCTGCCTTACTCCATCCGTGGAGAGTCTTTTGAGCTGAAGGCCACAGTCTTCAACTACCTGTCGAAGTGCATCATGGTCTGGATACATATTTATTAGTGTAATGGGTGTTTTGGGTGTTTGAATTTGGTTAGAGATGTGCAAGCTGATAGCATCTCATTGCTCCAGTCTTTCACAGAAAGATGTAGCCTATAGTAATGCTGTTAGAATTAGCAATAACAAATTCAGGGCCACCTTCCATGAGTCTCGTATTCCATGAAAACTAAACCATATCATGTGCAAGAATGATTTCAGCTTAATTTCGGTCACCACTATGACCTGCCCACCACTTAATCTGGACAATTCAGTTGACGTTCTCCCTGACAGGCCTAAACCAGCCAAGTTGCTAGCGCAAAAATGCCATCCCAGAAAACGAAGCTTTTCAAGATCACACCCTAAAAATTCATAGAGGAATCTTGTCTTTACTCTATGTGCACTAATGTAATTCTTCGGCAGGTTAAAGTGACTCCAGCTGCTTCCTCTGACTTCAGTCTTGGACCTCTTAATGATCCGTATTCATCCTGTCTCTGTGCCAATGGGAGAAAGACCTTTAAATGGATTCTCTCCGCATCGGTCCTTGGTCTGTTTGTCATGGTTTGTCTCTTCTAAATTGAGGAATAGGAGTTGTTGCTCACTTTCCGTCTGTATTATAGGATCTGTAAATGTGACTGTCAGTGCTCAGGCTGATCAATCCCAGGTTCGATGTGGCACTGAAGTTGTGACCGTGCCAACAAGAGGACGCATTGACATTGTTACTGAAAGTCTACTTGTTCTAGTAAGTGTTAACCGTCTTTCTGGAGTTTGATCATGGAGCTCATGCAGTTTTACTGATTTGGTGCACTTCTGCTCTTTTATAGCCTGAAGGAGTTGAAAGGATCTTCACCCAGAGTTGGTTATTTTGTCCAAAGGGTTTGTTTGCACTCAGTGACTTTCTAAGTGCATTCTTCTTGTACCAGTAAACTGTAGAGCCTGGTTTTTCACTCTGTCTGCTATGTAGTGTTTTGAGTTGGAGTATACCAGTGTTAATGGATTAAATTGTTCCCACTGTACATGGTTGTGGTCTATCAGTGCATTCCAGGAGCATGCAGCACATTGTTCATGGTGAAAAATGAGCATGTACTGACTTATTTCACAACATGAGGTAACTGGCTTTTGGGCTAGACTGTAAAATGATGGAAAAGTGCACTTTTTAGAAGGCAACAGAATCACTTGTGGTGGTAGAAACCTTTTCAAGACTGAAATAAGACTTAAATGTGAAGGAGGGCACGAGTTGACCTTGTCAGTGGTGTTTATTTTAAAACATTTGGCTTTAATGCAATATGTAGGCTTTTGCATTAAGTATTTTGCAACCTGGTTTTTAAATCCTAGTCAAATGCATGAAGGCGTTGTTTGAGTTTAAACCAAACGTCTGTGACCTGTTACAGTACTTTGAGGACCTGGTTTCTGGCTTCTGCACCGTGTATATGTAACCCAAATGGGCTGCCTGTGCTCTGCAGACAGCGTTTGTAAAACTGGTGTAACCTAGCGCTCTGCGCTGATCTATTCTGTTTTGGTCCACAGGGAGCGTCCTTTCAGAAGATGTGTCTCTGACACTTCCAACAAATGTGATCCAGGGATCTGCCAAATGCTCCGTTTCAGTCCTTGGTAAGGCACTTCATTAAGGGGGAAATGGACCTGAAGATGTTCATCAAATTAACTTTTGGTTTCTGATGGTTTTTGGGTTTGATTGTTTGTCTTCCTCTTAGGAGACATAATGGGTCGTGCGCTAAATAATCTTGATGGCTTGCTACAGATGCCATCTGGCTGTGGAGAACAAAATATGATAATTCTTGCTCCCAATATCTACATCCTGCAGTACCTGGAAGGCACTGCGCAGCTCACCCCAACCATCCGACAGACTGCCACTGGTTACCTTCAGAGCGGTACAGATGACCGAATCCTACAAGTCCTCATCCAGAGTTCATTTGGTGTAATATGAATCCTGACCAAGGTTTTTTTTTTTTACTTGAACAGGATACCAAGGACAGCTAAACTACAGGCACAGTGATGGTTCATACAGCACATTTGGCTACGATGCTTCCAATACATGGTGCGTTTCATTCCGTTCTTTTATTGTGCATTGAATTGGGACTTTTAATGTGGCTTTTTTTCCACCAGGTTGACCACCTTGGTCATGAGGTCTTTTGGCCTAGCAAGGCATTTCATCTTCATTGATCCCAGTGTCCTCAAGAGCGCACAGGATTGGTTGATCAGCAAGCAGGGTTCAGATGGCTGTTTCATGCAAGAGGGAACTCTGTACCACGTTGACATGAAGGTGCATGTTTCTTTAAATGTGTTGTAACTGATCTGAAGTCTACGTCTGGCCTAAAGCGTCATGCTGCTCCATTTTTAGGGTGGTGTGGGTGATAATGTGACCATGACGGGCTACGTTGTTGCATCACTCCTCGAAATGGGTATCCTTGTCACGGTAAAACATGCCTGCCAGTAGTTTATAAAAGCTCCTTGATGACCTTCCAGATGTGTAGTCCAGTAATTCCTGGAGACCCCTCAACATTGCACATTTTCCATGTATAAAATGGCCTCCAGAGACTTTGTCTGGAACCACTGGTGTAGTGACACTTTCTGCTTTGCTTTCAGGATCCGGTCATCACCAATGCTCTGTCTTGCTTGAGGCCTGTCGTTGGGAACCTGGGAAACACTTACACGACTGCTCTGCTCGCCTACACCTTCAGTCTGGCAGGAGAGACCAGCACTCGAGCTCTGCTTTTAACTGCCTTGAAGAACATTGCCATTTCTGAAGGTGAGGTTCACTAGTCTCTTGACGTTCAGGTTCTTTGGCATCAACTTTCTGTCCTCTCTCGTCCTAAGGCAACAAGCTCCACTGGTCTCAGACGTCATTTGGTGACACTCTGGCAGTGGAGATCAGCTCTTATGTGCTGCTAGCGGTTCTCTCTGTACAGCCTCTCACGACCACTGATCTGAGCTATGCTAACCACATTGTCAACTGGCTTGTGGCCCAGCAGAATCCTTATGGAGGCTTTTCCTCCACCCAGGTGAGACCGCCCACCAAACAGGAGCACAAATGATGTCTGAGGTTATTTTTTATTTTTTTTTTAATCGGTTTATTTTTAGGACACTGTGGTGGCTCTTCATGCTCTGTCTCTCTTCGCCACTAAAGTGTTCAGCCTGGAGGGCTCCAGCACTGTTACTTTACAGTCCTTTGTGGCAGGAGAGGTATATAACTTTGAATCGGGACAACAGGCTGCTGTATCAGGAGAAGCGGCTGAAGAACATTCCTGGCAGATATAGTGTTCAAGCCAAGGGCTCCACCTGTGTGTCTGTGCCGGTCGTAAATTTCTACTTCTATGCTTGTCCCAGTTCTTGCCACTTGTGGGTTTATTATTTTATGTACTACACCAGGTTGCGTGTTTCTACAACATCCCGACACCCATTAAATTTTCCAGTACACTTGGTGTTGAAGTGAAGGTGGCAAGAGACTGCAGAGTGCGTGGAGCTGATCTCATGCTGAACATTACTGTGACGTAAGAACCACTTTGTGTCTTGTTTGACCCTTAACTCTTTACACAGCTGAGCCAAGACTCCACTGTGCTTACTCAATTCTGTAACCATGTCACACAAAAGCCAGTCTGAATGTAGTTCTCTCCCACCTCTGCCCCCCAATAGTAATGCATATGATTTCTGCATGTTTTTTTTTTTTTTTTAAATCCCCACCTCTGAGCAGCATGAAGCCATTATTTGTAGTTGCACCCAATTGCTAAGTTAACTTTTCTCTTAGGTACAATGGCGCAAAACCAACTACGAACATGGTTATCGTGGACCTTAAACTCCTGTCAGGTTTCACCGCAGATACGTCTCTGGATCGTATGTTTTAAGGTGACTTGTATGTAAAGTCCCAAGATGCTTGAAGCTGCTTCCGATATTGAACCATTTTCCCTTCTCCGCTTGGATCTCCACCAGATTCATTTACTCCACTAGTGCAGCGGGTTGATGCTGGAGATGACCATGTGCTGGTGTATCTGAAAGGGGTGAGATGTGCACAGGGTAGGTTCTCTATCTTCCCCTTCATATGTGCTTCTCCATCCCTCCTGTCTCGCAGGTTGCTAAGGGTGTCCCCATGACCTACAGGCTACAACTGAAACAGGGTCTTGCAGTGCAGGATCTCAAGCAAGCAGTCGTTGAGGTGTATGACTACTATCAGCCAAGTATGTGTTTCTGCTAACTCGTGCTGCTTGCTGAATTCCCTGCTGAACAGGTCAAGCTAACTTCCTGTTCCTCTTCTACTTTCAGATGACTCATCGGAGACCAAGTATATGCCTCCCTGTCCATGATTGTGCTTCATTTCTGGCTATAAGACGCATGAATAAACTCTTAACTAGTCATTGTTTGCCTCTTTCACTGGAACTTGCACAGTTCATGAGATCCTTTTTCTTTTGTTTTTAAGACCACTGTATCTGGTCAGTGGCTGGTTTTTGAAGAGGTGTCTGATGGATCAGCTGTTTCAGTTAGTGTACATATGAGGTGGCAATGTCTCACTGCAGTGGTGAACCGAACCCACACACACACAATCCTGACAGTGGAAGACAATGTGTGCAGCACTAATTTGAATATTACTCAAACATTAAATCAAGTGTGCAAAATAAATTTGGTCCAATAAATTTCTATAGTCTGATTCATTAAATGCCTCATTCAACCGCTCCAAGCATAGAGACACACCTGCCATCTTACAACAGTCAACTTCGTCATTTACTAAAAGATGCTACAGTTCTGCGCAACAGTTTATTGTAAAAACTGCAGGGATTTAAATTCTTGATTTAAAAAAGAGAAACCTTTCACAGGTGACAATGCCAGTTGAATATTCCTTGTGGTGAATGACCTCAAGTGGACCTTTCCAATATTGTGGATGGCTTGTGCATAGTAGCCCATAGATTCACTAATGAGGCATCTACGTATACATATGCCTGCAACTTTTAGCCCAAAAAAAAACGACTAATGCAAATGTTGCAGCTTTGGTATGTTGGGAAGGAGGCCAGATGTAAAGTGTTCCCTTCTCTGAGTATTACAAGCTGTTCGTGAATAGATAAGGTCCCTAAAGTTGCAAATATTAAAGTCTCAAACCCAAAGAGATATTCTTAAAAGTTAATACTTGTCCATGTCCTCCTAAAACGCCTCATTTTAACATGCCCCACATGTCTATGTAATGATGTGAGAAGGTTTGCATAACGGCGCCTAAACATTCACACAAAGAAGGCACCAAATGTAATTGTTGCGACCACCATGTTAAGGCCCAGTTTCATTGCGAAAGCGAGAATAAAATGTAAAAAAGTATAAGTCATCATAATCAGTAATTATGTCCCAACTGAATGTAACAATTGCCTCATTTACAATGGCATTTAATGTTTTTGTCCTGTCGCTGTGGCCGGGACAAAGCATCATAGTATGCCAAGGGGTGTAACATTTCTGTCATAAACTTGAGGTATTTAGCCAATCACAACACACTTGATGCATGTAGCTGGCCTATCAGAGCACACCTTGCTTTTCAGAACATGTTTCAGAAAGGCGGGGCATGGGGAGCAACAATATTGTACAGTATGTGGAAAATAAAGTTTTTTTTAACTTTAAACTGCATAAAGATTTCATTACATCAAATACACAAAATAATGTTATTTTCTGCAATATCATATAACCCCTTTGATAGAGAAATAGACTATTGGAATTTTGGAATTAGTGGAATTACTAGGAATTTCACTGTTATAATATTTGCCATGGTTTATTTTCATGTTTGGTAGTCAGAGTCACCTGGGTAGAGAAAAACAGCCTCCATAGGGATTCGGCTGGGCCACAAGCCAGTTGACAATGCGGTTAGCAGTATTGATTTAGAATAACATCTCAGCCCTTAAAACCATTGGTTATGGCACATTTGAAGAAACATGACCACCTTCATTGCATAGTGGTACTGCAGTTCCCTGCTGCATGAAAAAGCTATCTGAACCGTGCCTGCTGATCAACCAATCCTTTGCACTCTGAAGGACATTTGGATAAATGAAGATGAAACTCCTTGCTAGGCCAAAATATCAAAACCCGTCAACCTGGCCATGGAGGAAGTTTCTTGACAAAGTGAACATACAAACATGGTGCCACAATGGATGATACACAACACTAGAAAAACAGCATGAAACTCACCACGTGTTCAATTCATCGTAACTAAATGTTCTGTATGAACCATCACTATGCCTGCAGTTCAGCTGTCCTTGATATCTTAAGGTCAAAGAGTACATAAGTGGATAACCTGACATGCTCTAGTGGGAAGATAAGAAATTAACATCCTTGGGATTTAGTCTCCCAAGTAATAAAAAAGAAGAATATTGTCTTCCACACCTCTTTGAAGGTAACCAATGGAGGTCTGCTAGATGGCTGCGGTGAACTGTGCCATGACTTATAAATACTGCAGCATGTAAGTATTGGAAATATAGTGTTCTCCTCAGCCATATGGCATCCATAAAAATCCATCAAGATACTTCAGCACATGGCCCATTATGTCCCCTATGAGAGAAAGAGATAGAAGAGGTCAAGCCAAAAAAAAAAAAAACCTAAATACAAAACCACAATAAAAGCCCAAGTTATTCTGATAAATGTAACAGTGTTTCTTTCCCCTTAAATGCATCACTTAAACAAGGACTGAAATGGAGCACCTGGCTGATCCCTGGATCACATTTGTATAAAATGTCAACAAAGTTTCCTGCAGACCAAACAGAACGGATCAGCACAGAGTGCTAGGCTAATATTTGACTGTACAGGGAGAACGCATTAGGGAAGTCAATGAGCACAAACAAACCCTTTGAACACAGTTACCAAAGGGTAATGGTTCTCAACTCCTTCCGCCTACAAAAACAATAAACACCTCACCAAAATGAGCTCCATTATGCAGAAATCTGGTAAACACACAGACCAGGACAAGTAGACTTCGGGTGACTATATCAGTGCATCCTCTTGTTGACACTTGGATCATCACATTTACAGATCCAGTAGTTGTTGTTGAATAGACATAACCTTTGTAACAAAGTTTTTGTTGTTTTAATAGAAAAGAAAGTAAAAATTTGGAATTGTTGGAGTTATTATTTGGAATTGTATTGTTTTTTGCTTTTGAGAAAAGCTCCTGAGACCCAGCCCATTGACTTATGTCCACTGTAGTGGACATTTGAGTTTCATCCCTCTTATTGAACATTGGTGACCTTGAATGTGCTCTTATTATGACTGTTGTCTAAGAGGGTGTGAGTATAAGGGCTGTGGTTCATTCATTATGCTGTTCAGATGTTGCAATTTAATAAATGACTGTATGCCCCTGTGAGTGTGCACGCCAGTCAAACGAAACCCGATGGCTACGTGAGTTTATTCCTCTGTCATGTTTTAGTCGGCTTTCTACCCTTTGTTACGATGGCAGCTTCAACAGGTTATGGGCCCAGGAAGGAGTTTGGAAGCCGGTGGAACCGTTTATGTTTTGACGGGGATGAGAAAAATTATGAACTGTGAGAAACTAAGTTTCTGGCGCACATGCGTCTGCTCAGTTTGAAGAAAACCATACTGAGCGAACCACCTGATGATGACGGTGACGGTGCAGAAGAAGACGCAAAGAAAAATGAGGACGTGTATGCAGAACTGGTTCAGCTGTTGGATGATAAAAGCCTTTCCCTTGTGATGAGAGATGCAGCGGATGATGGAAGAAAGGCGCTGAAGATTCTGAGAGAACACTATGCTGGTAAAGGGAAACCACGAGTGATCAGCTTATACACAGAGCTTATGTCTCTCCAGAAAGCTGTCAATGAGAGCGTCACAGATTATGTCATTCGCGCAGAGACCGCTATTACAGCTTTGAGAAATGTGGAAGAGACTTTAAGTGATGGCTTGTTGATCGCAATGATTCTGAAGGGCCTACCGGACTCTTTTAAGCCATTTTCCATTCACATAACCCAAAGTGATGAAACGATAACTTTCACGGAGTTTAAAACAAAGCTGAGGAGCTTTGAGAGCACAGAAAAGTTTAGTGCTGCTTGCTCAGAGGATGACAGCGTGATGAAGGTGAAAGCAAGAGACGGGTGGAACATGAAACTGACCTGTTTTAACTGCGGACAGAAGGGACATAAGGCTGTGGAGTGCACTTCTGCTATGAGCGAGCATAGAGAACAGCGACAGTGGTGTCATCTTTGCAAGAGTTCCACGCATAAGGATGTGAACTGCAGACGGAGAAAGCGGGACAACGTGAAGCGGGTGGTGGATGAGGAAGACCACAACTTTGCTTTTAAGGTGGGCCAAGTGGATGCCGTTTCGGTCAGCGGAGTGAAGGAAAAAGTCCTCATGGTTGATACAGGAGCCACATCATTTTCAAAGAAGGTCAGAACAGACTTGTTCATAAGAACGGTGTAACATTTAACATCCAGGTGTATGATAGACTGTTCTATTTAAGCACTGTTACAGATGATGTTGATCAATGTCATGGATGTTATGATATCCACACATGGCATGAAATTCTCGGTCACTGTAATTATGAGGACGTGTTGAAGCTGGAAAATGTTACAAAAGGGATGAAAATCAAAGGTAGAACTGAAATGTCTAATCTAAAATGTGAAGTGTGCACACAGGGTAAATTTGTTCAGAGCAGGAATAGGGAGGCAGATGAAAAAGCAAAAATTCCCCTTGGACTTGTGCACACAGATTTAGCTGGACCTATGGAGCAGATAGCAAAAGATGGTTTCAGATATATCTTGGCATTTACTGATGACTATTCAGGTGCAATATTTACATATTTTTTGAGAGCAAAGAGTGATACAGTCAAAGGAAAAGAGAAGTTCATTGCTGATGTTTCACCCTATGGCAAAATTTAATGTATGAGATCTGATAATGGCACCGAGTTTACATCCAGGGAATTTCAGTCTCTGCTCAGTAAAAATGCAATTAGACACGAAACCTCAGCCCCCTATTCACCCCATCAGAATGGGACTTCTGAGAGGAGCTGGAGAACTTTGCTTGACATGGCAAGGTGTATGTTAATCGAGAGTAGCTTACCAAAAATGTTATGGACGTATGCAATCCAGACTGCAGCTGCTATTCGCAACAGATGTTATAACAGACGTGTAGGACAGACCCCATATTATATGCTGACTGGAAAGAAGCCTGATCTTTCAAGAATGAAAATATTTGGGTCACAGTGTTATGCATACAAACAGAACAAGAGAAAGTTAGACTCTCGATGTGAAAAATCTAGTTTTCTATCCAGACTCAGGAAAAGTGAACAAAAACAGGTTGGTGGAATTTCTCACAAAGAGTGGGACATAATGCAATGTCAATATCAGTCAATGTCAGTCAATGTCAGTCAATGTCAGTCAATGTGTGAAGATGATGTGCGTAGGGAGAGCGCTGAAACTCACCTACCAAAACCTGAGATAATATAATTAATAAATTCCCAGGACATAAGATCTGAAACGTGTGACCCAAGCCCCAATACAGGTGAAAGGGAAAGGGTTGAGAGCAGGCGTTATCCACAGAGAGAGAAGAGGCCTCCACAGTACTTGAGGGATTATGAGTATGGAATAAAATGTGATGATGACCATGCACTAACCAGTATTGATTATTGTTATAGAGTTGCATGTGATGTACCCCACACTCTAAAGGAAGCTATAAGCTCACCAGAGTCAGAGTTGTGGAGTAAAGCCATGCAGGAGGAGATGAACTCTCTTAAGGAGAATGATACGTTTACCCTTACAACATTACCTGAAGGTAAAAATATAGTGGGGGGCAGATGGGTCTACACAGTGAAGGAAAACCCAGTTGGAACAACATACAAAGCTCGGAGTGTGGAGAAAAGGGTATAGTCAAGTTGCAGGCATTGATTATAATGAAACTTTTTCTCCAACTGCTGATGTGACATCAATACGTAGCTTAATGCAAATTGCAGCTCAATATGGTTTAGAACTGCATCAAATGGATGTAAAGACTGCATATTTGCATGCTCCTATTGATACTGAATTATACATGGAACAGCCAGAAGGATTTGAGGTCAAGTCAGAAACAAGTGAGAGGCTTGTCTGTAGACTAAACAAATCACTTTATGGTTTGAAACAGTCAGGGCAGAATTGGAATAAAATGCTAGATGATTTTTTTGATTAAAAATGTTTTTAGTCAAAATCCTGCTGACCATTGTGTTTACAGTAAACAAACTGGAGGTGAGAAAATCATACTGATAGTCTGGGTTGATGATCTTCTTATTGCAGCAAGCGATAGTCAGACACTCAGAAATGTGAAAAGAATGTTGGAGGAAAGATTTAAAATGAAAGATCTTGGTAAACTTACACATTTTCTGGGTATTGATTTTGCACAAGGAGATGGTGAAATAAAAATGAACCAGAAAAGGTCCATTATTAAGATTTTGGAGAGGTTTGATATGATTAATTGTAAACCGAGGTCAACTCCATGCGAAAACAAAATGCAGTTTGATAATGAAGGTTAACGTGTTGATCCAAAACTGTATCGAGAAGTGGTTGGTAGCGTTATCTATCTAATGACCTGTACTAGACCAGATCTAGGTTTCATTGTCAGTAAGCTGTCACAACACTTTTCTGAACCAAAGAACCAACACTGGGTAGCTGCTAAGCATGTATTGCGATATTTAAAGGGAACTGTGTACAAGGAATTGTGTTATAGGAGAAATGATGTAAATCTTAATCTCTTTGCATTTAGTGATGCTGATTGGGCAGCAGACTAAAATTATAGAAGAAGTACATCTGGTTACTGTTTTAGTTTGTCTGCCACTGGTCCTGTTATTTCTTGGAGGTCTAAGAAACAATCCACAGTTGCTCTTTCCACATGCGAGGCTGAGTATATGGCTTTGGCAGCTACTGCACAGGAAAGCCTATATCTTGTCCAGCTATTAAACAAAATGGACAATGAATGTATTTACACACCAGTGACAATTTATGAGGACAATCAAGGGGCAATTGCTTTGTCCAAGAACCCTATATGCCGTCAAAGGTGTGAGCATGTTGATATTAAGTATCATTTTGTTCGATCTGCACTTGAAGATGGAAAGACAACTATTGAATATTGTCCCACAGCAGCCATGGTTGCAGATATTATGACCAAACCTGTAACCAAAGCCATGCTTGATAGATTTGTGTTTTATTTTTGGTGTGATGTAAATGTACATGATAACTGTATGTTATTCAGCCTAAGAGCAAGTGGGGGTGTTGAACATTGGTGATCTTGAATGTGCTCTTATTATGACTGTTGTCTAAGAGGGTGTGAGTCTAAGGGCTGTGGTTCATTCATTATGCTGTTCAGATGTTGCAATTTAATAAATGACTGCATGCCGCTGTGAGTGTGCACGCCAGTCAAACGAAACCCGATGGCTACGTGAGTTTATTCCTCTGTCATGTTTTAGTCGGCTTTCTACCCTTTGTTACGATGGCAGCTTCAACACCTCTCCTTGGGATCTTTTGTGCAAGTCTCTTAATTCCCGCTGTACTGTACAGAGGACATCCTGGGCTTTTCAGTGATATGTTATTTGATTGGCTGGGAGGCCGGCATAGGAACAAGCACATTTTATGGAAAGATAAAAGGTGAGTAAAATATTGTCTATGGTTTTGTAACTATGATATATTTTCTTGTTCATTAACCCTTTAACTGCCCCACCAAGAAAAAAACATTTTAAAATTTTTTTGTTTGCATTTCTTATCTCCTTATGTCATTAGTTACCACACTCAATGTATTTTTTTTCAACACGTCCCATAATTTTTAAAATATCGGCCTCTACCAAATGGTTGATATGTCACTTTATGGCAAAAGGGATGAGCAGGAAACTCGACACCCTCTGTGGGCTAGGAGTAATATATATGTCTTATGCAGCTCCACAATTTTTAATTCAGCTGCATTGAGTATTTAAACTTATTATTTATCATTTATTATTCTTTTTCCTTCATATCAGATTTGCACCAGTGTTACCTGGGCTTCCTGTGTGTCAAGATGACCCTACAACACGTGCAGACTGGAGTCCAATTGAATATTTTTGGATACCAAGCATGCAGAAAGATGCAAAAATAAGGGCTGCAAGAGCAAGACGTACATGAGATGTACCAAATGCAAGATGTTCCTCTGCATTACCAAAAAGAGAAATTGCTTCCAGGACTATCAGAACTAACAAAGAACCAAATGAAAAGTGAAGGAAAAACTAGATTTGATTCAGTTTGAAAAAAGGAAAAAAAAAAATCCCCCAAAAATCAGTTTCACCTTAGTTCTATGTTCATTGTTCAAATAACACTAAAATGATTCAATGGGACCAATAAAAGGATACAGACATAAAGTGTTAAGCTTTAATAGTAAAGATATACTTGCAAAATGTAAGGAAAAGGATTGAAGAATGATAAATGTGTCTATTGTATAATCAAAATGTCTGTATTCTTGGATAATAGTCAATTTACAGCCCAAAATGTATGTATTCTTAGTTAAAAAAAAAAAAAAGAAAAAACCTTATAATCTGGTAAAATTTACCAAATGTGTTTGTTTTCATACTCAAATGATCCTATTGTCCACTACAGTTGACATGCTGTAAAACAAAAATAAAAATGTCTAAATTGTAGGATGTTTTTTTTTAACCCTAAACAGGTCTGGAATCACAAAAAAAAAATATTAGGAAAAAAATATTTTCCTTGGTTCTCAGGAGGATAGTGTTAATTTATGATTTCTATAATTTGACTTAATATTACCAAGAAACTAGATGGTCAAATAAACCATACATGTGAATTGTCATTGTTGATCTGTACTTGCATGAAAGTGCAATTATTCAGATGAAATGCAAATATATCAAAATTACAACAATTGTGGTTACCAGGTATAACCATTATCGTGCAGTCCTATAGCAAGTAACACCTCACATACCCCTTTTCCACCAAGGCAGTTTTGTGCTGGCTCGGACCAAGAGCCTAGTTCATGTTCCATGTCTTTCGAGACACAATGCACCAGCTTTAAACCATTTTTGAAATGACTGCTATTTTTGAAATAGCAACACTAACACAAAATTTGTGTATGCTGATGTACATTTACAAAGCCATTAACATCAATAGCAATGCAATGCCCACCATTGCTCATTGTTCGTTTCGGCTTGTTCATTCTGCATTGGCACTGCACGGACAGGTCAGTGTGCAGCGGGAGTGATCGGAAAGTAGACGACTATGCTTTAGCTGTGATTTGGTGTCATGCGGGAGCATGTTGAACACCTGAAACTATGAAACAACAGTGTTGGGATGTCACACGTCTCTAAAATTGTTGAACTAAATGCACTACTGTTGTGGTCTGTTATGGTCACAAAAGTCAAAATGTTTAATGTAACAGCAACATCATAACTCAAATCCTAAAGTTAAACCTGTGTGGTACCCATCAAGCAGTAAATCTTTACGGTCTGACTACACCACCCCTGATGATGGGCAGGAGGACCCACAAGTCTTCCCTTAATGTAGTGTAGCTAACTCTATTTCCCCACAAAGGGACAGTTGAAAAGAGGCAGATATATAAATGTATTTCAAATTTATTACAATTTAGTACAAAAAGAGATCTTAAATACTGCTATTCAATTGGTGGATTCTCCTCAGTCTAGGAAGGTCGGATCAGCCAATGAGAAACCCCTGCTCAGGAGGACCCTGGTGAGACAAAAAGAAACAAGGAGGAGACCGCAACCTAGCTCCAGAAGCAGCATGCAACACAGCAAGCACCACACATTCAAGATCTTCAGACACCACGACAAAAATCTCACACCGTGTTATGCTTATAAATAAACCCCAAACCAATGTCTGTAACAATGTGGTCCCTTGGCAAGAAGGGGCAAAGCATCAGTGTGGATCCGGCCTTGTACAGGGATAGCCCAAGCGGAAGACATAATTAGAGAGGAGAACCACCAACATTGATAGCACCAGAAGTTAAGGAACAATGCTACTACAAGTAGTGCACATGGGTGGTAGGCCCAGAAGCAAAAATCACATCACACAATCAAACAAACAAAAGAAAAGAAAAAAAAAGCGTATTAAATCACAAGAAAAGTGACTAGCCTGGTCCCTTTTTGGAAATAAAACAATCTTGTTAGTTGCCAGCCTCATTAAACCGCATAGTCAACTCAAACATGGCTAGAAAATATAGGCCTACTTTTCAGTATGCTCAACTGTCCCACAGCTCATTGACATAAGACAAAAGGTGAACATTCCGTTGCTACAGACAGACAAAAGTATTTTAAAAAATGTTCCAATGCAGATATAAAACACTCAATGACAAATGTGCATATTAAGGCGTTTACCGATGCAGCCCAGCAGCTCAAGTCACAATGGGATCACAACAAATTTTAAAACTCCATGCAGAAGCCCGTGTCCTCCATGAAGAGTAGACACGTACTTCTGGAAATTACCCTGATAAAACAAAGTATTAAAATTCAAATGGCAGTGATTACTCGTACTCTACCATGACCAACAGTACCTACATGAAAAGGAAGCCCAACACGCACCGTGTCCAGCACCAACACAAAGGCTGCGTCCGAAATCACATACTTAACGAGTAGGTAATACATTTCAATAAGTAGCCTACTTACTTAACGAGCGCTAAAAGAGTACGTACTCTACAGCCAAATCTCGTTGAGTATGAATGAATTCCGCCATGTTTACGTTATCATGTGACCTATGACGTTATAACAACTTCAGATATATGACTGACTGCTACAGGTTTAATATTTACTACCTAAATATTTTGATGTTGATGCAATTTGCTCCTTTTGTGGGCGGTCTTGTTGAATACACAAATGCCCTTTTATTGTTATTGTAGTTTAACCAATGTATTTGTGTTGTTTTTATGTTTGAACTCTATTGAAATGACCCACAGTTTAATCCTTGAAGATTAAACCCTTCATCAGTAACTCCACAACCCCAGCTCGTACGGTTTTCCTCAGCTTTTGCTGATATCTGCACAAATAAGACGTTGATCAGGTGCTTGAAGATCTCGGCTTTGGAGAAGAATGTTGATTTTACACTTGAAAAATGTAAATATTACTACTTAAAAATTAAAATTACCTCAGAAAGCATTTCTAGCCCACCCCAACACTTATCAACAATAATAATGATAAATGGTGACTAATAATTATTATTATTATTTTTTTTTCATATCTATGCATAACGTCACACAAGACAAATGCAGCTAAGATGAATACATTTAAATATTCAGTCAAGTAATGAATTAATGTATGTGCTAATGAAACAATTAGGCTATATTTTATTTACTGACAACAACAGGAGACATGAATAAACAAGTAAAATAATAAATAAAAGTCAACAACACATGAAACAAAACTTTATTCAGAAATAGTTCTGTATTTGAATGTTTACAGACGGTGAATCCACATCCGTCCATCACATCCCTCACTGCTGCAGTCAGACTGAATCTGATCATGATGAGAGAGGGACATCGAGTCCTTGTCTGAGTGCAGAGAGAGGATGAGGAAGACCATGATGAAGACCCTGGACCACACAACCCTGAACAAGAGCAGGAGAACATGTGCGGGACGATCTGACTGCTGCTGTGTCTGCTCTCCATGAGCACCAAGACCTGGAAAACACTTACACAGAGTAAAACACTTTGTCATGTTGTCAGCATTCTATTTATTGCTGAATTAAATTTGATATTTTTACAATTGCATGTTAATTTGATAAAGCTTCATTATTTCTGTGATTTAGTGAACTGAACTGGTGAGCAGAAGGTTTCTGGATCAATCTCCAGCGGTGTGTCTTTACTCCAGGTGACTCCAGAGGGATTGAGATCCTATAATAACAGCACTGTAAGTCACTTCAGATAAAAGTCTCTGGCAAATTAATACATGTAAATGTGAATTTTGTGAATGCTTTTTTTGTGTCTTGGGCAGAAAAATGCTTAATAAAGCTGCTTATTTCTTAAAGCTTCTTTTCTTCAATGTTCTACTATAATATTAATGCATGCATACATTTAATACAGTTTCTATTTGGGGTTTTAAAGGGTCAGGTCATCTAAACATAAATTCAGTCATTAATGACTTGCCTCCATTCTGTTCAATCCTTTGCCTGAACATAAAAGGTGATGTTGGTCAGGTTTCTCCTGCTGGTTTGTGTTCATACAGTATCAGTCAATGGAGCCTGACTTTCAGATTCTTCATGACATTATTTGAGGATACTTTAGAAACTTCTGAAACTCAGGCTTTATTGACTGAAATTGTATGAACAGAAACCAGCAGAACAAACTTGACCAAAATCACATCCTCAGTGTCTTTTGGTCTTTCTCTAGATGTTCTCTCTGGCTCTGGGGTCACTGAAGATGAAGAGAACACAGCATCATCTGGTCCTGATGAGAAAACAAGTGGAGATGCAGTGATGGAGCATTTCATCCATGACTCTCCATCTTCAGTGCACACGGCAGTCTGCAGACATTTCAGATCCTACAAAGATGCACAAACACAAAACAAAAGCAGTCATTTTAACAGCACAGTGTCAATTCATTTCTGTATTAGAAGTAGCATAATGATCTTACTTTGGATTTTTCTTTCAGGTTTTTTCCACAGATGCTGCTGTCACCTGCTCCACCACAAAAGATCTGCATCAAATGTACAGCAAACAAGAATCAGAAAAGTGCTGTAATAACTGTTTATTAATAAACTACAACTTAAAATTAAAAATATGTTTTGATAACTGTAGTGTACTCACTGAGAATCTTTGATGGCAGCATTTCTTCATCAGTCTCTCTGCAGCAGATAAACACATGTGTCTCATCTGTCCCTGTAACATCCAGACAAGAGTCAGTCTCTGTGATTTATCTGTGATATACTGCATTTACATGTTGAGATAGATGCTGATGTGTTCACGAACTTTATCCAACACAAGAGCTCAACAATTTATCAACACTAATGTTCAAATGAAATAGATAACTTATGTTTACTTAATGTAGATTTATTTACATTACTTACATTCATCTAAAGCAATGTAGACAGTTGATTCTACATAACACACACATCTCTCACTCAAATGTCTGTTCATGTGATTTGCTCTTTTGCAGTTCTCTTAGAACATTTCTCTGTCTCATATTAAACAGACAATTAATCGTCTTTAAGATGTAGGATATATGGTTCATGCAAATCCACTTTGGAGACGTACATATGCTTACTGGAGATCCGCTGTCTGTTTACATAATAAAACATGTTTTAATGTTGTTGTTCATCACAAATATAATATGATGTAACTGGCTAGCGTCTTTACACCTTAATAAATCACAGTTTACTCAACAGTAGCTCAACAAATACGATTTTATCACATGGGAACCGTGTTTTGTTTTATAATACTCACCTTTGTAAACACCCTCTACGCTGCTCTCCTTCACGGTCGATGACGATTCATCCCTTTCGCGTGGCATTCTGGGATTGAAAAGTATCCCTCGATGAACCCTTCAGAATCTTCGCTGAAGCAGTAGGACATCCGGGGATTACTCGCCTACTGTTTTATGGTTTTGAACGTACTTTCTTCACATACTCTTTTCCCCCTACTATATAGTAGGCATATTAGAACTCAAAGTATACGTACAACTGAATCTCGTAAGCATTATTGCAATTCTCGCCTACTCTTATGAACGCAAAAGATTAAACATACTAATTTGTCGCATACTGCTTTTTCCATACTATATAGTAGAGAAGTATTCGATTTCGGACGCAGCCAAAGAGAATCTGCCTTGCAACCAACAGACACTTACTTCCTAATTGGTCATGTGACTTTTCAGAACATGTGATCCTGGGTGTTGTGTGAACGTCATGCAGCTATCTTGTGTGCCTGCCTGTGTAGATCCCCACACCTGAAGCAAGTCCAACGGGAAAACTTAACCAATTGCTCAACCACCACCAGTGTGCAGCATCCACCTGGATGTGATCGCAGCCATAGGTGGAGTGGAGGGAGAGCCAATTCAATGAATGGCGATTGAGAAGCCATGATTGGCAAGAGTCAGGTGGAGGGAATTTGGCCAGGACTTCAGGGATACACCCCTACTCTTTACATGTGATTTTTAAATGAAGTTACAAAAGAAAACCTTACAATTGTTACCAATTCCAGTCAATCGCACCCCAATATGCACATTTCACATGCATCACATGTTTGTTCTATTCAAAGTGGCATAACTGTATGAGACAAAATATCACTTCACCAAGTTCTGTCTGTGTGAAGAGACCCTGCAGCAAATCGGTGAAGTGTTCCCAAAGTGATGTAAACTTCAAATGACTTCCTTGCTAGGGCAGTAGTGAGAATTGAATACCACAGGAATCATAGGGACCAAACAGTCCATGCAAGTAGCTCAGATCTAACAAGGTGACCTCTGAATCAGGTGTTAACTAAAGCCTTCCAAAACATGCAGGGGACCACTGCCTTAGTCTGATCACGGAAGCTGGTCTGAGACAGGATGTTGTATTTAACAGGTCACTAGAGAAAGGGTCTAGGGCCACAACACTGAAAAAGCTTCCACATTTGCCAGTTTGCTTTTTAAAGGTTACCAGCTGTAAACAAACCCTGGTTTATGCAAATTAGTCAGCTTTGTATGAAAGAAAGTGACAAGGACTGGATTAAGAGAGGAGTTTTATTTCATACATCCTATAGCCAGAAATTAAGCACAAATCACAGACAGGGAGGCACGTATGTGGTCTCAAATGAGTCACCTGAAAGTGAAAACAGCAAGTCAGCTTGACAGGCATGTTCAACCAGGAATTCAGCCAAAAAGCATAAACTATTGAACACCTACTTGGCTTATAGTAGTCATACACCTCAACGACTGCTGGCTTGAGATCCTGCACTGCAAGACCCTGTTTCAGTTGTAGCCTGTAGGTCATGGGGACACCCTTAGCAACCTGCGAGACAGGAGGGATGGAGAAGCACATAAGCACACATGAAGGAGTAGATAGAGAAGCTACCCTGTGCACATCTCACCCCTTTCAGATACACCAGCACATGGTCATCTCCAGCATCAACCCGCTGCACTAGTGGAGCAAATGAATCTGGTGGGGATCCAAGCTGAGAAAGAAAGAAAGTCCATTAACTGTAGCAGCTTCAAACATTTTGGGATGTTTGAAGTCATCTTAAAACATACGAACCAGTGATGTATCGGCGGTGAAACCTGACAGGAGTTTAATGTCCACAATAACCATGTTCGTAGTTGGTTTTGCACCATTGTACCTGAAGGAGTGAAGAATTAAAAAAAACAAAAAAAAACAAAGTCAAGCACTGCAATTTGGCACATCTAGAAAAAAAAAAAAAAAAAAGCTCAAGGTTGCTCAGAGTTGGCACAAGTTGCATTTGTGCAGCTATTCCAACCGTATACTTTATTAGGGGCTAAAGGGGATAACTACATTTGGACTGGCTTTGTGAAATGGTCAGAGAATTTAAGTGGTTCTTACGTCACAGTGATGTTCAGCAGGAGCTCAGATCCACGCACTCTGCAGTCTCTTGCCACCTTCACTTCAACACTAAGTGTACTGGAAACTCGAATGGGTGTTGGGACGTTGTAGAAACATGCAACCTGGGGATAATAAAAACCCACCCACACTAATAAACACCTACACTATGACCGAACAGGGACAAGCATAGAAGTTAAGCATGTGAAGTGTACAACCTGCACAGACACACAGGTGGAGCCCTTGGCTTGAACACTATATCTGCCAGGAATGTTCTTCAGCCGCTTCTCCTGATACAGCAGCCGGTTGTCTCGATTCACATCAAAGTTATACACCTCTCCTGCCACAGAGGACTGTAAAGTAACAGAGCTGGAGCCCTCCAGGCTGAACACTTTAGCGGCGAACAGAGACAGAGCATGAAGAGCCACCACAGTGTCCTAAAAATAAACAGGAGATTTAAAAAGAAAAAAAAAACCCTCAGACATCATTTGTGCTCCTGTTTGGTGTGCGGTCTCACCTGGGTGGAGGAAAAGCCTCCATAAGGGTTCTGCTGGGCCACAAGCCAGTTGACAATGCGGTTAGCATAGCTCAGATCAGTGGTCGTGAGAGGCTGTACAGAGAGAACCGCTAGCAGCACATACGAGCTGATCTCCACCGCCAGAGTGTCACCAGATGACGTCTGAGACCAGTGGAGCTTGTTGCCTTAGGACGAGAGAGGACAGAAAGTTGATGCCAAAGAACCTGAACATCAAGAGACTAGTGAACCTCACCTTCAGAAATGGCAATGTTCTTCAAGGCAGTTAAAAGCCGAGCTCGAGTGCTGGTCTCTCCAGCCAGACTGAAGGTGTAGGCAAGCAGAGCAGTCGTGTAAGTGTTTCTCAGGTTCCCAACGACAGGCCTCAAGCAAGACAGAGCATTGGTGATGACCGGATCCTGAAAGCAAAGCAGAAAGGGTCACTACACCAGTGGTTCCAAACAAAGTCTCTGGAGGCCATTTAATACATGGAAAACAAGCAATGTTGAGGGGACTCCAGAAATTACTGGACTACACAACTGGAAGGTCAAGAAGCTGGCAGACATGTTTTACCGTGACAAGGACGCCCATTTCAAGGAGTGATGCAACAACGTAGCCAGTCATGGTCACATTATCACCAACACCACCCTAAAAACGGAGCAGCATGACACTTTAGGTCAGACGTAGACTTCAGATCAGTTACAACACATTTAAAGAAACATGCACCTTCATGTCAATATGGTACAGGGTTCCCTCTTGCATGAAACAGCCATCTGAACCCTGCTTGCTGATCAACCAATCCTGTGCACTCTGGAGGACACTGGGATCAATGAAGATGAAACGCCTTGCTAGGCCGAAAGACCTCATGACGAAGGTGGTCAACCTGGCCAGGAAGAGTTGCATTACAACCCAATTCAATGATGCACAAAAGGAAAAGATTGAAACGCACCATGTATTGGATGCATCGTAGCCAAATGTGCTGTATGAACCATCACTGTGCCTGTAGTTTAGCTGTCCTTGGTATCCTGTTCAAGTCAAAAAAAAAAAAAAAAAAACCTTGGTCAGGATTCACATTACACCAAATGAACTCCGAGTAGGACTTGTAGGATTCGGTCATCTGTACCGCTCTGAAGGTAACCAGTGGCAGTCTGTCGGATGGTTAGGGTGAGCTGCGCAGTGCCTTCCAGGTACTGCAGGATGTAGATATTGGGAGCAAGAATTATCATATTTTGTTCTCCACAGCCAGATGGCATCTGTAGCAAGCCATCAAGATTATTTAGCGCACGACCCATTATGTCCCCTAAGAAAAAGGAAAACAATGCCGCCTGAAACCAGTCATTTTGCTGAAATTTTCCGATTCATTAAAGGGAAAAGTTTACCAAGGACTGAAACAGAGCATTTGGCAGATCCCAGAACCACATTTGCTGGAAATGTCAGAGACACATCTTCTGAAAGTACACTCCCTGTGGACAAAACCAAACAGATCAGCAGAGAGCCCTACAGTTTGCTGGTAGAGCAAGAATGCATTTAGAAAGTCACTGAGTGCAAACAAACCCTTTGGACAAAATAACCAACTCTGGGCGAAGATCCTTTCAACTCCTTCAGGCTATAAAGAGAGCAGAAGTGCACCAAATCAGTAAAACTGCATGAGCTCCATGATCAGACTCCAGAAAGCTGGTTAACACTTACCAGAACAAGTAGACTTTCAGTAACAATGTCAATGCGTCCTCTTGTTGGCACGGTCACAACTTCAGTGCCACATCGAACCTGGGATTGATCAGCCTGAGCACTGACAGTCACATTTACAGATCCTATAATATAGACGGGAAGTGAGCAACATCTCATACTCCTCAATTTAGAAGACAAACCATGAAAAACAGACCAAGGACCGATGCGGAGAGAATCCATTTAAAGGTCTTTCTCCCACTGGCACAGAGACAGGATGAATACGGATCATTAAAAGGTCGAAGACTGAAGTCAGAGGAAGACCCTGGAGTCACTTTAACCTGCCAATAAACAGTATTATTAGTACACAGTAAAGAGGTCTCTCCAGTTTCATTTAGGGGTGAGATTGACATCATTTCTAAGATGGAGTTCTTGCACGGTTAACTTAGCTAGCTTAGGCCTGACAGGGACAGTCTACTGAAGTCTCCATATGTAGTGTGGTGGTCAGTCCATAACAGTCACAATCATGTACTGAAATTCTGGCACATGATACGGCTTAAATTTGACGGTGCAATACTCGTGGAAGGTGGCCCAGTTTTAAATTGCCAATTCTGACAGTTACAACAAGCTACAGCTAAACATGAAAAGTTCAAAGCAAGGTGATACAAAGCCTGTACACACACACACACACACACACAATTAATGAATACGGACCATGATGCACTTGGACAGATAGTTGAAGACCGTGGCCTTCAGCTCAAAAGACTCTCCACGGATGATGGAGTAAGGCAGGGAGAGCTCCAGGAAGAAGGGCTGGAAGACCGTCAGCTGAACCGGAGGAGCCAAGCCAAAGCCTTTGGAGGACACACAGAATGCCTCCGTCTCCCATGTGGTGATGGTGTCAGGAACCATCAGATTAACTCTTGTGGATCCAGTGTTTCTGAAAAGCACACAATATACATTTATTAATTAACATAGGCCAGGAGGGGTAAGTGGAGCCCAAGTGGCTTTAGATCATGGTCAGACTCATTCCTGGGGGGCCACAGCCCAGCAGAGTTCAGATTCAACCAAAACAATTCAGCAGAACAAGTCCTACAGGCTCAATTGAAGCCTACATGGCATGTGTTGGGGCAGTGTTTGGAACTTAACAGTTTGACACCTGCTTTAAGCCTAGTCCACATGTACATTGATTTATCCTCCATTTAAAGTTAATCCACATGAAAACGCAAAGACTGACACAGTGAAGTAAACCTAGCAGGTGGCATAAAGCCTGACCCTAAAGCCAGTTTACATGGGGCAAGTCTGTAACTGGCCAAAGGAAATAAGTGCACTTAAACCAGCAATGCTGTCCAACCAGTGAAACTGGACAATCTGTAAATCTTCACCTTGGCAGTAGTTTAAGGTTCCATTTGGGACCAGATATTGCATGTGTGTGTGAACAAGTGGCCAAACCACAAAAAGCTGTGTGGGTAGACAGGCCCTGGTGATGGGGAGTCATTTTGCTGAAACAAGATTCTTCACTGACCCCACTTGAGAGAGCTGCCAGATCCAGGTTTCCGGAAAATAAGTCCTGACAGTCACATCAAAAGAACCAACATCACCTCCAGCACCCCCACCTCCAAAGTCCTTTGATAGAGAAGCCATTTGAAAGGCTACAGGACGAGGCACTGAAAAAAAAAAAAAAAAAAAAAAAAAGCCAGGACTGCAACAAACTGGGTCTCGTCAAATTCAATAAACACATTAGATAAATAAGGGCCATGCACCAGGCTGTCCTATATAGGAAAACAACCGAAGACACCTACAGCCAAAGTTGCGATAGTAATTCAGGCCTCTGTAGGTCAGGCAGTTAGGTTCTCTGACCTGCAGATTTGTTGCAAGCTTCATCCCCACACTCTGTCAAAAGACAAGCATAAAGATGCATTTGAAGAATCAGTCAGTAAGTGGCTGAATGACTGCAAACAATTTCCAACCTGGAAAGCGTCATAAGCTTGGTCTGTAGGAACAGCTCGACGGGGTCGAACATTCAGGCACTCCTGTTCATCCTCAACAGGAAACGGATAATAGGATTGAGATCGTACTGGGAGCAGGTTGAACACCTAAAAACATGGAAGGGGAGAGAAGGGTCAGGTCAAACCCACCTCACTGAGCAGTTTAAGATACACAAGTATTGTAGCAAACCGCAGTGTTGGTCTAGTTTTTAAAAACTAGAGACCGGTCTATGGATAAGGGATTAACACCTGCAGGATGAAACCCATGGCACATTGGTGAAATACCAGGCAAATGCGCAAGATCACTTGAAAAAAAAAAAAAAGGAAGTCTCATCTGGATTAGCATCCATTGCTAAGTTAAACCACCAAATCGCATAGGAGAAAAAGCTTTTGACTGTAGATGTGGTAGTTTGACAAATATTACGTTGCTTGCAACAATTGCTTTGGTTTGTCTAATTGATCCAGCTGCAAAACCTGGATGTCAAAATAAAGTATGACAAGACTAATGAAATGCACATGGATACCGCTTCAGCAGTCAGACGTCTTCCTGGCTCCATGATCCGAACACTCTGATCAACAGCACTGAGGCCACACAGGGATCCTGCTTGAGCAGACACGGTCAAAACACTTCCCTCACCAGGAACAGCTGTAGGGGGAGAAAACTGCAGAGACACCTGGAAAAAGAACAAGCTCAAGCTGAAGGACATGCTGCCACAACCCACAGAGTAGAGGTGCTAGATGTCCACACACCTGGTTTTGGAAACACATTTCAGTGTCAAGAGCTGCAGTAGCAGCAACCACATTCTCACTGGGCAGAACACAGAAGGCCAGAATCTGCACTACTGGAGCCATATCGACACTGACAGACAGCTGGAACGACACTGTGCCACTTGGTGGATTCAGGGCCCTCACTTGAACCGTCTGAAATCCATGCAGGACGATCACTCCTTTGGACAACACCTGACAAGAGACAGACTGGGGCATAAGAGGTGCCAAAGAGAGAACCAACAAGTGCAGTCATCAAAACCAGCATCCACTCACCATATAGACGATGTCGGCACTGTAGTCACCAGTCTCTCCAACAAAAGAATATTTGATTGTCACTGGATACTTGGCACCACATTTCAGCGGCTGCTCAAGCGTCCCTATAGTCAGTTCACTAAACGTTGGGTAGTCTGTAGCAGTTTGGAAAAGCGGCACATTCCTCGTTTCCGTAGTGAAGTAGGGCGATTTAGAATCATAAAAATCCTGTGATGTTGCACTTGCCTGAGGAACGAGTTAATAGAATTAGCTTCTTACAGAAGTCAGTTTATAGAGAAAAAACCCTTTCGTACCATCAGATTCAGACCAGCTTTAGGGAAATCAGCTGTGTTGAGGGAGAAAGAAGCCACTCCGTTCAGGTTCGTAGTCAGATTAAGCAGCAGTTTGTTGGGCCATTGGCTAACATCCAGGAGATAGACTGCCTTCCTTGCTATTGGAGTCCCATTGAAATAAAATGCAGAGATCTGTTGGGACAGAAAAGGTTAGGAAAGGGAACCAATGAGGACGGTCAAAGAGCTGAAGCTTTATTCACCTTCCCATTAAGGATTGATCCATAGTTAAAGAAACCTGGGAGGTCCGAAAACGAGACCTTGCCAACTTCAAACGTAATGAAGACTGTTGTGGATTTTGACATCATTACACCTGGGAGAAATAAAAAAAGGCACCAAATAAGAAATGTTCAAGTCAGTGTTAGTTGACAGGGATTTGAGACCAGGCCTTTTCATCCAGAAAGGCTAAGATTAAGTCTGTCAACCCCATAAGACTTGTAGGACTAATGGGATTAAGTCACTGCATTAATCAACTTTTAGTCAAGCTGTAGCTGCCAACATTTGTCTCAAGTCATTCTCTTCAGGCCAAGTCAGTTTAGCTCAAATTTGAATCAAGGACTGCATTTTCAAAAACTCGAATGACCGTTTTCCTTTTTGGGTGAACTATCCCTTTGACAGTAGTGAAAATGCAGCAGCTTTATATCTGAAAAGCAGAATAAGACAAATACAGGAGCATTACCAATTAAACTCCTTTTTCAGATCAAGTAGGAGTACTTAATTTAACATGCTTTGTTGGTTATGACGATGGGGATAGATAGGAATGCGGTCCCTTCAAGACGGTAGGCATGCAATATTGACATGTTCAGTTTATCCACCCAGTCACGGTCACTTAAATCTAAGCCATTACACAAGACACTTGGACTGCTGTGTGTATTGGAGCGCGGATCAAGTGCTGAGAACTAAAGTGGATGGTGTCAGATAGCACTTCTAGCAGTATGATTCTGCCCATCTGGTCTTAATTCTCTCACCTCATCCCCAACCTTTTGGGTGCTAATGCCATTAAGTAGTTGGTTCACATTCTTCCACTGCTGCCATACTGAGACTAGATCTGCAACCCCCCACCAAAAAAATTAAAATTGCCAGGTTCTCACCCGTTCCCTCTTCAGTGACGTTCACGTTAACAAGGAAGGAATTTTGCAGTTGCTCTTCAAATTTGGTGGTGAAAAACTCTGACGTACTGATAGTAAGGGAAGCACATCCGGTGTTGTTCATCTGGTAGCAGAACAAAGAGGTGGTAAGATTCAGGTGTAGACTTGCAGAAAAAAAAAAAACAAAAAAAAAAAAAAACCCTGCTCTGCACAGTGGTCTCCTACCATAGCGGTTTTGTTAAGACACACACGAGACACACCAGGTACCACAGAAAACGGGAACGGCTCACGACATACTTCCACCAACGCTTGACCAGGTACAGGTTGCCCAAATGTGTATCTGGGGGTAGAGGGTTAAGGAATAAGATCACCAACCAAAAAGTCAAGAATATAAGAGCTCACACTTACTTGGCACAAGCCTCAACTTTCAGTCCCTCATCTCCCACACTGTACGTCGGTGGTGTGGTCAAGGTGACATCAAACTTGGGTAAAACTAAACCAGAAACCAATGCTTTAAATTAGGACCCCAGTCAGTCATCAAGACTACCCACTGCACATGTGTGGTAACTTACCATACTTTTTCACCTCAAAATCCTGAGAAATCATACGGTCACCAATAAAAGCCCTCAGAGCATACATCCCAACCTGAGCCTCAGGGTTTAACTGGTGAGAAAGCTGCAATATCCACCCAGTTGAGGAAACATTTGTCCACTGACCGATCCGGTTCTTATTATTGTCCTATTTGGAGGGAAAAAGCTTGGAATGATGAAAGCCCAAGAAACAGTAAAACCACAAAGAACATGTAGAGGTGAACCAGTGTTGCATCTATCCAAAGACTTGATCCAGAACAAGTTCTCACCTCCACCACCACTAGACTGTACTGTAAAGACAAACATAACATTAGGCAACTTCTATTTAAAAAAAATCCTGGAAGACCAGAAGCAGCTCAGGCTTTACCATTTGATTAAGAGGAACAAATTTAGCATCCATGGTCAGAACCCTGAAGTTCACTGCGGAAGAGAAACAGCTCACTTGGATTACATAATGCACTTGAAGGTGTACAAAGTCCATTACACTACAAGTTCTGATCACTTCTAATATTAATACAAGGGTCATTTGTAGCTCACCCATTTGTCCTGGGTTGTATATGGGTTTGTCGGTTTGGATGAAGGTCAGAGGCAGGTAACTTCTGAACATGACTTTCCTCTCTTCAGTCATTTTGAAGAACCTCCCTTGAAGGACCACCCTCACTTTCTGCACTAATTCTCCATCTACTTGAGGAGCCTGTAGAGAAACACTTTAATAAAAGAAAGAAAGAACACTGCATGTGCCACACGGAGACAGACCTGGAAACTAAAACAACGGTGAAACACGGTTGAAGAACTCTGCTGCGCAAGCGGTGTTGTCTTGTTCTGGTCATCAACCAGAAAGATGTTCATTGCAAGACTCTCATTGGGTTTCAGAAGACTTGCACACAATTTGGCATTAGAGCCAGACTCGATCACTGCAGAAAACATCACCAAGAAGGATCTGTGGAAACAAACACACTCCAAGTCATATCAGAACACATGCATGTAAATATATAAGAGATAGGTTCCATAGACACGTAAACTGAGAAAGTCAGAAGACACTTTATTATTCATTTCAAACCCCATTTACTCACGGTCCTGATCTCTGTCCACCAACAGCAAAGAGAAAAAGGACTAAAACGAGCCCTTTCCAAATACATAACTCCTTCACAGCCATGAAGAGCGATCAGCCAAGATTTGATTTGATTTGATTTGATTTGATTTGATTTGATTTTCAAAAACACTGCAAACCTTTAACAAACTCCACAGTCACTCTCAATCAGCTGCACTGTTGGCAGCGATATTTAAACACACTTAATTGGAGGAATTCATTTATTAGCTGATTGACTGATTGAACCAGTTAATTTGCAAAATGATTCACTGTCATGCTGTTGACGCCTGCTGGTCAAAACTGTATTTCAGTACAAGAACTGGCCAAACATGCATCAAATGCCTTTTTCAACCAATTGAAAACATTGTATTGATATTGTACTTTTAAAATACAATTTACAAATCATCAAATACTAGGGATGTGCTCTCAAAACTTATAATAAACAACACAAATATTCCCTTAAAGTGGAAGTGAAACAGTCAATTGTATTATTTAGTGAACTGATTTCTACTTTAACATTAATTTAATTTATCCTTTATCTTTTATTAATTGAAAATTAAGAAACTTATTTTTTTGTCAAACAAAGGGGATTTACTATTAACATAAAACATGGAAGAAATGTTGTGTGATTAATCCTTTAAAAATAATGTTTGTTTCATTTTTGTAATAGTAGAAGTAGTAGTAGGCTAAGTAAAGGTGCTGGTCATATGATTAGAATATCATCCAAAAGTTGATTTATTTCACTAATTCCATTCAAAAAGTGAAACTTGTATATTATATTCATTCATTACACACAGACTGATATATTTCAAATGTTTATTTCTTTTAATTTTGATCTTTATAACTGATAACTAAGAGGGCTTTTACACTTGGCTTGTTTGCTGCGGTCCGAGCCCGAGTGTGATTGTTCCCGGCGCTGCCCGCAGTGTTGGTCTGCTTTCACAATCAATAGTTGTATCAAACCCAGGTGTGTTTGCGTGGGTACTTTACTTGCTGAACAAGTGCGCACCCGAGTCCGTGTTGCTTGCACATTCATGTGAACCGTGCCACAGTTTGGGAGCAACCGAACTCAGACCACCTTCCCCAGGTAGTGTTGGGTTCACTACCCCAGTGCGCACCAGAGTCTAATGACAGCGTTCACATTAGAGATTTTTCATGCGAACCGTACCCCGTTCCACACTGCCAGTGTGACAGCCACCTAAGGAAAGTCCCTAATTCAGTATCTCAGAAAATGTGAATATTGTGAAAAGATTGAATATTGAAGACACCCGGTGCCACACTCTAATCAGTTAATTAACTCAAAACACCTGCAAACCCTTTAAATGGTCTTTCAGTCTAGATCTGTATGCTACACAATCATGGGGAAGACTACTGACTTGAGAGTTGTCCAAAAGACGAACATTGACCTGGAGAGGATTGTGAAACAAAACCCATTAAAAATGTGGTGGAGATTCACAAAGAGTGGACTGCAGCTGGACTCAGTGCTTTAAGAACCACTACACACAGACGTATGCAAGACATGGGCTTCAGCTGTTGCATTCCTTGTCTCAATCCAATCTTGAACAACAGACAGCATCAGAAGCGTCTAAAGACAAAAAGGACTGGACTGCTGCTGAGTGGTCCAAAGTTATGTTCTCTGATGAAAGTAAATTTAACATTTCGTTTGGAAATCAGGGTCCCAGAGTCTGGAGGAAGAGAGGAGAGGCACACAATCCATGTTGCTTGAGGTCCAGTGTAAAGTTTCCACAGTCAGTGATGGTTTGGGGTGCCATGTCATCTGGTCCACTGTGTTTTCTGAGGTCTTAGGTCAATGCAACCGAATGCCAGGAGGTTTTAGAGCACTTCATGCTTCCTGCTGCTAACCTACTTTATGGAGATGCAGATTTCATTTTCCAAAAGGACTTGGCACCTGCACACAGTGCCAAAGCTACCAGTACCTGGTTTAAGGACCATGGTATCCCTGTTCTTAATTGGCCAGCAAACTCGCCTGACCTTAACCCATCTATAGAAAATATATGGGGTATTGTGAAGAGGAAGATGCGATATGTCAGACCCAAGAATGCAGAAGAGCTGAAGGCCACTATAAGAGACACCTGGTCTCTCATAACACCTGAGCAGTGCCACAGACTGATCGACTCCATGCCACGCCGCATTGCTGCAGTAATTCAGGCAAGAGGAGCCACAACTAAGTATTGAGTGCTGTACATGTTCATACTTTTCAGTTGGACTCTCAGAGCAGTTTTGGAGACTTTTGTCATGTGTTTCTGTCCTCATTTAGTGAGACGGCAGACACTGAAATCAATGTGAGCACTGTCTGCTATGTAGTGTTTTGGGTTTGAGTACAAAGAGGTTAATGGATTAAAACGTTCTCACTTTACATGGTTGCAGTCTATCTGTGCATTCCAGGAGTATGCAGCACAGCAAAATAAGTGAAAGTGGCAACACATTGTTCATGGTAAAATGAGCATGTATCGAGACCAATTTCACAAATTGAAGTAACAAGCTTTTGGGCTAGATTTAAAATGAAGGAAAAGTGCACTTTTTAAATGAGGCAACATAAGATTCACTTGTGGTGGTAGAGAAACCGTTCAAGACTCATGGGATTGTTTAAAATAAAGATTTAAATGCAAAAGAGGGCACGAGTTGATCTTGTCAGTGGTGAGTTTATTTGAAAACATTTGGCTTTAACGTTAAAAAGTAGGCTGTATGGTGTTGAAGTGTTTTGCAACTTGGTGTTAAATCCAATGAATGTGGTGTTTGAGTTTAAACTAAATGTGAGACGGATTTTTTTTTTTTTTTTTTAATCAAAAATGGATAAGTTTTGTAATATACAGCCATGGATCAGTAGCATACTACAAATGAGTCCTATATGAAAGCATGAGTCTGGCTTCTGCACTGTATACGTAACCCACACGGGCTGCAAGTGCTCTGCAGACAGAGTGTGTAAAACTGGTGTAACCTAGTGCTCTGCGCTGATCTGTTCCTTTTTGGTCCATAGGGAGCGTCCTTTCAGAAGATGTGTCTCTGAAGCTTCCAACAAATGTGATCCAGGGATCTGCCAAATACTCTGTTTCAGTCCTTGGTAAGGCACTTCATTAAGGGGGAATGGACCCGGAGATGTTGAGCAAATTAACTTTTGTTTTCTAAGGGTTTTTTGGTTTGTCCGTTTTTCTTACTTTTCTTAGGGGACATAATGGGTCGTGCACTAAATAATCTTGATGGCTTGCTACAGATGCCATCTGGCTGTGGAGAACAAAATATGATAACTCTTGCTCCCAATATCTACATCTTGTAGTACCTGGAAGGCACTGCGCAGCTCACCCCAACCATCCGACAGACTGCCACTGGTTACCTTCAGAGCGGTACAGATGACCGAATCCTACAAGTCCTACACCTCGGAGTTCATTTGGTGTAATGTGAAATGTGAAAGGTTTTTTTTTTACTTGAACAGGATACCAAGGACAGCTAAACTACAGGCACAGTGATGGTTCATACAGCACATTTGGCTACGATGCATCCAATACATGGTGCGTTTCATACTGTTCTTTTATTGTGCATTGAATCGGGACTTTTTAATGTGGCTTTTTTTTTCATAGCCAGGTTGACATCTTTAAATGTGCTGTAACTGATCTGAAGTCTGAGGCTGGCCTTAATCATCATGCTGTTTCATTTTAGGGTGGTGTTGGTGATAATGTGACCATGACGGGCTACATCGTTGCATCACTGCTTGAGCTAGGTGTCCTTGCCACGGTAAAAACATGCCTGCCAGTAGTTATACAAGGTCCTTCTGGTAATGTAGTCTAAAATTTCCTTTGCTTTCAGAATCCGGTCATCACCAATGCTCTGTCTTGCTTGAGGCCTGTCGTTGGGAAGCTAGGAAACACTTACACGACGGCTCTGCTTGCCTACACCTTCAGTCTGGCTGGAGAGACCAGCACTCGAGCTCGGCTTTTAACTGCCTTGAAGAACATTGCCATTTCTGAAGGTGAGGTTCACTAGTCTCTTGATGTTCAGGTTCTTTGGCATCAACTTTCTGTCCTCTCTCGTCCTAAGGCAACAAGCTCCACTGGTCTCAGACGTCATCTGGTGACACTCTGGCGGTGGAGATCAGCTCATATGTGCTGCTAGCGGTTCTCTCTGTACAGCCTCTCACGACCACTGATCTGAGCTATGCTAACCGCATTGTCAACTGGCTTGTGGCCCAGCAGAATCCTTATGGAGGCTTTTCCTCCACCCAGGTGAGACCGCACACCAAACATGAGCACAAATGATGTCTGAGGCTTTTTTTTAAATCTGGTTTTTATTTTTAGGACACTGTGGTGGCTCTTCATGCTCTGTCTCTGTTCGCAGCTAAAATGTTCAGCCTGGAGGGCTCCAGCACTGTTACTTTACAGTCCTCTAAGGCAGGAGAGGTGTATAACTTTGATGTGAATCGGGACAACCGGCTGCTGTATCAGGAGAAGCGGCTGAAGAATGTTTCTGGCAGATATAGTGTTCAAGCCAAAGGCTCCACCTGTGTGTCTGTGCAGGTCGTAAACTTCATCTACTTGACTTCTACCTCTATGCTTGTCCCAGTTCTTGTCACTTGTGGGTTTATTTCTCTATTTTAATGTACAGTACTACACCAGGTTGCGTGTTTCTACAACATCCCGACACCCATTAAAGTTTCCAGTACACTTGGTGTTGAAGTGAAGGTGGCAAGAGACTGCAGAGTGCTTGGAGCTGATCTCATGCTGAACATTACTGTGACGTAAGAACCACTTTGTGTCCTGTTTGACCCTTAACTCTTTACACAGCTGAGCCAAGACTCCACTGTGCTTACTCAATTCTGTAACCGTGTCACATAAAAGCCAGTCTGAATGTAGTTCTCTCCCACCTCTGCCCCCAATGTTAATTCATATGATTTTTCTTTTCTTTTTTAATCCCACCTCTGAGCAGCATGAAGCCATTTTTTTAGTTGCACCCAATTGCTAAGTTAACTTTTCTCTTAGGTAGTACAATGGTGCAAAACCAACTACGAACTTGTGGAGGCTGTTGTGTTTATACTTTACAGACAGACCCGAACACAGTCATCCTTTAGCCGTGTCAACCATCTTTATTTCCTCACCTTTTACCTTTTCCTGGACACACCTCTTTAAAGCACCCATGCATAACAACACATCTCTACCCTAAAGAGAGAAAAAAAAAAAAAAAATATATATATATATATATATATAAGAAATGAAATTGCTTTGATATTGCATAGTGAGTCTAATCAACAGTAACAACAATATTCAAATGCGATAACTTTGAATCACTAACTGATTTTACTACCTATTCCCTTTTTTACCATAGAAACTAAAGTCCCTTGCAACTCAACACTTCACATAACTTCAATCAGTCTTTCAGGAGGTTTAACGTTTCTTTTTGGTATTTGTTGTGTGAGCCACTGAAATGAGCCAATTAAAGCAGAGCACAACATTATCACTGTTTGACTTCCGGTGGAGACAACTCTGGCATGTTTGGTTGCCGCTTCTCCACTCTGCAATTTTAATTGTTTTTTATTTTTCATTGTTTATTTATTTATTATTATACGTTATTGTTGGATTCCATCCTTTGGTTGTGCTACCACATTCCTGACTGGGATCGGACACACTCACGCAGTGCCTGGATTTTTCACTCCTGTGTGCTCACCCTGCTCGTGTAACCGTGCTTCAGAAGATCTGTTTTATTACAACGCTTTTGGATTTAGACTATAGACTAGATCAAACGGTGTCCTGTGTAGCAGTCTCTGATTTTAGGTTCATCACAACATCTTTGTCCTTATTTTGACATTGCTATGTGGATCTGTCTGTTATCTGCTGTCATCTGTATTTTGCCAGTGACTGGGCTCTGTGGAGAGCGGATCCTCGAACACCCGGACCACACTATGATAAGGTACTCTCTGCCTGAACTGCTTTCACAGAAACACCAGTTGGTGCTCAATATACGTGTTCGTGAAACTTTACGATCACTTCACCTTCTACGTCACCTTCTTCTAAATATGTTCATAGGGGTTCACAGCGGAATTTTAACTTCACAGGGACTGACATTAAGGTCTTATGTTCCCGTCTCGCATGTACTGATATTAAACAAAACATTTGCCCTGCGAACTTATGTTATCCACAACAAGTGTCTACAACATACTCTGATAAAGTATGCCCTGATTCCATCAGGTTTGCCCATCTCAATGTACGCTCTTTAAACAAAAGTCTGATTTACTCTATGACATCATCTTGGACAAAAAACTTGATGTCTTCTGTATTTCTGAAACTTGGGACCAACAATGTACTCCACCGGGATATAGATATATTGACAAATCCAGAGCAACTGGAAAAGGCGGTGGCCTTGCTGTTGTGTACAGTTCTGATGTCTCTGTAACTGAAATTGTTGTTCCTTCTGTTTTATCGTTTGAGAGTATTGTTTTTAAAATTGGCGGTGCTTCTCTTGTTCTGATCTTGTTCATCTATCGGCCACCGAAGAGTAACCCTCTGTTCTTTGATGAACTCACAGAGCTAATTGCATTTGTGAATCCCCTTTGTCCATCTATGACTCTTATTGGAGTTATTAACATTCATGTTGACAATCCTAGTTGTAATCATACTGCTAATTTGATGGAGATTCTAGACTGTTTTAACCTGATACAGCATGTCAAATTTCCAACTCATAGAAAAGGTCATACACTGGATTTAGTAAGTACAGCTGGTGCTGATATAAATCAGCTTGAAGGTAAAGATTTGTGTATTAGTGACCATAAGCTCTTGAGTTTTAACTTATCTGTTTCTCTGCAAAAACTACAAAAGAGGGTTATTAGTTTTAGGAATCTTAAAAATATAAATCTTAATCAATTTTCATGTATGATAAATAACAGTTCTGCAGGAAATACTGTTGATCATTATAATTCAATTTTATCATCAACTCTAGATGTGCTGGCCCCCAAGAACAAACGTGTCGTTTCATTTTTGAAATCATCACCCTGGTTTACTACTGAGCTCAGGGCTCTTAAAGCAAAAAATAGGCAGTTGGAATGACAATTAAAAAAAATCAGGGCTCACTGTCCATAAACTTATGTATGATGAGCAATTGGTTCAGTACAGCGATGCCCTCAAAATAGCAAGAACTGAATACTACTCTCAAATCATTAATGATGGTACTGCTAATCCAAATAAGATGTTTAAAGTAATCAACAAACTTCTTAAACCTTCCAATTCACTTATTTGTTCCACTGTGCAGCAGTGCAATAAGTTTTTGAAATTTTTTGCTGAAAAAATTGATAATATTTATCTGTCTATTACTTGTGCCTCTCTCAGTGCACCTCCGGAGATTCAGCCTTTAAATTGTGAGTCTACTTGGTTCTCTAGTTTTAAAACGGTCACCATTGATTACATTTCCAAATTAGTTATGACTCTACTGTAATTATTAGTTCCTCTACCTGTACCTTGGATCCTATTCCAACTCATGTTCTCAAAGAGTGTCTGCCAGCTATCAGTCCTCTCATTTTGAACATTGTTAATACTTCTATTACCACTGGACTTGTTCCTCAAGCCCTTAAGGTTGCCTCCATCACACCAGTTCTTAAAAAGCCTATGTGTGATGTGTCTGATCTGTCTAATTACAGGCCAATATCTTATCTTCCTTTTTTGGGGAAGGTTTTGGAACGTGTTGTTGTGTCACAACTTCATTCACACTTGTCCATGAACAAGCTTTTAGAACCTTTTCAATCTGGGTTTCGTTCTGGACATAGTACTGAGACTGCCTTGGTCCGAGTTATGCACAATCTCCTCGTCTCTGCTGACTCTGGTGTCCTTACTATCTTGGTGCTCTTAGATTTGAGTGCAGCCTTCGACACGGTGTGTCACTCTATACTGCTTGAGAGACTCGAGACCTGGCTTGGTATTTCTGGAACAGTGTTGGAGTGGTTTAAATCTTACCTGACTGATCGTACCCAGTTTGTTATTTTAGAAAATAATAAATCTAATGTTGGACAGGTGTGTCATGGTGTTCCTCAGGGGTCTGTCCTTGGCCCGATACTTTTTAATATTTACATGCTTCCTTTAGGGCAGATTATCAGAAAGTATGGTCTCGGGTACCACTTCTATGCTGATGATACACAGATTTATATTAGCACAAAAACTATCACAGGTGTATCAGAAACCCTTTCTGACTGTCTCCAGGAAATAAAATTATGGATGTACCAAAATTTTCTTAAATTAAATGGTACAAAGTCCGAGGTTCTTTTAGTTGGTACCCCTGCAGCTACCTGTAATGGTAAAAAATGTAATTTGGAGATTGAAAACAATGTACTGTCTGCATCACCACAAGTACGCAACCTTGGAGTAATTTTTGATTCTCACTTGACACTTGAAGCACATATTTCAAGAGCATTTCAAAATCGGCATTTTTCCATCTAAGGAATATTGCTAGGATCAGGTCCTTTCTTTCATTACCTGATGCAGAAAGCCTTGTCCATGCACTTGTGACCTCTAGGCTTGATTATTGTAATGCTCTTTATCTTGGGCTACCAGCAAAATCTATTAAGCGCCTGCAACATATACAGAATTCAGCTGCTTGTGTTCTTAAACATACTCCTTTTCGTCAGCATATCTCTGGGGTGCTTCGGAACCTGCATTGGTTCCCGGTCCATGACCGTATTGATTTTAAAACTCGTATCTTAACGTATAAAGCTGTACGTGGAATTGCACCATCATATATATGTGATTTAATAACATTATATATGCCCTCTCGATCTCTCCGTTCTGCCAACTCCCTTATACTTAAACAGCCTTCTTGCAGACTGAAAATGATGGGTGAAAGAGCCTTCTCTGTGTCCGCCCCCAGGTTGTGGAATGCACCAACACTAACAAGTTTCAAGAAACAGTTTAAAAACCCATCTTTTTAAGATGTCTGTGTCCTAATTGGTGACACTCGATGTATATTCTATTATACTTCTTGTTGTTTACTTTTTATTTTTTAATGTATTTTTAATGTATTTACTTTTGTACTGTACTTGTAGCGCTTTGGGTATAAGAAAAGCGCAATATAAATAAAATGTATTATTATTATTATTGTTTCTTCATTGTCTCTGGTACTGTCTCTGCAACCTGTCCATTCTCTGTAATCGACTCAGAGCTTTGCTTAGGACATAAATAAATTCTGTTCCGTCGCAGTGTTGTTCCGCCATCCGTCAAAATCTCATAAGACCTTGGAGCCACTTGTTTTTCCACTTTGCCCTTTTGAGACCACATACCTGTATTGTGGTTCCTTATTTTGACGGTGTCTCCCGGTTTCAGGGCTGTCAGTGGTTTCGCTTTTCTATCATACAACCTCTTTTGTTTGATTTTTTTGTTTCAGCTTAAAGCTTTTCACTTGACTAGTGTGTGGAGTGTCCAGAAGATCCTCTCTAATGGGCAAATTTGTTCGAATTCTTCTACCCATGAGCATCTGTGCTGGGGACAACCCATTCTCCAGTGGTGCACTTCTGTAAATCATGAGACTTCTACGAAAGTCTTCATTACCAGCTTGTGCCTTGCGCATGAGTCCTTTCACTATTTTCACGGCATTCTCTGCCAGTCCATTTGATCTGGGGTAATTTGGACTGAATGTATCATGGCGAAAACCCCATTCCTCTGAAAACTTCTTAAATTCACTACAAAACTGAGGTCCGTTGTCTGTAAAGACTACACAGGGGACACCATAGCAAGTAAACGTGGACTTCATGAAGGCAATGACTGCTTTGCTAGCAGTGGAGTGCAGTGTGGCCACCTCTGGATAATAAGAGCAGTAATCTGTTACTACAATGTGACTCTTCCCATCACAGTCAAATAAATCTGCTCCAACCTTGTAGTAAGGCCTACTTGTTACAAGATGTGGAAGAAGAGGCTCTGCCTGCTGTCTGGGCCTGAAGGTTAAACAAAGCTTGCATGCAGCTGTCAACTGCGAAATGTCCAGATTAATCCTGGGCCAGTACATCACTTCCCTAGCTCTCCTTTTGCACTTTTCTTCTCCGAGGTGCCCTTCATGGATTTTTTTTTAGCATTTCTTTCCTTAGGCTTGCTGGGATGACAAATTTACAGCCTTTGAAGATTATTCCATTTACAACCGTAAGCTCTGATCTGCAGGCCCAGTAATCCCTAATTCTAACAAGTCTTTTTTTTCTTCTGGCCATCCTTCCTGAATAGCCACCTTCATTTCTTTCATTGTTTCATCTTTCTCCGTCTCCTGTTTGATCTGGTCAGTCCTGTCTGCAGACACTGGGAGCGAGGCTACAATCATGTCCACGTAAGCTTTGATTTCTGTAGCACAGGTTTCTGTTTCCTCTTGACTATCTACGGCACGAGACCGTGTGTCCGCTGCAAACATGTACTTGCCCGGTGTGTAAATCAAATTTGCATCATATTTTTGTAGCCTGATGACCATTCTCTGTATTCTAAGGGGACAATCATTCAGTGACTTGGCCATAATGGGAACCAGTGGTTTATGGTCAGTCTCTACAGTGAATGCTTGTCCATATACAAATTGATGGAACCTCTCACATGCATATGTAATGGCTAGCAATTCTTTCTCTATTTGCACGTATCTTGTTTCTGTAGCAGATAGCGCTCTGGACGCATAAGCCACTGGCTGCCAAACATCATCATACTGCTGGAGTAACACAGCTCCCACACCGTACTGTGATGCATCGGCTGAAATTCTTATGCGTCTTTCTGGATCATAGAACTTTAGCACAGGTTCTGCTATCAGAATTTATTTCAAGGTTTTCCAGCAGGTTTCTTGTTCATGTGACCACATCCATTTGTTTTTTTGTTCCAGTAGACTATTTTGCCAGGTATGTAACCATGCCAAGAAAGCATCTAACATCATCTTTGTTTTGTGGTCTCTCCATGTTTTCAATTGCAGTTGTTTTCTTAGGGTCAGGCTTTATGCGCTCCTCCGAGATGACATCTAGAAAGGTTAGTGATTTCATTCCAAATTCACATTTCTCTTTGTTGAGCTTCAGATTGACTTTACGAGTCACTTCAAGTACCTCTAGAAGTGTGGTGTCATGCTCCTCTTTGGTTGCGCCATAGACTATGATGTCGTCCATCATTGTTTCCACACCTTTTATGTGCTCGTAGATCATTCTAATGGGTTTTTGATATACCTCTGGAGCTGAGAGTATGCCGTATGGTAACCTCAGGAACCTGTATCTGCCTTCAGGGGTGTTAAAAGTGCAGAGTCTTGATGACACCTCGTCCAGCTTCACCTGCCAGAATCCTGTAGAAGCGTCCAACTTGCTGAACCATTTTGCCCCTGCAAATTGTGACATGATTTCCTCTCGAGTGGGTAACTTAAAGTGCTCTCTCTGGATGGCTTTATTTAGATCTCTTAGATCCAGAGAGATTTGGAGCTGGCCGTTTTTCTTTTCCACTATATGTAACGAGCTCTGTGCAGACGCAATGCTCCTGGAACGCAACTGGAACGTAAACACTGAAGACGGAGTATGTGAGAAACAGGCATAAGGTTGTTTGCACCTTTTGAAATGTGGAATTAGTTTACAGCTTTTTCAAGCACTTTGTGATGCATTTTGGAAACAGGAGGTGAGCCCCTTTTCTAATGCACCATCTAGCTTGATAAACCCCTTCTCAAAGACTTACTGTTTGTCAATTTTATTTGGGTAACACACATATTCTGAATGCAGTCGGCAGAATTTGAATGAGCCAATTTAATCTAGATTAATCTAGATTAATTTCATGATCACAGTGATAGATTAAAAAAAATAATCTATGTCCACCACTAGTTTTTTTAAACGCGAAACATGAACACGTTATATTGCACACTGTAAAGACAATCAAAGCTTCAAAAAAAGCGTGAAAAACGGGACCTTTCAATCAAGTGTGCAAAATAAATTTGGTCCAATACATTTCTATAGTCTGATTCAGTAAATGCCTCATTCAACCGCTCCAAGCATAGAGACACACCTGCAATCTTAACAACAGTCAACTTAGTCATTTACTAAAAGATGCTACAGTTCTGCGCAACAGATTATTGTAAAAATGGCAGGGATTTAAATTCTTGATTAAAAAAGAGAAACCTTTCACAGGTGACAATGCCAGTTGAATATTCCTTGTGGTGAATGACCTCAAGTTGACCTTTCCAATATTGTGGATGGCTTGTGTATAGTAGCCCATAGATTTACTAATGAGATGTAAAGCGTTCCCTTCTCTTTGGAGTATTACAAGCTGTTCGTGAATAGATAAGATCCCTAAAGTGCAAATATTAGTCTCAAACCCAAAGAGATATTATCAAAAGTTAATACTTGTCCATGTCCTCCTAAAACGCCTCTTTTGAACATGCCCCACATGTCTATGTAATGATGTGAGAAGGTTTGCATAACGGCGCCTAAACATTCACACAAAGAAGGCACAACATTAATGGTTGCTGCCACCATGTTGTGAAGGTGCGGTTTCATTGCGAAAGCGAAAATACTTAGTTTGGCCTTCCAAAAGAGGGCATAACTAGAAATCAGTGGTTAAGCTGTTTTTACAACACTGTTCCAGAACAGTTCAACCCAAATATTCAGATGTGTGCAGTACATTTTATAGAGGACAATTTCCTGATCCTAAAAGATTAGACCACATACCGACTGTTCTGACTCACAGACTGTAAGTACTTCTAAATATTTAAAGGATTTGCCACTGATGTTTCAAACATGAGTTTTGAGCAGTGTAGAGTAGCACATGTTGTTTGTCATTTCTCTGATGACAAATGCAGACATAGCTTTGTTTACACGGCACGATGCAACGTAACACATAAAAAGAAAGTCATTATAATCAGTAATTATGTCCCCACTAGATGCAACAAATGCCTCATTTATAATGGCTTTTTATGTTTTTGTCCTGTCACTGTGGCCGGGACAAAGCATTATAGTATGCCAAGGGGTGTAACATTTCCGTCATAAACTTGAGGTACTCAGCCAATCACAACACACTTGATGCATGTAGCTGGCCTATCAGAGCACACCTCGCTTTTCAGAACGCGTTTCAGAAAGGCGCGGCATAGGGGAGCAACAATATTGTATAGTATGTGGAAAAATATTGTTTTTTTTTTTTTACTTTAAACTGCATAAACATTACACCATACACATACTAATGTTATTTTCTGCAATATCATAACCCCTTTGATAGAAAAATAGACTATTGGAATTTTGGAATTAGTGGAATAACTAGGAACTGTATCAGTGCATCCTCTTGTTGACACTTGCATCATCACATTTACAGACCCAGCAGTACAGACAGGATTGAGTAAGGATACATGCTAAATTGTGTTTTAATTGATTATGTTTGCCTCTCAGTTAATCATAAATAACAGCCTCCACAAGCTTTCATGGTCGTGGTTGCTAGGCACCAAGCAATCAAATCCCCCCTCAATCTGAGCTTTTCTCTTTAATGTTGTTGAATAGACACAACCTTTGTAACAATACAAAGTTTTTGTTGTTTTAATAAAGAAAGTAAAAATTTGGATTTGGAGTTATTTGGAATTGTATTTTGCTTTTGCAAAAAGCTGGTTTTAATAATATAGCGTTAACTTATTTATATAATTTGACTTAATATTACCAGGAAACTAGATGGTAAAATAAACCATACATGTGAAATGTCATTCTGTTTATTTGTACTTACATGAAAGTTCAGATGAAATGCAAATATCAAAAATCAAAATTACAACAATTGTGGTTACCAGGTATAACCATTACCGTGCAGTCCTTTAACGAGTAACACCTCACATACCCCTTTTCCACCAAGGCAGTTTTGTGCTGGCTCGGACCAAGAGCCTAGTTCATGTTCCATGTCTTTCGAGACACAATGCACCAGCTTTAAACCATTTTTGAAATAGCGACACTAACACGTACAAATTTGTGTATGCTGATGTAGATTTACAAAGCCATTAACATCAATAGCAATGCAATGCCCACCATTGCTCATTGTTCGTTTCGGCTTGTTCATTCTGCATTGACACTGCACGGACAGGTCAGTGTGCAGCGGGAGTGATCGGAAAGTAGACGACAATGCTTTAGCGGTGATTTGGTGTCATGCGGGAACATGTTGAACACCTGAAACAACAGTGTTGGGATGTCACACGTCTCTAAAATTGTTGAACTAAATGCACTACTGTTGTGGTCTGTTATGGTCACAAAAGTCAAAATGTTTAATGTAACAGCAACATCATAACTCAAATCCTAAAGTTAAACCTGTGTGGTACCCATCAAGCAGTAAATCTTTACGGTCTGAGTACACCACCCCCTGATGATGGGCAGGAGGACCCACAAATCTTCCCTTAATGTAGTGTAGCTAACTCTATTTCCCCACAAAGGGACAGTTGAAAAGGGGCAGATATATACATGTATTTCAAGTTTATTACAATTTAGTACAAAAAGTGGGAAAAAAAGTTATTAAAATGGAATCTTATACTGCTATTCAATTGGTGGATTCTCCTCAGTCTAGGAAGGTCGGATCAGCCAATGAGAAACCCCTGCTCAGGAGGACCCTGGTGAGACAAAAAGAAACAAGAGGAGACCGCAACCTAGCTCCAGAAGCAGCATGCAACACAGCAAGCACCACACGTTCAAGATCTTCAGACACCACGACAAAAATCTCACACCGTGTTATGCTTATAAATAAACCCCAAACCAATGTCTGTAACAATGTGGTCCCTTGGCAAGAAGGGGCAAAGCATCAGTGTGGATCCGGCCTTGTACAGGGATAGCCCAAGCGGAAGACATAATTAGAGAGGAGAACCACCAACATTGATGGCACCAGAAGTTAAGGAACAATGCTACTACAAGTAGTGCACATGGGTGTTAGGCCCAGAAGCAAAAATCACATTACACAAATCAAACAAACCATAAAAGAAAAAGAAAAATAGAAGTGACTAGCCTGGTCCCTTTTTGGAACAAATCTTGTTAGTTGCCAGCCTCATTAAACAGCATAGTCAACTCAAACATGGCTAGAAAATATAGGCCTACTTTTCAGTATGCTCAACTGTCCCACAGCTCATTGACATAAGACAAAAGGTGAACATTCCGTTGCTACAGACAGACAAAAGTATTTTAAAACATGTTCCAATGCAGATATAAAACACTCAATGACAAATGTGCATATTAAGGCATTTACCGATGCAGCCCAGCAGCTCAAGTCACAATGGGATAACAAATTTTAAAACTCCATGCAGAAGCCCGTGTCCTCCATGAAGAGTAGACACGTACTTCTAGAAATTACCCTGATAAAACAAAGTATTAAAATGGCAGTGATTACTCGTACTCTACCATGACCCCCAACACGCACCGTGTCCAGCACCAACACAAAGAGAATCTGCCTTGCAACCAACAGACACTTACTTCCTAATTGGTCATGTGACTTTTCAGAACATGTGATCCTGGGTGTTGTGTGAACGTCATGCAGCTATCTTGTGTGCCTGCCTGTGTAGATCCCCACACCTGAAGCAAGTCCAACGGGAAAACTTAACCAACTGCTCAACCACCACCAGTGTGCAGCATTCACCTGGATGTGATCGCAGCCATAGGTGGAGTGGAGGGAGAGCCAATTCAATGAATGGGCATTGAGAAGCCATGATTGGCAAGAGTCAGGTGGAGGGAATTTGGCCAGGACTTCAGGGATACACCCCTACTCTTTACATGTTACAAAAGGTTACCAATTCCAGTCAATCGCACCCCAATATGCACATTTCACATGCATGTTCTATTCAGAGTGGCATGACTGTATGAGACAAAATATCACTTCACCAAGTTCTGTCTGTGTGAAGAGACCCTGCAGCAAATCGGTGAAGTGTTCCCAAAGTGATGTAAACTTCAAATGACTTCCTTGCTAGGGCAGTAGTGAGAATTGAACACCACAGGAATCATAGGGACCAAACAGTCCATGCAAGTAGCTCAGATCTAACAAGGTGACCTCTGAATCAGGTGTTAACTAAAGACTTCCAAAACATGCAGGGGACCACTGCCTTAGTCTGATCACCGAAGCTGGTCTGAGACAGGATGTTGTATTTAACAGGTCACTAGAGAAAGGGTCTAGGGCCACAACACTGAAAAAGCTTCCACATTTGCCAGTTTGCTTTTTAAAGGTTACCAGCTGTAAACAAACCCTGGTTTATGCAAATTAGTCAGCTTTGTATGAAAGAAAGTGACAAGGACTGGATTAAAGGAGTTTTATTTCATACATCCTATAGCCAGAAATTAAGCACAAATCACAGACAGGGAGGCACGTATGTGGTCTCAAATGAGTCACCTGAAAGTGAAAACAGCAAGTCAGCTTGACAGGCATGTTCAACCAGGAATTCAGCCAAAAAGCATAAACCATTGAACACCTACTTGGCTTATAGTAGTCATACACCTCAACGACTGCTGGCTTGAGATCCTGCACTGCAAGACCCTGTTTCAGTTGTAGCCTGTAGGTCATGGGGACACCCTTAGCAACCTGCGAGACGGGAGGGATGGAGAAGCACATAAGCACACATGAAGGAGGATTAGATAGAGAAGCTACCCTGTGCACATCTCACCCCTTTCAGATACACCAGCACATGGTCATCTCCAGCATCAACCCGCTGCACTAGTGGAGCAAATGAATCTGGTGGGGATCCAAGCTGAGAAAGAAAGTCCATTAACTGTAGCAGCTTCAAACATCTTGCGATGTTACAAGTCATCTTAAAACATACGAACCAGTGATGTATCTGCTGTGAAACCTGACAGGAGTTTAATGTCCACAATAACCATGTTCGTAGTTGGTTTTGCACCATTGTATCTGAAGGAGTGAAGAATTTGATTAAAAAAAAAAAAAATAAGTCAAGCACTGCAATTTGGCACATCGAGAAAAACAACAGCTCAAGGTTGCTCAGAGTTGGCACAAGTTGCATTTGTGCAGCTATTCCAACCGTATACTTTATTAGGGGCTAAAGGGGATAACTACATTTGGACTGGCTTTGTGAAGTGGTCAGACAATTTAAGTGGTTCTTACGTCACAGTGATGTTCAGCAGGAGATCAGATCCACGCACTCTGCAGTCTCTTGCCACCTTCACTTCAACACTAAGTGTACTGGAAACTCGAATGGGTGTTGGGACGTTGTAGAAACATGCAACCTGGGGATAATAAAAACCCACCCACACTAATAAACACCTACACTATGACCGAACAGGGACAAGCATAGAAGTTAAGCATGTGAAGTTTACGAACCTGCACAGACACACAGGTGGAGCCCTTGGCTTGAACACTATATCTGCCAGGAATGTTCTTCAGCCGCTTCTCCTGATACAGCAGCCGGTTGTCTCGATTCACATCAAAGTTATACACCTCTCCTGCCACAGAGGACTGTAAAGTAACAGTGCTGGAGCCCTCCAGGCTGAACACTTTAGTGGCGAACAGAGACAGAGCATGAAGAGCCACCACAGTGTCCTAAAAATAAACAGGAGATTTAAGAAAAAAAAAAAAAAACCCTCAGACATCATTTGTTCTCCTGTTTGGTGTGCGGTCTCACCTGGGTGGAGGAAAAGCCTCCATAAGGGTTCTGCTGGGCCACAAGCCAGTTGACAATGCGGTTAGCATAGCTCAGATCAGTGGTCGTGAGAGGCTGTACAGAGAGAACCGCTAGCAGCACATACGAGCTGATCTCCACCGCCAGAGTGTCACCAGATGACGTCTGAGACCAGTGGAGCTTGTTGCCTTAGGACGAGAGAGGACAGAAAGTTGATGCCAAAGAACCTGAACGTCAAGAGACTAGTGAACCTCACCTTCAGAAATGGCAATGTTCTTCAAGGCAGTTAAAAGCCGAGCGCGAGTGCTGGTCTCTCCAGCCAGACTGAAGGTGTAGGCAAGCAGAGCCGTCGTGTAAGTGTTTCCCAGCTTCCCAACGACAGGCCTCAAGCAAGACAGAGCATTGGTGATGACCGGATCCTGAAAGCAAAGCAGAAAGTGTCACTACACCAGTGGTTCCAAACAAAGTCTCTGGAGGCCATTTAAGACAGGGAAAACATGCAATGTTGAGGGGTCCAGTAATTCCTGGAGACTACACAACTGGAAGGTCAAGGAGCTTGTATAAACAACTGGCAGGCATGTTTTACCGTGACAAGGACGCCCATTTCAAGGAGTGATGCAACAACGTAGCCAGTCATGGTCACATTATCACCAACACCACCCTAAAAATGGAGCAGCATGACGCTTTAGGTCCGACGTAGACTTCAGATCAGTTACACCACATTTAAAGAAACATGCACCTTCATGTCAATATGGTACAGGGTTCCCTCTTGCATGAAACAGCCATCTGAACCCTGCTTGCTGATCAACCAATCCTGTGCACTCTGGAGGACACTGGGATCAATGAAGATGAAACGCCTTGCTAGGCCGAAAGACCTCATGACGAAGGTGGTCAACCTGGCCATGAAGAGTTGCATTACAACCCAATTCAATGATGCACAAAAGGAAAAGATTGAAACGCACCATGTATTGGAAGCATCGTAGCCAAATGTGCTGTATGAACCATCACTGTGCCTGTAGTTTAGCTGTCCTTGGTATCCTGTTCAAGTCAAAAAAAAAAAAAAAAACCTTGGTCAGGATTCACATTATCCCAAATGAACTCCGAGGAGTAGGACTTGTAGGATTCGGTCATCTGTACCGCTCTGAAGGTAACCAGTGGCAGTCTGTCGGATGGTTTGGGTGAGCTGCGCAGTGCCTTCCAGGTACTGCAGGATGTAGATATTGGGAGCAAGAATTATCATATTTTGTTCTCCACAGCCAGATGGCATCTGTAGCAAGCCATCAAGATTATTTAGTGCACGACCCATTATGTCCCCTAAGAAAAAGGAAAACAATGCCGCCTGAAACCAGTCATTTTGCTGAAATTTTCCGATTCATTAAAGGGAAAGTTTACCAAGGACTGAAACAGAGCATTTGGCAGATCCCAGAACCACATTTGCTGGAAATGTCAGAGACACATCTTCTGAAAGGACACTCCCTGTGGACAAAACCGAACAGATCAGCAGAGAGCCCTACAGTTTGCTGGTAGAGCAAGAATGCATTTAGAAAGTCACGGAGTGCAAACAAACCCTTTGGACAAAATAACCAACTCTGGGCGAAGATCCTTTCAACTCCTTCAGGCTATAAAGAGCAGAAGTGCACCAAATCAGTAAAACTGCATGAGCTCCATGATCAAACTCCAGAAAGACGGTTAACACTTACTAGAACAAGTAGACTTTCAGTAACAATGTCAATGCGTCCTCTTGTTGGCACGGTCACAACTTCAGTGCCACATCGAACCTGGGATTGATCAGCCTGAGCACTGACAGTCACATTTACAGATCCTATAATACAGACGGGAAGTGAGCAACATCTCATACTCCTCAATTTAGAAGACAAGCCATGAAAACAGACCAAGGACCGATGCGGAGAGAATCCATTTAAAGGTCTTTCTCCCATTGGCACAGAGACAGGATGAATACGGATCATTAAAAGGTCGAAGACTGAAGTCAGAGGAAGACCCTGGAGTCACTTTAACCTGCCAATAAACAGTATTATTAGTACACAGTAAAGAGGTCTCTCCAGTTTCATTTAGGGGTGAGATTGACATCATTTCTAAGATGGAGTTCTTGCACGGTTAACTTAGCTAGCTTAGGCCTGACAGGGACAGTCTACTGAAGTCTTCATATGTAGTGTGGTGGTCAGTCCATGACAGTCACAATCATGTACTGAAATTCTGGCACTTGATACAGCTTAATTTTGACAGTGCAATACTAGTGGAAGGTGGCCCAGTTTTAAATTGCCTTTTCTGACAGTTACAACAGGCTACAGCTAAACATGAAAAGTTCAAAGCAAGGTGATATGAAGCCTCCACACACAAGGAGGAAAAAAAAAAAAAAAAAAAAAAAAAAAAAACACCCCACACAACATTAATGAATACGGACCATGATGCACTTGGACAGATAGTTGAAGACCGTGGCCTTCAGCTCAAAAGACTCTCCGCGGATGATGGAGTAAGGCAGGGAGAGCTCCAGGAAGAAGGGTTGGAAGACCGTCAGCTGAACAGGAGGAGCCAAGCCAAAGCCTTTGGAGGACACACAGAATGCCTCAGTCTCCCATGTGGTGATGGTGTCAGGAACCATCAGATTAACTCTTGTGGATCCAGTGTTTCTGAAAAGCACACAATATACATTTATTAATTAACATGGGCCAGGAGGGGTAAGTGGAGCCCAAGTGGCTTTAGATCATGGTCAGACTCATTCCTGGGGGGCCACAGCCCAGCAGAGTTCAGATTCAACCAAAACAATTCAGCAGAACAAGTCCTACAGGCTCAATTGAAGCCTACATGGCATGTGTTGGGGCAGTGTTTGGAACTTAACAGTTTGACACCTGCTTAAAGCCTAGTCCACATGTACATTGATTTATCCTCCATTTAAAGTTAAATCCACATGAAAACGCAGAGACTGACACAGTGAAGAAAACCTAGCAGGTGGCATAAAGCCTGACCCTAAAGCCAGTTTACATGGGGCAAGTCTGTAACTGGCCAAAGGAAATAAGTGCACTTAAACCAGCAATGCTGTCCAACCAGTGAAACTGGACAATCTGTAAATCTTCACCTTGGCAGTAGTTTAAGGTTCCATTTGGGACCAGATATTGCATGTGTGTGTGAACAAGTGGCCAAACCACAAAAAGCTGTGTGGGTAGACAGGCTCTGGTGATGGGGAGTCATTTTGCTGAAACAAGATTCTTCACTGACCCCACTTGAGAGAGCTGCCAGATCCAGGTTTCCGGAAAATAAGTCCGGACAGTCACATCAGAAGAACCAACATCACCTCCAGCACCCCCACCTCCAAAGTCCTTTGATAGAGAAGCCATTTGAAAGGCTACAGGACCAGGGACTGAAAGAAAAAAAAAGCCAGGACTGCAACAAACAATTGGGTCTCGTCAAATTCAATATACACATTAGATAAATAAGGGCCATGCACCAGGCTGTCCTATATAGGAAAACACCCGAAGACACCTACAGCCAAAGTTGCGATAGTAATTCAGGCCTCTGTAGGTCAGGCAGTTAGGTTCTCTGACCTGCAGATTTGTTGCAAGCTTCATCCCCACACTCTGTCAAAAGACAAGCATAAAGATGCATTTGAAGAATCAGTCAGTAAGTGGCTGAATGACTGCAAACAATTTCCAACCTGGAAAGCGTCATAAGCTTGGTCTGTAGGAACAGCTCGACGGGGTCGAACATTCAGGCACTCCTGTTCATCCTCAACAGGAAACGGATAATAGGATTGAGATCGTACTGGGAGCAGGTTGAACACCTAAAAACATGGAAGGGGAGAGAAGGGTCAGGTCAAACCCACCTCACGGAGCAGTTTAAGATACACAAGTATTGTAGCAAACCGCAGTGTTGGTCTAGTTTTTAAAAACTAGAGACCGGTCTATGGATAAGGGATTAACACCTGCAGGATAAAACCCATGGCACATTGGTGAAATACCAGGCAAATACGCAAGATCACTTGGGAAATATAAAATAAGTCTCATCTGGATTAGCAGCTATTGCTAAGTTAAACCACCAAATCGCACAGGAGAAAAAGCCTTTGACTGTAGATGTGGTAGTTTGACAAATATTAGGTTGCTTGCAACAATTGCTTTGGTTTGTCTAATTGATCCAGCTGCAAAACCTGGATGTCAAAATAAAGTATGACAAGACTAATGAAATGCACATGGATACCGCTTCAGCAGTCAGACGTCTTCCTGGCTCCATGATCCGAACACTCTGATCAACAGCACTGAGGCCACACAGGGATCCTGCTTGAGCAGACACGGTCAAAACATTTCCCTCACCAGGAACAGCTGTAGGGGGAGAAAACTGCAGAGACACCTGGAACAAGAACAAGCTCAAGCTGAAGGACATGCTGCCACAACCCACAGAGTAGAGGTGCTATATGTCCACACACCTGGTTTTGGAAACACATTTCAGTGTCAAGAGCTGCAGTAGCAGCAACCACATTCTCACTGGGCAGAACACAGAAGGCCAGAATCTGCACTACTGGAGCCATATCGACACTGACAGACAGCTGGAACGACACTGTGCCACTTGGTGCATTCAGGGCCCTCACTTGAACCGTCTGAAATCCATGCAGGACGATCACTCCTTTGGACAAGACCTGACAAGAGACAGACTGGGGCATAAGAGGTGCCAAAAAGAGAACCAACAAGTGCAGTCATCAAAACCAGCATCCACTCACCATATAGACGATGTCGGCACTGTAGTCACCAGTCTCTCCAACAAAAGAATATTTGATTGTCACTGGATACTTGGCACCACATTTTAGCGGCTGCTCAAGCGTCCCTATAGTCAGTTCACTAAACGTTGGGTAGTCTGTAGCGGTTTGGAAAAGCGGCACATTCCTCGTTTCCGTAGTGAAGTAGGGCGATTTAGAATCATAAAAATCCTGTGATGTTGCACTTGCCTGAGGAACGAGTTAATAGAATTAGCTTCTTACAGAAGTCAGTTTATAGAGAAAACCCTTTCGTACCATCAGATTCAGACCAGCTTTAGGGAAATCAGCTGTGTTGAGGGAGAAAGAAGCCACTCCGTTCAGGTTCGTAGTCAGATTCAGCAGCAGTTTGTTGGGCCATTGGCTAACATCCAGGAGATAGACTGCCTTCCTTGCTATTGGAGTCCCATTGAAATAAGATGCAGAGATCTGTTGGGACAGAAAAGGTTAGGAAAGGGAACCAATGAGGACGGTCGAAGAGCTGAAGCTTTATTCACCTTCCCATTAAGGATTGATCCATAGTTAAAGAAACCTGGGAGGTCCGAAAACGAGACCTTGCCAACTTCAAACGTAATGAAGACGGTTGTGGATTTTGACATCATTACACCTTGGAGAAATAAAAAAAAAGGCACCAAATAAGAAATGTTCAAGTCAGTGTTAGTTGACAGGGATTTGAGACCAGGCCTTTTCATCCAGAAAGGCTAAGATTAAGTCTGTCAACCCCATAAGACTTGTAGGACTAATGGGATTAAGTCACTGCATTAATCAACTTTTAGTCAAGCTGTAGCTGCCAACATTTGTCTCAAGTCATTCTCTTCAGGCCAAGTCAATTTAGCTCAAATTTGAATCAAGGACTGCATTTTCAAAAACTCGAATGACCGTTTTCCTTTTTGGGTGAACTATCCCTTTGACAGTAGTGAAAATGCAGCAGCTTTATATCTGAAAAGCAGAATAAGACAAATACAGGAGCATTACAAATAAAACTCCTTTTTCAGATCAAGTAGGAGTACTTTATTTAACATGTTTTGTTGGTTATGACGATGGGGATAGATAGGAATGCGGTCCCTTCAAGACGGTAGGCATGCAATATTGACATGTTCAGTTTATCCACCCAGTCACGGTCACTTAAATCTAAGCCATTACACAAGACACTTGGACTGCTATGTATATTAGAGCGCGGATCAAGTGCTGGAAGTGCTGAGAACTAAAGTGGACGGTGTCAGATAGCACTTCTATCAGTGTGATTCTGCCCATCTGGTCTTAATTCTCTCACCTCATCCCCAACCTTTTGGGTGCTAATGCCATTAAGTAGTTGGTTCACATTCTTCCACTGCTGCCATACTGAGACTAGATCTGCAACCCCCCACCAAAAAAATTAAAATTGTTCAAATCAGCCAGGTTCTCACCCGTTCCCTCTTCAGTGACGTTCACGTTAACAAGGAAGGAATTTTGCAGTTGCTCTTCAAATTTGGTGGTGAAAAACTCTGACGTACTGATAGTAAGGGAAGCACATCCGGTGTTGTTCATCTGGTAGCAGAACAAAGAGGTGGTAAGATTCAGGTGTAGACTTGCAGAAAAAAAAAAAAAAAAAAAACCCTGCTCTGCACAGTGGTCTCCTACCATAGCGGTTTTGTTAAGACACACACGAGACACACCAGGTACCACAGAAAACGGGAACGGCTCACGACATACTTCCACCAACGCTTGACCAGGTACAGGTTGCCCAAATGTGTATCTGGGGGTAGAGGGTTAAGGAATAAGATAACCAACCAAAAAGTCAAGAATATAAGAGCTCACACTTACTTGGCACAAGCCTCAACTTTCAGTCCCTCATCTCCCACACTGTACGTCGGTGGTGTGGTCAAGGTGACATCAAACTTGGGTAAAACTAAACCAGAAACCAAGGCTTTAAATTAGGACCCCAGTCAGTCATCAAGACTACCCACTGCACATCATGTGTGGTAACTTACCATACTTTTTCACCTCAAAATCCTGAGAAATCATACGGTCACCAATAAAAGCCCTCAGAGCATACATCCCAACCTGAGCCTCAGGGTTTAACTGGTGAGAAAGCTGCAATATCCACCCAGTTGAGGAAACATTTGTCCACTGACCGATCCGGTTCTTATTATTGTCCTATTTGGAGGGAAAAAGCTTGGAATATGATGCAAGCCCAAGAAAGAACAGTAAAACCACAAAGAACATGTAGAGGTGAACCAGTGTTGTATCTATCCAAAGACTTGATCCAGAACAAGTTCTCACCTCCACCACCACTAGACTGTACTGTAAAGACAAACATAACATTAGGCAACTTCTATTAAAAAAAAAAAATCCTGGAAGACCAGAAGCAGCTCAGGCTTTACCATTTGATCAAGAGGAACAAATTTAGCATCCATGGTCAGAACCCTGAAGTTCACTGCAGAAGAGAAACAGCTCACTTGGATTACATAATGCACTTGAAGGTGTTCAAAGTCCATTACACAAGTTCTGATCACTTCTAATATTAATACAAAGGTCATTTGTAGCTCACCCATTTGTCCTGGGTTGTAGATGGGTTTGTCGGTTTGGATGAAGGTCAGAGGCAGGTAACTTCTGAACATGACTTTCCTCTCTTCGGTCATTTTGAAGAATCTCCCTTGAAGAACCACCCTCACTTTCTGCACTAATTCTCCATCTACTTGAGGAGCCTGTAGAGAAACACTTTAATACAGGAAAGAAAAAACACTGCATGTGCCACACTGAGACAGACCTGGAAACTAAAACAACGGTGAAACACGGTTGAAGAACTCTGCTGCGCAAGCGGTGTTGTCTGGTTCTGGTCATCAACCAGAAAGATGTTCATTGCAAGACTCTCATTGGGTTTCAGAAGACTTGCACACAATTTGGCATTAGAGCCAGACTCGATCACTGCAGAAAACATCACCAAGAAGGATCTGTGGAAACAAACACACTCCAAGTCATATCAGAACACATGCATGTAAATATATAAGAGATAGGTTCCATAGACACGTAAACTGAGAAAGTCAGAAGACACTTTATTATTCATTTCAAACCCCATTTACTCACGGTCCTGATCTCTGTCCACCAACAGCAAAGAGAAAAAGGACTAAAACGAGCCCTTTCCAAACACATAACTCCTTCACAGCCATGAAGAGCGATCAGCCAAGACTAGATTTGTTTTGATTTGTTTTGATTTGATTTGATTTGATTTGATTTGATTTTCAAAAACACTGCAAACCTTTAACAAACTCCACAGTCACTCTCAATCAGCTGCACTGTTGGCAGCGATATTTAAACACACTTAATTGGAGGAATTCATTTATTAGCTGATTGACTGATTGAACCAGTTAATTTGCAAAATGATTCACTGTCATGCTGTTGACGCCTGCTGGTCAAAACTGTATTTCAGTACAAGAACTGGCCAAACATGCATCAAATGCCTTTTACAGCCGATTGAAAACATTGTTTTGATTGTTTACTTTTAAAATACAATTTACAAATCATCAAATACTAGGGGTGTGCTCTCAAAAATTATAATAAACAACACAAATATTCCCTTAAAGTGGAAGTGAAACAGTCAATTTTATTATTAAGTGAACTGATTTCTACTTTAACATTAATTTAATTTATCCTTTATCTTTTTTTATAATTGAAAAAGGCCCAACAAAGGTTGTACTTCCTTCGCCAGCTGAGGAAGTTTAACCTGCCACAGGAGCTGCTGAAACAGTTCTACTCAGCCGTCATTGAGTCTGTGCTGTGTACTTCAATAACTGTCTGGTTTGGTTCAGCAACAAAATCAGACATCAGAAGACTACAGAGAACTGTTCGGACTGCCGAAAGGATTATTGGTGCTCCTCTACCCACCCTTCAAGAACTGTATACATCCAGAGTGAGGAAAAGGGCTCAGAAAATCACTCTGGATCCCTCACATCCAAGTCACCTCATCTTTGAACTTTTGCCATCTGGCCAGCGCCTCAGAGCCGCAAATACAAGAACAGCAAGGCACAAGAACAGTTTCTTCCCCCAGGCAATCTACCTCATGAACAGTTAAATGTTCCCTACTAATGCTTATGCAAAAAAAATGTGCAATATCCTCATACATATTTGTTACCCCTCCATCCTAGTACATCCCTGCATCTTATTCAATCCTATTACATTATCATTTATAGCACAATTGTTTATACACTTATTTATTTGCCAAATTATTATTATTATTTTTTTTGTCTGTGTGTTGTTGTCTCTGTGTACTGGAAGCCTATGTCACTAAAACAAATTCCTTGTATGCGCAAGCATACTTGGCAATAAAGCTCTTTCGGATTTCTGATTTTCTGATTTCTGATGATGAGAAACAAGAGACCAAACAATGCAGATGAGCTGAAGACCACTGTCAAAGAAACCTGGGCTTCCAGACCACCTCAGCAGTGCCACAAACTGATCACCTCCAGGCCACGCGGAATTGAGGCAAAGATTAAAGCAAAAGGAGCCCCTAGCAAGATGTACGGTAAATGAACATACTTTCCAGAAGGCCAACAATTCACAAAAAAATATTTGTAATTTTTTTTTATTGGTCTTATGAAGTATTCTACTTTGTTGAGATTGTGAATTGGTTTGTTTTGTGGGATTAGATTAGATTCAACTTTATTGTCACAGCACATGTAAGGTACAAGGCAACGAAATGCTGTTATCATCTAACCAGAAGTGCAATAAGCAGTAAGTACAGAATATACAAGGTCTACAATATGTACAATAACTATACAGAGGGTATATATGTATCAGATGGTAGAGTTCATCACTAATCTTTTGGTCCTTGTCCGGTGGCTCCTGAAGCACCTCCCGGAGGGCAGGAGGTTAAACAGTCCATGGTCAGGGTGAGAGGAGTCCTTGAGAATGCTGCGAGCTCGAAGTAAACAGTGTTTCCTCTGGATGTCCTCAATAGCAGGAAGTAGTGTCCCTGTGATGCGTTGGGCAGTTTTCACCACCCTCTGCAGTGCCTTGCAGTCAGCCACTGAGCAGTTCCCATACCAGACTGTGATGCAACTGGTCAGGATGCTCTCGATCGCACACCGGTAAAAGTTCACCAGGATGGCTGAAGACGGCGGGTCTTCTTCAGTGTCCTGAGGAAGAAGAGGCACTGGTGAGCCTTCTTGACCAAGCTGGAGGTTTTTGTGGTCCAGGACAGGTCCTCCGAGAACCAGTTCTTCCAGGAACTTGAAGCTGGAGACATGTTCAGAAACCATCCCATTAATGTGCATGGGGTCATGCATGCTTCCTTTCTTCTTCCTGAAGTCAACAATGACCTCCTTAGTCTTATTGGTGTTAGAGAGCAGGTTATTGTCAGCGCACCATGTGGACAGGTGCTGTACCTCTTCCCTGTAGGCAGTCTCATCATTGTCACTGATGAGGCCATTCACCGTGGTGTCAATTGCAAACTTAATGATGGAGATGGATCCCTGCACAGGCTTGCAGTCGTGGGTGTAAAGGGAGTAAGGGAATGGGCTTAGCACACAACCCTGTGGTACGCCAGTGTTAAGTGTGATGGTGGTGGATTGGGTGTGGCCTGACCGAACATGCTGAGGCCTGTTGGTCAGAAAGTCCATAATCCAGTTGCAGAGGGAGGTGTTAATGTCCAGGTCTCCAAGTTTTGTGGCCAGCTTGGAGGGAATGAAGGTGTTAAATGCTGAACTGTCAAGTCAACAAACAACATCCTAACATGTGTTGTTATTGTCCAGGTGTGTGAGTGCAGAGTACAGCACTGTGCATACTGCATCCTTTGTGCTCCTATTTCTGCGGTAGGCAAACTGGTGTGGGTCCAGTGTGGGTGGGAGACAGTCTTTGTGGTGTGCTGTGCTTGGACCAATCACTCAAGGCATTTCATAACGATGGGTGTGAGTGCTACGGAGAGATAGTCAGTCATTCAGGCACATTGGGGAGGAGTGTTTTGGTAATGGCACAATGGATGTGGACTTAAAACATGTTGGCACGGTTGCTTGTGTGATGGACATGTTGAAAACGTCTGTGAAGACCCCTGAAAGCTGCTCTGCACATGCCCTAAGCACAAGTCCAGGAATGCCGTCCGGGCCATCAGCCTTGCATGCATTGATCCGGCTCAATGCATTGTGGACATCTGTGGAGGTAAATTTGAGGTTGGTGATCTGCTGAGTGTGTAATTTTGGTGGCCGTCTCCTTGCTGTCGCTGTTGAAGCGAGCATAAATGTAATTTAGCTCGTTAAGGAAGGAGACGTCCATGACCGTTGGAGTGGAGTGGCTTGACTTGTAGTCACTGATGATCTGGATGCCCTGCCACATGCGTCGGGGGTCAGAGTTGGAAAAGTGTTCCTCTACCTTCAGCTTGTAGCAATATTTTGTCTTTTTGATGCCCCTATTCAGGTTATCCCTGGATTTACTGTAGGCCTGAGCATCATCTGACCTGAAGGCAGTGTTGTGGGTTTTCAGCAGAAGTCACACCTCCTTGTTCATCCATGGCTTCTGATTAGGGTATGTTTTTATCTGTTGTAACAGAGTCTGCTCCAGTTGGCCACACTTTGGTCCTCACATGGTTGATGAGAGGTGAATACTTAGTGAGAAACAAAGAAAGGTGAGCAGTCTGTCCGAGGTGAGAGGAGGGTTGCAGTGTAAGCTCCATCAATGTTTGTGTAAACATGATCCAAAGTTTTGTCTCCTCTGGTGTGTCTGGAAACATGGTGATGGAATCTGTCTTTAATTTGCAGTGATTAAGATCACCCGCGACAATAGAAGCAGCCTCCGGGTGAGCAGTCTGTGGTTTACTAATGGCTGCATGAAGTTCGTTCAAAGCAAGTTTGGCATTATCAAATGTGACTCAGAGTAAGACAATTATATTTACAATGCAATAAACATAGGCTAAAAATAAGATATTCACCTTAGCAAAACTGCATAAATTAGATTTTAATTGTTTAAAACATTTGAAATACTATTCGGCCAGTGGAAAGGAAGGAGACAAACTATATTCTAAAATATCTCAGAACTATTTAAAAACTTTAGGGATTTTATTTGTATACATTTATAAAAAAAAAAAAAAAAAAAAAAAAAAACACACGCATTTATAGTCCATATCCTTAGTGTCTTAAACCTTTAATGGTGTTAAATATGGTGTCATGTGTATGGGAATGTGCATTGAAATATGCATAACCTCACTTGCATAGTGAAACTAGGCATTGTAAAAGCTCCATATATGGGGACTTCGGGATGGTGAACATGCACAATCCTCCTGTAACTGGGATTTATAAAAGGGATTTTTGGCAGGTTCTGGTGCACACGCAAAATCTAGCTCTTGTGCCTACGTACACTTTTAGGATGAAATCTACAGAGTTTATAAATGAGATCCCAGGCACCTTGAGTAAGTCAAGTAGTTACAAATAGAGACTCTTATCAAGGGTTTGGAACTTCCTGCTTAACATTTGTTTGTCATAGATAAGGAACAAGAGGTAACAAGGACTGATGGAATAAAAGCGGTTTTATTTCATGGATTCCGTAACCAGCACGGAAACAGATCAAGGACAAGGAGACATGTAGGTAGTCTCAAATGAATCACCTGAAAAAGGGAACAGAAAAAGTGTTGGTTTGTGTTCAACCAAGAATTCAGCCAGGGCAAAGCATTATCAGGATGAAAGCATACTTGGCTGATAGTAGTCATAAACACGGATGACAGCTGGCTTGAGATTTTTCACTACAAGAATCGGTTTCAGCAGCAGACTGTAAGTCATAGGGACACCTTTGGAAATCTGCAAGACAGAACAGAGGAACACACAGAACATAATACAGCATCTAGAGAATATACCCAGTGTACACGGTCTCACCTCTTTCAGATACACTAGGACATGGTCCTCGCCAGAATCAACCCGCTCCACTATCGGGTCAAACAAGTCGGGCAGAGGTCCTAGCTGTATTTGGAGGGGGGGGGGGGGGGGCGGTTACACACACACACACACACACTTTGATAATACAACTGTAGCAGCTTTAAGCATCTTAGAAATTTCCAAATTGTCTTAGAACACATACGAACCAGTGTTGTATCAGCAGTAAAGCCTGACAGGAGCTTAATGTCCACTATAACCATGTTAGTGCTAGCTTTTGGGCCATTGTATCTGAATGAAGGTGGAGGATAAATGGGGTTAAGTCAATGGTAGCAATAAAACAGCTTCCAAGTTTAAGATCCAAACTAGAACTATTTTTATGACACAAAGCGGTTCTTACTTCACAGTTATGTTCACCATGATATTGGCTCCTTGGCAGTCTCCAGTCACCTTCACTTCAACACTCAGTGTTCTGGCAACTAGAATAGGAGTTGGGATGTTGTAGAAACATGCAACCTACAGTATGAACGCAGAGGAACTGGATTAAGATGGGCAGAAGAGAATCTGAACCCAAAGTGAAGATGCAGACCTGCACAGACACGCAATTGGAGCCCTTCACTTCAACACTATATCTGCCAGGAATGTTCTTTAGTGGCTTCTCCTGATACAGCAGCCTGTTGTCCTGATTCACATCAAATTTATACACCTCTCCTGCCACAGACGGCTGTACAGTAACCGTGCTGGAGCCCTCCAGGCTGAACACTTCAGCGGCGAACAGAGACAGAGCATGAAGAGCCACCACAGTGTCCTAAAAATAAACACCAGATTAAAACTCCCCTCAGACATCATTTGTGCTCCTGTTTGGTGTGCGGTCTCACCTGGGTGGAGGAAAAGCCTCCATAAGGGTTCTGCTGGGCCACAAGCCAGTTGACAATGCGGTTAGCATACCCCAGATCAGTGGTCGTGAGAGGCTGTACAGAGAGAACCGCTAGCAGCACATAAGAGCTGATCTCCACCGCCAGAGTGTCACCAGATGACGTCTGAGACCAGTGGAGCTTGTTGCCTTAGGACGAGAGAGTGAGGACAGAAAGTTGATGCCAAAGAACTTGAAAACCACAACAACAACCACCACCACCACGAGACTAGGTGAACCTCACCTTCAGAAATAGCAACGTTGTTCAAGGCAGTTAAAAGCTGTGCTCGAGTGCTGGTCTCTCCAGCCAGACTGAAGGTGTAGGCAAGCAGAGCAGTGGCGTAAGTGTTTCCCAGGTTCCCAACGACGGGCCTCAAGCAAGATCGAGCATTGGTGATGACCGGATCCTGAAGAGAGAGGGAAAAATAAAAACGCTTCATACAACACCCCCCCAAAAAAAGGTAATCTCTCCAGTAGTTGTATGAGCTAATTGCAGGTTTTTACCGTGATGGGGACACTTAGTTCAAGCAGTGATGCTGTAATGTAGGCGGTCATCGTTACGCGGTCACCAACCCCACCCTACAATACACCAGTATACAGAGTTCAGTCTCAGACCTCACATCTATTGGTTACAGTATTTTAAGAAACAGAACACACCTTCATTTCATTGTGGTACAGAGTTCCCTGCTGTATGAAGCAGCCATCTGAACCCTGCTTGCCGATCAACCAATCCTTTGCACTCTGCAGTACATGTGGATCAATGAAAATAAACTGCCTCGCCAGACCAAAAGATCTCAGGACAAAGGTGGTCAGCCTGGCCATGGAGAAGTTGTGACAAACAGAACTTACAAACCACTGGTGCCACATTATACACAAGACTAGAACATCACAACGCACCATGTGTTCGATTCATCGTTACCAAATGTGCTGTATGAACCATCACTGTGCCTGTAGTTCAGTTGTCCTTGGTATCCTGCTCAAGTCAAACCACATGGAAATTGGTCAGCAAGGGTGATGGTCTGATACAAGTCAATGGGAAGAGCAGGACTAAACCTCCTTGTAATCAAGTCTACAACAGTTTAAAGGTGGATCTGATCATCTATACCACTGTGAAGGTAGCCCGTGGCAGTCTGTCGAATGGCTTCTGTGAGTTGCCCTGTGGTTTCCAGGTAAAGCAGGATGTAAATATTAGGAGCAAGAACAATCATATTCTGTTCTCCACAGCCATATGGCAGCTTTAATAACTGGTCCAGATTCTTCAGGGCACGACCCATTATGTCCCCTTCAAGAGAGAAAACAAAACCTACATCAGAAAATTCTGCCAAACTTCACATGTCAGTTTCGGCGCAGTTAAAATGCTTTACCAAGGACTGAAACCGAACATCTGGCTGATCCCTGAACCACATCTGCTGGAAATGTCAGAAGCACATCTTCAGAAAGGGTGTTTCCTGCAGACCGAACACAATGGAATAGCTTTGAGTGTCAGGCTAAATGTTTGCTGTACAAGTATGCATTTGGAAATAAAGTGCAAAACCCACCCTTTGGACAGAGTAACCAACTCTGGGAGTTTGTCCTTTCAACTCCTTCAGGCTATAAAAAAGCAATAAAACACCAGTAAAGCAACATGAGCTCCATGATCAAACTCCAGAAACCTGGTAAAGACTTACCAGAATAAGTAGACTTTGAGTGACTTCATCAATGCGTCCCCTTGTTGGCACAGTCACAACCTCACTGCCACATAGAGTCTGGGATTGTTCAGCTGAAGCACTGACGGTCACATTAACAGGTCCTGCAATAGCAGACAGGAAGTGAGCAACACCTCATACAGAAACTCAGGGAGACAGAGTCCAATACTGACCGAGTACAGAAGCCGTGAACACCCATTTAAAGGTCTTTCTCCCATTGGCACAGAGACAGGATGAGTATGGCTCATTAAGTGGTTTAAGAGTAAAGGCCAAGGAAGAAGCTGGAGTCACTTTAACCTGGGAAAACAAACACCATGTGGAGTGAAAGCACAAGACCTTCTATACAGATCCATTATATAAATAAAACCCAGACCATGATGCACTTGGACAGGTAGTTGAAGACCGTGGCCTTCAGCTCGAAAGACTCTCCACGGATGATGGAGTAAGGCAGGGAGAGCTCCAGGAAGAAGGGCTGGAAGACCGTCAGCTGAACAGGAGGAGCCAAGCCAAAGCCTTTGGAGGACACACAGAATGCCTCCGTCTCCCATGTGGTGATGGTGTCAGGAACCTTGAGGGGTACTCGTGTGGATCCAGTTTCACTGAAAGACAGCAGGAGAAGAATAAAGGGAATGGTAGTAGTAAGAACTGTTGGTCAGTGGCTTTAGATGGAATAATATTCACTAACTCCACTTGAGCAAGCTGCCAGATCCAGGTTTCTGGAAAGTAAGTCCTGACAGTCACTTCAAAAGAGCGCTGGGCTCCAGCAGTTTCTGCTTGCAGAGGGATAGCAGCCGGAGCCGGAGCCTGAGCCGGAGCAAAAGCCCGACCCTGAGCCACTCCATAAAACCTTCCGATGGCTAAAAAGAGCAATTAAGCAGAAGTTCTTGTTTTCTGTGTGCCCTTTAGTTCTGTAGCTATGAAGGACTTAAACCACCCACCTTTTTTGAATTCATTAGATAAAAACAAAAATTTACTAAATCCACAAAGATCAAGGAATAACCTCCCAGAAGTCAAGAAATCACTTAAGGAAAGAACAGCCCATCTGTATAGATCTACCTTCAGGGAAGCCGTATTGATATTCTTGGCACCGAAGGGCTAATGCAGCAATGTTGGTTGTGATCTTTATTCCCACGCTCTGTCAGAGTAACAAGTCAAATCATGAAAGACATATGCGCGAGTGTAGTATTCAGTAAACTACATAGTTAAGAGTTGTCTTCTACCTTGAAGGTGGTGTAGGCTTGACTTATAACAATAGATTGACTGGGTCGAAAACGTATACGGGGTTGAAAACCTATACACTCTGGTTCATCCTCCACACTGTATGGGTAAACTGACTGCATCGGGAGCAAGTCAAACACCTGGGACCACGAAACAATGTTTAATACAGTGCATGGACATGAAATTTATCGTTTACTAAAACTGCTATAAATGACAAATCACATCATGTAGTATCGTAGGTTAGTCTAACAGATCCAGTCAGCATAAATCAAATTCTTACATTTAAAGATAACCAACCCCCCACCCCCAACAAAAAAAAAAAAAAAACACCACACACGTATACCATTTTAGGACTCAGACGTCTTCCTGGCTCCATGATCCGAACACTCTGATCAACAGCACTGAGGCCACACAGGGATCCTGCTTGAGCAGACACAGTCAAAGAGTTTTCTTCACCAGGAACAGCTGTAGGGGGAGAAAACTGCAGAGACACCTGGAACAAGAAGCCAATACACTTAGGATACACCACTGCTTCCATGAAGTGAAAGATGCTAGTACTCATCATACCTGGTTTTGGAAACACATTTCGGTGTCAAACGCTGCACTAGCAGCAACCACATTCTCACTGGGCAGAACACAGAAGGCCAGAATCTGCACTACTGGAGCCATATCGACACTGACAGACAGCTGGAACGACACTGTGCCACTTGTGACCGTATCAGAAGCCCTTGAGGTGATCTTTTTAAATCCATGGAGAACAATCACTCCTCTGGATAAGACCTGATAGAAGAAACCAGTGCATAAGTGATGGACAGACTACTGAATTTGGGAAAAATAAATAAAACTTGTCCACTCACCATATAGATGATGTCAACACTGTAGCCACCAGATTCTCCAACAAATGCATACTTCACGGTTATGGGAACCACAGCGTCACACTTAAGTGGTTGCTCAAGCTTTACTATACTCAGTTCACTAATCGTTGGGTTGCTGGAAGAACCAAGCTGGAGAAGCTGAACAGCTCTAGTATCTGTAGCGAAGTATGCTGACTTGAAACTATAAACAATGGCTGGAGTTGCACTTGCCTGGAGAACAAAATTAATTTAGGTTCACGCAAAAGTCTTGATTGATTTTTACATTTAAAAAACAAATCTTACCACCAGATTCAGAGCGGCTTTAGCAAGCTTAACAGTGTTTAAGGAGAACTTGGCCACTCCTTTCTGGTTTGTGGTCAGATTCAGCAGCAGTTTCTTGGGCCAGCTGTTACCATCCAGCAGATACACCGCTTTGTTCGCGATTGGAGTCCCATTGAAGTGACACACTGAGATCTGCTGGGAAAGACTGAATTTCAGAAAGGGAACCAATGTGAAGCCTTCTGCAATGAGGGATGATCTTTTACTTGCCTTTCCACTAATCACTTCTCCAGGTTCATAGTAATCTGGGAGGTCCAAAAATTTGACCTTGCCGACTTCAAATGTAATGGCCACAGTTGTGGCTTTTGAGATCACTACATCTGAGGAAAGACAGAGGAACAATAGTGCACCAAACAAACAAGTCAACTTCCTCAGACTTATTTTAACCAGTGGCAAGTGTTCTCACCTGTTCCCTCCTCAGTGACATTCACAATAACAGAAAATAAATCTTGTAAATGCTCAGATTTTGGCTTGAAAAACTCTGACGTACTGATAGTAAGGGAGGCACAGCCAGTGTCGTCCATCTGGTAGCAGAGCAAATATGGTCACATTCAGGTCAAGCAAAAAGCACAAGAATAGTCCTCTGCTGCAAGGCAGGAGTCACACCTTAGTGGTTTTATTCAGGCACTGACGGGTCAACTTAGACACAACATATGGATCACGACACACTTGCACCAACGCTTGACCAGGTACAGGCTGCCCATACGTGTATCTGGAAACAGCACAAGAAACAAGATCAAAAACCAACAAGTCACTAGACAAGAACATAAGTCACTCACTTGGCACAAGCCTCAACGGTCAGTCCCACATCTGCAATGCTGTACATCGGTGGTGCATTTATGGTCACATCAAACTTGGGCAAGACTAAACCAGAAACGAGACACTTTACATTAAGACCTCAGATCCATCGTTGAACAGTTGCATAGTGTACACAATGACTTACCATATTTTTTCACCTCAAAAACCTGTGAGGTCATTCTCTCACCAATAAAAGCTTTCAGTGTGTACATCCCAACCTGAGCTTCTGGGTTTAACTGGTGAGAAAGCCCCAATATCCACCCTGAGGTAACATTTGTCCACTGCCCAATCCGGTTTTTAGAGTTGTCCTAGAAAACGGTTAACAGCACAAAAAAATATAAAAAATAAACCGTGCGAACCAAGCATTTTAAGAAAAAAAAAAAAAAAAAAACTGCTATATTCGAAGATTTGTTCTCACCTCTACTACCACCAAACTATACTGTAGGATACAAAAAAAAAAAAAAAAAAAAAAAAAAAGTAATAAGGCATTTTAAACAAAGCTTATGTAGCGGCATCAATAGAAAAAAATATTGCATTAAACTTGCTCTTGTTCAGGTCACTCAATAAGAGAGCTCAGGCCTTACCATTTGATCAAGAGGCACAAATTTGGTATCCATTGTGACAACTCTGAAGTTAACTGCAAAATGAGACCAGAATAAATGCTCCCATTCTTTACGTAACACACTTGAAGCCATCAGAACTTTTAGTGTAATGGGCTTTTTACAGCTGATATGCATTCAAGGGCCATTTGTAGCTCACCCGTCTGTCCTGGATTGTAGATGGGTTTGTCTGTTTGAATGAAAGTCAAAGGCTGGTAACTTTTGAACATGACTTTGCTCTCTTCCTTCACTTTGAAGCCACCCCCATTAACTTCCACCTGAAGCTTCTGCACAGATTCTCCATCTACTTTAGGAGCCTGTAGAGAAATCCCCATTTAAATATGTACAACAAACCAGATGAGAAGTCAGCGTCTCCTGATGACAGACCTGGAAACTAAAGCATCGGTGAAATGCTATCCGAGAGCTCTGCTGCACAAGTTGAGTTACCACATTTTTCTCATCCAGCAGAGAAATGGTCATTGTGAGTTTCTCTTGGGGTTTCAGAAGACTTGCACACAATTTGGCTTCAGAACCAGACTCAATCACTCCAGGAAACATCACTATGAATAACCTGTGAAAACATTTCAGGTTCAAAGGTCAGAACATGATTGAACGGTCACAGGAAGTGGCTGCCATATTTAAGAGAGTCAAGAACATAAGAGCGCGTTCAGAAATATGCCAACAATAAGGAATAAGACCCAAAGCATAAGAATTCACCACAAATTATCTTAAAATGGTAAGAGTTACTCTCGTTTAATAGGCTCCAAAGATATAAGGTGGAGTGGGGGAATTTTTTATTTTTTTTATTTAAATGTTTTCCAGAATGGTTACGAAAACTCTGGACATTTCATACTTCAATTTAAACTTGTACCAGTAGGGCATTTTGCCCAATAGGTAACGTATGCTCCCACAGGTGGGGTAAAGTTCCCAGTCTGACTAAGCAGTTTGTTTTATACATTTAGAGCCAGTGGCAGAGCTAGGTGCTACAGGTTTTTACTATTCCCTGTATGGATCATAGTTTATGCACATTAAAATAATCTACATTAGTACCACAGACTTACTCCATGCACATTCAACAGTCTCCACCTACATTATCATTCACCCAATCACTCCCAACAAAAACCTGACCACCCAGGCTGGCATTTCTGACTGACATGTAACTGGCCAACCAGAGATTTAGAAGAAGTTGCATCAGCTGCTTTAGGTGTCTACAACTAGTGTATAACGAATACAGATTGTCTTTTTTTAATTAGGTTATTTGCTAGAGCATGGTCAATGTGAAGCAACAAAGACTTAATGTTGGATCTTCCTACAACAAGCATATTTAACAAATATTGCTACAAGTGTGACTGCATCATAATAATTGCGGTTAATAATGTTCATTGTCTGGCTGACGGAGTCTTGTATTAATTTTTCTGAAAAATCCTGTCATATGCGCACAAACTGACAGTCACCACTTATAAGCTATTTATTATTGTAGAAACAATTTTCTGTAAAGTTGCTTTGTATTGTAAACAAAGCGCTATACAAATAAACTTGAAGATTTCGAGTGATCATATGAACCATTCGGCCAGCATGGCCTGACTTTGTGTCAGGGCAGCAGTTCGATGAACAAGAAATAAATATTAAAGGATTTAAAAATAGAGACAAGATTGTCTGTCTTTGCTCCATTTCTGCAAAGCAGATGGCTCCACACAAAACCCATGTGGAGCGTTTCTGCAGCAACACAGATGTTTCCTTACTGAATGAATTTGCCTTTATGAACAAATCAGGAGAGTCGATGACTTCTTTCCTGAATTAAAGAGTCATTCTAAAAGTAAATGTAAAAAAAAAAAAAAAAAAAAAAAAAAAAAAACTTAAATGACTTAAGTGGCTTGCTGCTACCTACTGTTAATTTGGGTTTCTCATTTAAAATGCGTCACTGTATTTTCCGTCACTTATTTCTATATTGCGGTTTTTAAATATTTAAAACAAATCAACATTATTCAATTTGTAATTGCAGTGTAAATTATTTTACAATTAGGGAAAAAAACAGAACCCTGCATATTTAAATCAAGGTTATACTTGTCTTTTCTTCAAATCACTTGTTTTTCAACAATTTTTTTTCAGGCAATGCAAGTTAAATCCATCCATCTGTCCGTGTATATTAGGAAGCATTATCCCATGTATTTTGACACATCGATGTCTCTGGAACTCAAACAGCATAGCGGGTCTATATTAGACATAGCGATGCCTCTGTTCACTTCAAAGCAGTTTCATAGTCTACTTACGGCCCTGATTTCTGTTCTACAACCTCCGACGGCGGCTCTGTTCTCGGTCTTTGAACAGCAGGGATCACCCTCATTCTCCGTGCATCAACGGCAAAGAAAAGTAGGACTAAAACGAGTCCTTTCCTAAAATCCATCACAACCATGAAGAGCGATCATCCAAATCTAAACCGAAATACTAAACAGAAAACCTCTTCTGTTCAACTCAACAGTCGTTCAGTTGGCTGCACTGTTACTGGTTTTATCTTAATGCTCTTAGCCTAATAATAATAATTGGAACAGGCTGATTTCAGGCAATTGAAGCGCCTTTAGGGCGGAGATAGAGCTCCGGTAATTAATCAAGCTCGCACTCACTCCGCACATTACAATCTCACGCCAAATACCAGATTCTAAAAGTTATTTTTAACAGCCATAACAAAGAAGAAGAAGAAAGAAGAAGAAGAATAGTTTCTACACCTATCCCGAGAGGCACATCTTGCTTAAAACTGTGCTCTTGCGCTAGAATTTGTTTTCGCTCTTAGATGAAATGCTGTCAAAAAGTTATCATATAATCAAAATTGACTTCTGGTCGATGGTTGAGACTGGGAGTGAACTGCACCTGGAATTTTTCAACAGTCAACTATTATGCTTCATGCAGCTGCGCAATTCAATAATATGAATCATATAGCTAATATTAATTATTTATTTAAAAAAAAAAAAAATCCTGGTTTGCAAATTTGGCCGTTTAACCACGTTTCACAGCAAGCAGTAGGCTTGTCAAAATCTACATTAAACCTGGTCCGTGTCCAAGTGTTGGGAAGACAACTTTTTTCAAGTAACTAAACACATTACTTTTTAATGTACAAATATCTGGGTTACTTTTTCGCCATGTATATATACATTTAATAAACATATTAAGAATTTTAAAAACCAAATGCACTTATTTATCAAGTAGAGGTCTCTGAAGGAAAGTAATGGGAGTTACAAGATCAAGGTGTTTTTACACCATGATACCTGATTGGTTGATGTAATAGTGACGTTAGGTTTAGGGGTGGGGTTGGGTAAGGGGCAGGGGCGGCGTTAGGGGTGGGCTAAGGGGGCTGGAGCCCCGAATGTTTTCAGTAAAGCCCCGAATGGTTTTGTTACCACCATGCCATCAATGAGTTTTCATGCCCAATAAAGTAATTTATATTAGAATTTAAATAAATACAAATAAATAAATATCTCTCGATTCTCACGTCCACAGTGTCTGTAAATTTACCCAAGTAAGTTTCGCGTTGTCATTCACACCCGACGAAAACCGCCCACTGATTCTAGTGCTTATGACTGACATGTAAACTGGCCAACCATCGATGAGCCTCTGTACGATCCAGCCAATGAAATGAGATCTTTTTGAGGCAGACGGTTTGTTGGCGTGTAGCATTTTACTAGATCAATTTATTTGAAAATTAAAATGGATATGCAAAATTCATCTTCTTCTTCTTCAAAAAGGAAGTAAAGACCCCCACCCCCCCCCCCCCCAAGCCAAAACACTTGAACGCCAAGATAAGAGCTTCAGGTATCTGTAACTTTTAATCTTAGTAGTATATTTATTTTTCGGTTTTAAATTGTGTCTGATTTAACGTTACATTTTGAACATCTAACAGTTAACGGTTGCGCAGCACAGTCTTTAGGACACACACACCCACCGCTCCAAACTCCCGAACTGATTCAAATGATTTGCGATCCCCAAACTGACTCAAATGATTCGCGATCCCGCTACGAACCGCTACGAACTCCCGAGCTGATTCAAATGATTTGCGATTCCCAAACTGACTCAAATGATTCGCGATCCCGCTCCAACTCCCAAACTGGAGTCAGATGACTCAAATGATTCGCGATCCCGCTACGAACTCCCGAACTGTTTCAAATGATTTGCGATCCCCAAACTGACTCAAGTGATTCGCGATCCCGCTACGAACTCCCGAACTGACTCAAATGATTCGCGATCCCGATACGAACTCCCGAACTGACTCAAATGATTCGCGATCTCCAAATTGACTCAAATGATTCGCGATGCCGCTACGAACTCCCGAACTGATTCAACTGATTCGCGATCCCCAAATTGACTCAAACGATTCGCGATCCCGCTCCGAACTCCCGAACTGACTCAAATGATTCGCGATCCCGCTACGAACTCCCGAACTGACTCAAATGATTTGCGATCCCAATAATACACATAATGCAAGTGTGCACATCGAGAGAAACAGCAGATGTTCATAACAACTTCTTTAACTTGAGCAAACGCTGCTAATACATGTATTTGTTAATAAAGTAAATAAAACGAAAACATTAATGTTTTAATGCTTCTGAATAAAAATAAACTATCCACTCGAAAGTCTCTGCTCATCATGACAGGACCTGGATCAGTGAGCTCAGCTGCGTCTCGGGCCGATGGCGTCACTTCCATGGAGGCATGTTGTACACGCCCCCGTCCATTGACTCCGCCCCCACGTCAAAACAGTGCCACAAAGAGAGACCTGCAGAAAAGTAGAGCGCAAAGGGAAAATGGTATCGCAAGCTCAAACTAGACTGACAAACAAAGCAGCTGCAAATAAATTAATAGATATGACCATGGAAAATATGTATTGCAAAACCATTGCTTTCGCGCTGTTTCATTTGTTTTGCAATTATTATTTTTTGTTTGCATAAAGCAAATGTATTTTCCTCAATACTTTAAATAAAATGTTTTAAATTTGTTTTTGTTTTTATTGTTTTTGTACATTTTAAACAAGGTAAATCGTTCTGATTTATTAAAATAAAAAAGTCACATACATGGATTTTTCTGGGCTAAGCCCCAGATCTCTACTCTCCTAGAACCACCCCTGGTAAGGGGGATCATTTAGATTGAATGATTCAGAAACACCCAGCAGTTTTAAACATAGACAGTAAAAGGTTTTAAACCACCCACATGGTGATAAACGCCAACTCTTGCTCTGCTGAGACCTAAGTCTCTTTTTATCGTTACCCGGTGCGCGTGCGCGTGTTTCTGTGACCTGATACCCGGATGTTGATCGTCGCAGCGTCAGTGCGCAGCTGCTGGCCGGACTTACTGAGGTGAGCAAAACAAACCCAAACATTTGCAAACATACACACCATATGTCGCGCTAGCAGCAAAATACAAACGTATAAACATTAAACGATCTGTTCGAGCCGTGTCTGAAGGCTGTCTTTGTTACGCCGCGAATGTATTTTCAGTTCTGCATTTAGTTTTGATCTCTTCATATGTTTACCATCGAAAACCGCTGAATAATTCAACGTATAGAAGACTTGCATACATTTTGTGGCCTGAAGTTATCCTTGTAGCCCTTCTCTAGTTGCTTTAATTGATATCGAAGCATATTTTTCTGTGCGTTTGAACGTTTGTGCGTGAATGCGCCATAATTAGCATGTTAGCTTGATAAGTTGAAGCAGAAAGATGTATAAATCACATTTATAGCGAAATAGACCGTTCATTTCATACAGTACAATGGTCTTTGACGTACACTGGAGAAATAATATCGATGTAAAATCATCATTCAGTGCGATGATGTATGTATCTGTGTATTTGTACTATTTGCCATCAGAGTGTTGTTTGGGTTTGTGTAAGAAAGTTTGCAAGTATTAACACACAAATAGTAGAATAAAATCTTTACTGCTTCATGATCTGGCATGGTGCAAAGATTTCCATGGCATGCATACATGAGTACATCATACCAGGTCTTTCAATAAAACAGGGCAATTAACCACAGAGATATAATGCAGGGTTCGAAATGAACTTTTTTTATTTGGTAGCACTGTTGCTCCTAACTTCAGAAAGTCACCAAAGCAATCACCAAAAATCTAGCAGCATCGCAACCACAAATGATATGTTAACAGATTTTATCATTACATTTAGTTAATGTTAGCTGTCAATCATTCAGTCGCTGACTACCACAAGAAAAAACTAATCTGGAGAGAGAAAATGACAGACAACCTATAATTAAACTCTTCTTTAGTGAGGGTTAGGAGACGGTGTTAAATTTTACATTCAGCCAGTTGCACAAAACGGCTGGGAGCTAGGGGTGTGCGATATTGACAAATGATATCTCTATTTTCTGGGATTTTATACTATAATATGAATGAGTGTTACTGTGCTGATATCTTTAGGGCTACAGTGGACAGATGACTGCTAAAAAATTTTATGTTCTTCATATTCTGTGTGGTGGTTAGTTCACAACAGTGACCCAAATTGATTTTTTCCAATAAGTTTAAATTGATTTTTACCTTTGATGGTCATTTTTTACCTTAAAGCCATTTTTTTTTTTTCTAAAAGTGTGCAATATTATTTGAGTCAAATTCTTATATTTAATTGGTCGATTATAGTAAGACATTTGGGCTGTTATCAAGCAAATTAGCTCCCTGACACCTGACAGCCGAAAGCGGTGACTGGGTGATTGACAGCTAATATTCACCAATCAAAAATCTGCATTAAAGTTAAAAATGGTTATGTAGCTTGAGACAGGTCACTGTATCCACACTCAGAAGGCAAATACTCTGAACATTTTTAGTGAAAACTGGTCGCACTCACATGAATGGTCACAATTTCGAGCCTTGATAAATGTGGTTTGTGTCATGTCACAGGAACAGGAAGGGAGCAGCAGTTCATGGAAGACAGTCACCAGAAGACAGGAGACAGCAGTCATCAGGAGGTGGGCAATGCATGTGCTGGGTTTAACTTTGTACATACTCAACAAAACACCCATTAGCTGTGTATGTGCATGCAAACGTCTGACGAGCAGTTTGTTTTTATTACAGGACTCTGAAGACAGCGCAAAAGGTTAGTAAATAGCATTTGTGCTTGGTTTGTGTAAGTAAAGTTTGATTTAAACCCACTGATCTCTATAATGTCTGGATCGCTCAGTTGTGCTCTAAACTGCCATCAGACGGTGAAACCACCAGAAGTGTTTTTACTAGTCCCTACCAGCAGAGGGCATCACTGACTGACAGCCAAAAAAACTGGCATAAAATCACCTGATTTAAAGTGCATCAATCACATGGGAATAGTTTTTAAGATATGTGTAAATGAATTATCATTTCAGATGTTATCTGCAATGTTTATGGTCTTTTTGGGCAGAATACGGAATATATTCGTTAAAGTGCTGCACAATGCCGACCAACACAGTGAAAGTGACGTGATGTGGCCAAACATGTTGACCCATACTCAGAATTAGTGCTCTGCATTTTTCAATAGGCAATAGTCTATAGAGTGAAGTCCTCCCCATTTCTTATTGTTATAAATTACTATATGTATTGCTGCAGTTTTAATGAATTACATATATGGCACAAATCTGATTTATATCCGATTTATTTCCATATATGAATAAGGCTTGAAACTGATCTTGGAATATCCGAATGCATGAGTTTTTTTTCCCTGTTAACACTTTCATAGAACAGATCTGATCTGTGTCACATGAGCCAAAAAAATGAAATTGGGTCACATTTAACTGATAGTGTAAACGAGGCCTTAGGGGGGTGATTTTGTTGCATCTGCTCATACTTTTCATTTTTCACTATATAAATTAAATATAAAGTAGACTAATCCTTGTTAGGGATGTTCATTTCGGTTATTTTTCCTAACCGACAACTTGTTAACTGATTATTAACCGTTAACCGACAAGATTATAATGGATAGAGAGTTGGACTTGTAACCCAAAGTTCGTCAGGTCCGAACTTGAATAATCAGCACTCTCTTCCACCCTCAATGCCACGACTGAAGTTGAGAGACCCTTGAGCAAGGCACCCAACACCCAACTGCTCCCCGGGCGCTGCTGCATTGGCTGCCCACTGCACTGTTTCTGTGTACACTAGTGTGTGTATGCACTTGGATGGGAAAAAATGCAGAGAACAAATTCTGAGTATGGGTCGCCATACTTGGACACATGACACTTTCACTTTTTCACTTTTCACTTTACTGTCAAGTCATCTCAGAACAGCTATATTCACAGTAAACAAACCAAGCCAATCTCAGATCTGAAACACAGTTACATTCTTGATCTAAAGCATGCTTTAAATCGCAGCCCATGCAATGTGACAATCGCACTAAGCCACATCACTGTATCGGTTTTATTTAGCTATATTGCGCAGCCCTAATTCAAAGCTTGCCATGCATCGTCTTGGAAATAAAGCTTTATGTCTTTAAGTGTACGTGTGACACTGCTTCACTTTTATGACATCATGACAGTGTCTATTATATATCATGTTGAAGTGTGTTGCTTAATATACTTAGTAAACAGTTTGCTCAATGGTTTCGGCTCTTTAAAACTTTTTTTTTTTCTGTTTGCCTGAATATTTTTGGTTACTGAAGTCACTGTTGTGCTTTATCAGGATGCATCACATCACGTCCTGTGTTGTTTAGTTAGTTTAGTTCAGATTTCAGAAATGTTAAGAAATGCATTGCAAGGTTTTTTTTCCCGCTCTGCTTTTTTCAGAATTGGTCTTATTTCCATCTCCTCCATCCCTCGTCACTCTTTCTTCTGCTTCATTACAACCCGGTTCTGACAAAAAAAACTCCCCCTGTCGTGTTGTTGGGGGTTCATCGGACCCCCCTGAGGGAGGGAACAATGCAAAGTGGACCCCTGTGGCCAACGGACAGCCCCCCTCCACGGTGTCCCAGCGCTTCATGCCCCGTGAGGTTCCTCCGCGCTTCCGCAACCAACAGGAACCAAAAGTGCTACTGAAGAGGGGCCAGCCGCCACTGTCTTGCATGCTGCTTGGGGGCGGAAACACAGGGGACACCATGCCCCAACGTCCGCTGCAGGAGCAAGCTGATGATTCAGGTGGGGCAAATTATGGACTTAATAAAATTAATTCAACAGAGCTGTGAGGTTCTTTTATAATGCTTAATAAATCTCCAAGGGCCAGGTGATGTGTAGAATTTTGTGTGTGTTTTTTTTTTTTTTTTCTGTAATAAAAGTATAATTTCTGGAAAATAAATCATGTGGTTGTTGTTGGGATTTTTTTTGTGTCTTTTGTTCTTTTCTGATATTGGGTATTTTTCTCTTCCAGATCCTACAGTAGATTCAATTTCTCAGCACACATCATCTGACGCCTCTGCCACTCCCACTTATGCAAATTACACATGGGGGCTGGGCTCAGGACGTCAACTCTCCGCTCAGGGAATGGACAAAGATAATTCTGATGTTGAGAAATGGCCAAGGCCGGAAAGCTCATGGAATAGTGATCATACTCCAAATTCTCTCAGTTCGTGGATTGATGAGTCTGATGGCCTGGGAAAGGGCAGTTCTTCTCAACTCTCTGAATATGCAGATGCCAGTGTGATAGGACGTGCATCTTCACACTCTGAGAATAAAGAATCCATTAAAAGCGTCAATCAAGACTTTATTTCAAAGGTGCCGCTGCTTTCTGGAGACCAAGAATGCACCCAAGGTCTAAATCAAAATTACAACCCAGATGAAGCATCCTCCAGTCGAAAACTCTTATTCCACACTGCTTCTGAGGAATCTTCTCCCACACCCTTGAGTCCAGCCAGTGCACTGTACCAGACACTTTGCAAAAAAGAACAACACATTACAGGAGATTGGATGGAGCTTCAAGCTGGACCAAATGGTGGTGGAGATGATGGAGCCTCCAATGAGGAAGTGTTGGATACAGGAGAAGACCCTATTGGGAAGAGCAGTGATGCAGTAAGTGGAAGTTCAGGTGGTGGCACTGGTATCTCTCACGAAGTGTTGGACAGAGATATGGTAGGTTCAAACAAACAGGCAGCTACAGGATGGACCTCAGACTCTGCGGCTGGAGCATCAAAAGAGGATGTGAGAGAGATCTCTGAGGTAAGCACAGATAGATTTCAGAACTCTTCAATGTGTGTGGACAGCATGGCATCAAAAGATGACAATCAGAAAGCAGATAATGATTGGAATGGTTCTAAGAGAGAATTAACTGTCAGAGAAAGCAATGAGGATGCCCAAAATCTGGTCCAAAGCCCCTCCAAATGTCAGGCCCTCCCGCCAGAGGAAGCCTTACAGACCATGATCAATCACACTAACCTGGATCCTAAAGTACTGTGCAACACAGGATGGGGCAAGACCCAGATCAAGCAGAATGTCGCATGGGACTTTGAGGGTGAGAGTGGGAATGTTGGCTGGGATGCAGAAGAGCACACCACCCGTAGTAAGGAAGGCTGGCAGGAAACAGTTGACTTTTCCAGTTCCAAAATGCAGAAACAGGAGGTTGGCCAGGTGGGAAGAGCTCAAGGGTGGACTGGGCATGGAGAAACAAGTGTTGGGAAAGGCCGCAATGGGAGCGGTTGGGGAGAAAGCCAGGAGGTAGAAGATACTAGCAGGAAGGATGGGACGGGGTGGAACAAGGGTGGCGGAAGTGAGTGGACTCAATTACCCGAAGGTGGAGGCTGGAATGAGGAGAGAGGCAGTCCCCACAAGAATCAGGATGAAGGGTTATGGGGCAGACCTGAAGGGTCGGGACAGCGGAGTGGTGGCTTGGCAGGCAGCAGTGTCAAACAGGACCAGGGATGGGGTGAGAAGCTTCTTCCATCACAGATACCAAACAAACAAGCAGCACTTAAAACCCAAAATCAACAACCGCAGCAGCAATCACAAACCCAGCAGCAAATGCCGGAATATCCAAAGGCATTGCAGGATCAGGGTCGTCCAAGAGAGACAGACGACCAGAGGAAGGGGTCTGGGTGGACCTGTGGACCCATCCCTCAGATGCCTTTAGTTGCAGAGCCGAGTGGGTGGGATGAACCCTCGCCGCAGTCCATCAACCGGAAGATGGAAATCGATGATGGCACATCTGCATGGGGAGATCCGTCACGCTACAGCAGAGCCGTCAATCGGTGGGATAAGAACAGCCCACAGGACCAACAGCAGTCGTCTGGAAGACAGGCTGGAGCTCCATCTAAGACTTCTGGTAAGAAGCCGGCAGTGCATTTTGAAACAGTTAAATCATTTTGAAAGAGAAACATCCCATTCATCAACACATGTACATCTTATAGTTCCTGCGACTTGGGCACGCAGCAGTGATCCCTCCGATTCGTCCATGAACAGCAGTACAGCTTCTTGGGGGAAGTCGTTTGATGGTTGGGGGGAATCCAGTGATCCAGGGAAAGGAGGAGGATGGGGAAACGTGCATTCCCATTCTACTAAGTGTAGTAAGAGACCGTCTAAGTGTACATGCTCAAGGGTTGCCAAGTCTGTGGGTTTCGCAAGGAATTGGGCCTATTTTAAACTATTGGCAGAATTTTTCCCTGTGGGTTAAACGTTGGGCACTTTGCACAAATTATGAATGTATTTAAATATTCTACCCAATTTATATTCTACAAATGATAAAACTATACTTAATGAGACACACTGTTCACAACTACTATTATACAGTGATTATGTGGGCTAGTTTGTGATAATCATTGAAATACCTTTTTTTGCCCATTGGCTTGGTTTTGTTTTTAGATCTGGCAACCCTGAGCACAACTGTAAGATGAAAGATGTCGATTTCTCAAATGGCTGCATGACTACGACAAAAATCCTAATTGTTGATTATTTCAGTTGATATTATAATTGTGGTTTATTAATTTTAAATAATAGAATGTACATTCAAATTGTTTTTTGTTGGAGGTAAGTGAATGTTGTGTCCTGTAAATAGATTACACATCCCAACTTGTCTAAAATTGCTGGGCATAATTGCATATTTGGTCGCTAATATTATTTTGGTTTGGTGATCTGCTATTACAACCAGTCACACACATATTTGCAGAGTAGATGAACGGAAATGTTAAGCATTACAAAAATGTTCTAAATGGTAACGATCCTGATAATGAGAGTAAATCTAAATGTAATGCTGGATAATTAAGTCTTTTCACAATTAGGTAATCATGGCAGCCATGTTTAATTAATTTCCTGTTAATTGTGGAACTTTTCAAGTGTGTCATTTGAGCTGTTCTTCATATTTGCTATTAAGGTTCAAAGTCTATGCAAGAGGGATGGGGTGACGAGGGCTCGAATGTGTCCCGACACTCCAGTTTGGAGGAAGAGGATGGTGGCTCTGGTGTTTGGGGCAGTCGAGGATCTCAAAGCAACATGTCCACATACAACTCCGGGGGCTGGGGACAAGGTCAGGGGGCAAGGAGACACAATGCTAAGGTATGTTGGGAGATCTGTTTGACCTCACCAAGCCTTTTTGACTTAGGGAAAACTATTGACTCCCGAGTAACCCTTTGGTTTGTCCCACAGAGCCCTCTTAAAGGCAACAGTGGGGACTCGTGGGCATCTCCTGTGACTCGGCAGTTCTCAAACATGAGCGTAATGGTAAGTTCGTCATTACCACTTTGCTGATCTGCTCTTGTGTGCTGCTGCTATAGAAATATGCTGCATGTGTTTGAAAGGATGAAGACTCCAGTATGGGTCACGATAGTAGGCACGACAGAAGAGGAATGAATGATGGTGAGATACGGAGAGGCGGTAGGACTGGGGGTGCTTTCCGTTCACAGACTTCCAAAGAGACGCCATGCGGAGAGACCGGACCTTACCTGGACAAGGTACTGAGACACATCCAATCCCATCTTTACGTAAACAAATATCCCATGGCATTTAAATGCAGAAACACTCTTAAGAACGAAAAGCAAATGGACTTATTCCAGTCCTGAGAGACACTGGAGCAACCTGAGGTTATGGGATCAGATTTATCTGAAGCTACTCAATATCAAGTGCTTTTTTTGGTATGATTCGATGAGCAGTTTCACTCAAGAGTATGTCACCATATAGAAGTCCATTGTAGCTTCTGCTTCATGCTGGCTGTTCAAAGTCATGAGTGTTGAAGTCTAACTAAAAATCCTCTAAAGCCCTAAGTGACGTGACATTCAGCCAAGTATGGTGACCTAAGTCGTGGTATTGCCAGCCTGAGATTTGAACCCACAACCCTAGGGTTAGGAGTTAAACTCTCTAACCACTAGGCCATGACTTCCCCCTAAGCTTTAACGATTGCACTTCTTTGCTGTTGTTTTGAAGGTTGGAGGTCATAGTATGTTTGGCGGTGGTGGGATTCCTCCATTGAGAGGGATTCATCAGGCTGGTGTGCACCCCTTAAACCCTTCCCCTGGGATACGAGCACAAGTGCCTCATCAGTTCCTGCCGCCTCAGGTTAGTTTGTGATCTTGGTTTTAACACTGATAAATGGATGTTTAATAGCTTACAGTCATACCATGGTTTCTCTGTTGTTGTGCAGGTTCCTGGGCCAATGTTAAAGCCAATGGCGCCCCCTAGTGGAGGCATGTTCCCTCCACAGCTTTCCCCCCAACACCTCGCCATGCTCAGTGGCATTCATCCACACATGCAACAGTTTCAACTGGTATGTATCACATTCAGTCCTATGATGTAAGGTGTTTAAAAAAGGTGTTGTTTTACTGTTTTATGTACATTATCTCAGGCCTGTCAGCTCATATTGCAACAACAACAACAGCAGCAGCAACAGTTTCTGAATCAGAGGAAGTTTCCTCCTCCTGTGAGACAACAGTATGACCCACAGCAGGTACAGCACCCAAAAACAGCACAGCGCCCCCTACTGAATAATATTCAAATGAGCAGTTACTGGACTGAAGCAACTTAATTTTAATTAATTGTCTATTTATAAGTCATATTCAAATGTGAGTATCTAATATGACCATCATCCTTTTTAGGAACGTTTTTGTTTCTCATGATCTCTCAGTCAGGATTGTGTATCAGCAAATATCGGCATCTGCACTAAATTGCATATTTTTGCTCCGTTTGAGTCTCTGAATAAATCTGAGCTGTTTTTTTTTTCATATTCTGACTGAATCAGACTAAATGAGCCATAAAAGCCTGATGCATCAAATACGATAAAAATCATAAAATGCATATGCCGACTGAAATATTTTGTTTATGGGTTCATTAAATGGTTAATAAAAAAAATAAATAAAAAAAACTTTCCTATGAAATTATTGTAACTAACTGATGTCTTGACTGAAATATCTGCAATAGTGAACTTTCAATAATCTGAAGTTAAAACATGTTAATACATTTTAGTTATTTTTATTGTTTCTTGCTAAAGTATCTAAAAATGCCTGAAGCAAGATGCATAAGATATTAAGACCTGGGGCCAGTAGTATAAGCTTAGCCTCTATGTTAAGACAATATCTTAAGTATGAGTTTGACCAACTAGCAGTTAGCCAATAAGTAATCAGTCTTATTTTTGGATTTAACTTGGACCTTGCTTTCAGGTATTTTCTCTACTTAGAAAACTTGCAGATTTACACTTTTTATGTATAAATAAGTCAATATAACCTTACAATCGAGATTAAATCTATAATAAGTCTTTATATCTTATCCAGTGTTGCTTCTAAAAATAAATTATTGTTTTAGGATTTGTAGTTATTTAAACTGGAATGGAAATACTCATGCTTTGAAAGAACTTTTGTATGGACCAAGTGCATTTCATTAACGTGTGTTTTCTTTGTAGTTGGCACGGATCATGGCAATTCTGCAGCAGCAGGGTGTCGGTGGGCCCAGACTCTCTCCGCCCCCCATGGGAGGACACGTCCCCAAACACCCAGATGCACACCTCCACCAGCTGGGCATGAACGCCCACAAACAGCCTGATGGGCCGGTGCATGCTGCCATGGGAGGATCTGAGCTGCACAGCAAAGCTCCTGCTGCTTTCACAGGTGAGGACCTCACCTCCTCAAACACATGAGTGAATGAATGAATGAGTCTTACACGGTTGAGCAGATTTTATTGGAATGTGCTGCTTTAAATGATACTAGAGGATGGTTTTATTCAAAAATGTAATTAAAGGAATAAATGAATGTTGTTGTTATTAAAAATATGTGAATTCCCACCCGAGAATAGGAGTTTGTGTTAGTGATTGGATGGGTGTTCAGCTCTGTGTCTGTGTGTTCAGGGCCGGTCCAGCAGGCCGGCGGATCCTCCTTCTCTCAGTACGATGTTTTGGGCGGCAGCTGGCACCGAAGCGCTGGAGGGAAAGTCGACACATCTCCCATCAACCCCACCTGGCCTCCAGGTAACATTCAGACCACATCTTGCATGTATTAGTGATTTCCTTGTTTTGAATTGGTGAAAATACTCGATTCATTTTACTTTTCCATCACATTCAGCCCAGCTCAGTATTTTATGTCAGATATTATATTAAAGTCACCCAACTTCATGAGCCTCACAGGATGCAAGTGTTTGACTTTCTTATGCCTTCATTGCTTTAATATGTCATCTCACTCTTAGAGTTTCAGCCGGGCGTCCCGTGGAAGGGTGTCCAGAGCCCCGAGCCAGAGCCTGACCCCTACATGAACCCTGCGGGAATAATGGGATCCTCCGTGCTCAGTGACGCCGAGCATCATCTGCTGCAAGACAGCACAGGTACTGAGACCGGGAGAGTGCAAGAAACAATTTAAATCATGTGCACAAAATACTGATCTGTTCCCTCATTTCACACAAAAAGCAAGGACATAAAATTAGTAAAAGAGAAAAAGTGTAATCTATCAATCAGACAGCAGAAGACATACAGTAGACTGCGTTCAGTTTTATTGAGCAAAGTTTTTTCATTTTTGAGGCTTTAGAAATGTGATCTGCGTTGCATGCTTGAGAGTGTAACTGTGTGTGTGTCTGTGATCAGGGTCAAACTCTCTGAACACCTGTATGCCTTCACCTGGTGCCTGGCCGTACAGTGCCTCAGAAACACCCCTCGCTGCTCACGGCACAGGTAACGCTGGCTAAAAAACCTTTGTGCATTTTCAGTAAAATGGTATTCAGCATGTTCATAGCATTTCGCATCTCCTCGTGCTGTTTCCAGCTAAATACTCCGAGCAGAAGTCCAGCTGGCCGCCGGAGCCCATCGGACACGGCAAGTCATGGCGGACCAACCGCAACGCTGCTCACATGTCCCGCCCCCCTCCGGGTCTCAGTCAGAAGCAGCTGTGGGCGGGGGAGGGGCCTTGGATGCCCAGGGCCTGGGGGGGCGGAGCCAGTGGCCCAGAGCCGCCCTTTAAATCAGGTACTGCAGGCACACATTAACACGTCACATTCACACAGGCATATGTGAAGATCAACCTGTTCATGTCCCGTGCTCTTCAGAGTGGAGCGATGGAGGAGCTTCAGCGGGAAAATCATGGCTGTTACTGCGAAACCTCACGCCACAGGTCTGTATACACACACACATACACACACATTTGTTTTTGTGTAAAGTGAGTTCATCCCATAGGCATAATGGTTTTTATACTGTACTAACTGTATATTCTATGGCCTTACACCAACCCTACACATAACCCTCACAGAAAACTTTGTGCACCATCAAAATAAAAGTCCCGCTTTGAACACATCTGCCAAGAAAAAAAACGTATCGGCCGATATTTGAAAAATGCCAAATATGGGCCGATATATCGGCCAACCACTAATCTGAAGCATTTGCTGCAACTTAAATGTCGGTTTTAAGCGGTTTTCTGTATTTATCGGGATATTTAGTATAGCAAATCACTACATTGTTGTGTTTTCCTGTGGTTTGTGTGCAGATCGATGGCTCGACCTTAAAGACGATCTGTCTACAACACGGCCCTCTTCTGACCTTTCACCTCGGCCTGACGCAGGGCAGCGCTCTGATTCGCTACTGCAGCCCTCATGAAGCCGCCAAAGCCCAGAGCGCCCTGCATATGTGAGTCACACACACACACACACACACACACACTTCAATTAATAATGAATTATAGATATGGTCAATTACATGTTTATAATCCTCTGTCAGGCAGAGATGTAAAGAGTTACTGAAAACCATAATTGAGTAAAAATTCAGATACCTTAAAACAAAAATGACTCAGTTACAGGTCATCAATTCCAGTGTTACTTAAGTATTTGATTTAAACAGTACTTAAGTATTTTACTCGTACTGAATGACGGCTGAGCTTCACTAGTCCTCAACACCTACGAAACGTGCAAAATGACAGTATAATTACATCATTTTATAAAATTAATGCAATGATATTTTCTTTTTATGCACATTCATAATTTAGATATATTTCAATGTCACATATTTTATTTCTGTAGATGTACAGATCAATCGTATCTAGAGGCGCTCAATTTACTGATACTGTTCCAATGACAAAATCAATAACTTATAATTATATTTACTGCCATTTAAATGGCTGGTGGATGCAAAACATGCCTGATTGAGTTCAGTATGTCACAATGCAGGTCACACCAACACCCCGAAAGTGTTAACATGTTGATAAACTGACTTAATGTCAAACATGAATGCTAGGACTTTCTAGTCAGTTTTCTAGTGATCTGAAGTGTTTTCATGTTTAGGTGTGTTCTGGGAAACACCACCATCCTGGCCGAGTTCATGAGTGAGGAGGACGTCATCAGTTACTTCACACATTCCCAGGCCGCGGGGTCACCCGAGGGCTCTCCCGGCTCTGAGCCTGCCCCGAGAGAGGGTGAGCGTCCTGTGGGCATCAGGGCGGACGGAGACGCGGCGGTGGGCTGGCAGGGGCTGGACGTGATGGCCGGCTCCGCGGTGGAAGCCCCGGGACTCGCCCTCCTCAGCCAATGGAGCAACAGCGCAGGGGAGGGGGCGGGGAAAGGGGTCTGGGGGGGCGTGGCTCTCGGTTACCACGGCAGCAGCCTATGGGGCGGTCCTCAGTTAGAGGACGGCACAGCTGGGTTGTTGCCAGGCAACCTGCTTGGAGGCGGGACAGACAGTTTGTGATTGACAGCAGTCAGTTATTGAGATACTGGTACGTGGAGTTTAAAGTGCGTCAAACTGCAAACGCAATGATTGTTTCCAAACATGTGGAAGCCCTTGCATTATCATAATATTTCAGTCTAGTTTTCACAAGACAAGGGTGAATCTCATTAAAACATTTCATTTTTTTTTAACCCCAAACATCCAAGGAAAAATAATTTATACTGTGCATAAGTTTATTTTAGGCCCATTAAGAAATTTCATTGTGATTATTATTTTTAATGACAGTTCCCAGTTAATTCAAATTGCTGTTATTAATGCATTAATGCATATATGGTAATTTTTTATTTATATATAAAGGTTGTACTACAAATATTACTGTGATGAATAAATACTAGTGGAATTGTCTTAAAAATATCACAATGCAAAAAAATCGTCTAAATGTAAAATTAAACAAGTTCTTGAGGTATATTTTTATTTATTGAATGAAACATAAGTCACCAAAAAGCGTAATGTGTGGCCTCTGTATGTTTTCATTATTTTTGCAATTGTTTCTGGCGACACACTGCAACTTTAAGACACACACACTTCGAACAAACACTCGCATTCAGAGAGCTACATTTCCGCACAAACACTGGACGAGTCGACAGGCTTTTCTATCTATCCAGTGAGATATTAAACACACACAGGTGCAGTGTGAGCGTCATAGGGATTTGCTTACAGACATTCTCATCATTGCCAGAGTTAAGCTATCATATATTCGAATGCAGGGACTGTTTCTAAAGGCCTTCTTTCTCTCTCACACACAAACACACTGCTCAACTTGAACGACTGATTTCAGTTTGATGCTATGCTGGCACTATTTGACTCTTCGACAGCAGATTTATTGATTTAATTAGAGAGCAACAGCATTCGAAGCTGCCAGGTGCGTGAAAATAACCAAAAAAAAACACACCTAGGTCTCATTTTGCCCCAGAATCAAGTCAAAATCAAAAGCCTATTTTTAGAACAAGTTCATTTTTTTTCTTCATTGTGATTTATTTTAATGATGACCGAGCACATGTACTCCCTCATTTTCAGTATTGTAATGTGCGACGTTTTCTACTTCTCATTGCCGTAACGACATTGTCTAATTTCCTATATTACAGTTAAATATTGTAATGCAATTAGCTTAAAATTGAAATAAACAAATGCTTTACATTTTAAAATATTCTAAAAAATGCAGTTTTCTGCGTGATCGTAATGAGAAATGCAGAGAGTTTCAACTATCCATAAAATGTGCTCCTCATTATTTCTGTGGGATTCAGGAGTGAAAATGCTTCCCTGTGTTTTGGGAGGTTCACGAAGGCGATGTTTCTGTCGCTCCGTTCCTCGTCCAGCGCAGCGTTCCTGTGGACTTGTGTGTCTTAAACGCATCTGATCTCTCATTCAGACCTTCCACTGTTCCCTTCTTGATCTGTTCGTCAGGCTCGCTGTCACATTTATATGATTCGTACATTGTTTTTATTTGTTTGCTAAGGCTATACAAGTTATCTTCAAAGACTTTCACGTGATCGGACGGACGTCTATACTGTGTGTTTGTGTGCACTTTACTGTTTTTGGTCTGTGTTTGTGAGTTTGTGTGCAGCTGTACATTGTTGATTGTGCACTATACACTGCTGGTTGTGTTTTACCAACATTGGCATTATCGGGTTTCTGCGATTGCCGTTTCTTTTGTGTTTTTTAAGCGTACTCATGTAGCCTTTTGTATCGGCTGAACTGCAATAATGAATCTACAAGCATTTTTAAGACATGAGCGCGTGACGGCGTCTCTGCCAAACTTATCCACCTGTCCAGAGTTTACAAACAGCTGGAAGATGTGTGTTTTTATGTGTCTGTACTGTTGTTTTTGTTTTCAATTGAGACTTTAACACTCCTTTTAGTGTTCTGATTTTTGAGATTTTACAAAGAGAGAAAAAAAGAAGTGAGTTTATTTAAATAAAAGTGACATGCAGCTGTTCTAAAGACTGAAGGATCAGATGTTTGCCTGTTTTTGTGGGTTCTGGACTCATTTTGTCACAGATTGTGTGTCTCAGCTGTGAAACTGTCTGTGTTTAGAGGTAAAAGTGAACTGCTTTTCTTTGACTCACTGATCATTAATAGGAAAATTAATCAGCGGTTTCACATGTAGATTTTATTTGATTAGGTAGATGTTTTGATTTGATGGTCTTTCATTTTTAATGTAATTTTATTTCCAGTAGCATTAATCATTAGATACTACTGAATGCACATTGAAATGGATTTATTTTTCCATATACAGTATAAATTTGTATTATTAATATGGATTATTATCTCCGCTCAGCTGCTAACCTGTCAGTGTGAAAGGTAAGTTAGCAGGTTTTCGTTCAGTTGTGTACATTTAATCAAAGTCGTCTTACCTTTTAATTGTGAATGTTTGGTTTGTAATTACAGATGATCTTTAATCTTTATTTCTTAAGTAAATCTTATAGTAAATATAAATACATCAAACAATTACACTATCCTAGTTGATGCACATTAGTTCAAGAGTCATATATAGCTAATATGAGTTATATATACAATGGTAAAGTGCTAAACAAACTTGAGTGTGGCAATCTTTATGCTACTTGTGTGTATTTATGTTTGAGTTTCTTTTTTTGGATTCCAGAACTTGCATTAAATTTTGTATATTTTCACATTGCACATTGTTTCAAAGCATCTTGACAGAATGTAATTTTTTATAATCTTATAATTCCAGATTAAACAGGATAGTTTGGAGACGCTAAACATGAGCCACAAGTTTGCTAATAGTGTTTATAGAGTGAGTAAATGTACGCAATAAATAATGTAATGTTTCTAAGATGAATTCAGTCGTTTATTTTGAGGTAAAACCTGTAGTTGTAGTTTCGTTTTCAGTTTATGTTGTGACGTGTGAATATGTTTTTAAAAAATGCTTTTATTTCACTATTTTGTAAAGTTTAGGCACTTAAAAAAATATATATGTTCTGTTTTATTGTATTTTTGGAAGACATTCATACAGTGGCACAATTTCCATTTGTCTACAAATGTAATTTCAATTCAGATTAATTCGTATAGCGCTTTTCACATTAGCCTACTCATCGTTTCAATCTACTTTACGATTTAGAGCGATCTCGACAATCTCTTCTCAGAAGGTGAATGTGTAAAAGTAATGAACAGTTCAAGATAATAGACTCACACAGCTTGCTATATTAACTATTATTATTATTATTATTATTATTATTAATTTCAATAGTTTAACCGAACAGACTGGTACCCTACTCATATTTGCAGGAACTGCGGATCAGATTATCTTAGGTCAGATTAGGCATTTAAAGACGTATTAATAAACGCATTAAAGCTGCAGTAGGTAACTTTTGTAAAAAAATATATTTTTTACATATTTATTAAACCTGTCATTATGTCCTGACAGTAGAATAGGAGACAGATAATCTGTGAAAAAAATCAAGCTCCTCTGGCTCCTCCCAGTGGTCCTATTGCCATTTGAAGAAACTCCATCGCTCCCGGTAAAAACAACCAATCAGAGCTGCGGTCCTTAACTTTGTTTGTGTTCAAAATGTAGAAAAATGAACATAATAAGCGAGTACACCATGAATCCATTTTCCAAACTGTGTTTTTGGCTTGTCCTGAATCACTAGGGTGCACCTATAATAAGTCTTTATATTCAGACTATTTTAGATTGCTTCGGGGGTACCGCGGCGGAGTAACCCAGTACCTTTGTGATTCTTCATAGACATAAACAGAGAGAAGTAGTTCCGGCTACGATGTTCTTCCGCAAGACGCAAGCAGTTCTGTTTATTAACCGCTAGAGCGTCAAAAGTTCCCTACCGCAGCTTTAATGAAGCGTCGCGTTCTGTGGGCTTGATGACGTCACTGCGAGAGGACGCTCGCTCTTGTCTCGGAACGACACGCGTCCTGAGATTGTCTTTATGGAACAACAGCAACATCATGTTTCCTTGTTTGTAAATAAAGCAGCGCTGTGCTTATTAACAATACTTCATAAGAAAGGAAGAGAAAACACTATTGCCGTCAAAACTTCTCAGATGACAGTCAGTTCCCTTCAAAGATATTCATTAACCCCTCGTCCCCAATTCAGTATTTAGGATTTTGTTCCACTATCTCGCCCGTCGTGAACAGTGAGCTGCTCCGCTGTTAGAGGATCGTCTCACTATTATCACTGTACCATACTCCCAGAAATAACAGAAGACGTATGTACACAATATAGTACAAAGACTGGAGAAATGTAATGTATTTCTGTTTTATTATGTTTGTTTGATAATTCGGGAGCTGCTGGGACAGTGATGAAGATCCACCAGTCGATGGTGATCTATGAGCTGCTGACAGTATTTCTCACTAGGGCTGGACGATTAGCCGAAATTTATATCACAATATATGTCTTTAGTTTCAGTCAGTATCGATATGAACACTATTAAAAAAGAACACCCAGAACAGATGACTGTACAAACTTATGAAAAATGAATTTGCCAAGTCCATGACACCTCATATAATATTTAAGAAAAAACAAACAGCAAAACTAAATTAATGTTCACCTTTTATTTGTATTTAGCCTTCATACAAACAAGTAATGTGAAATCACTGTCAAATAATTGTATCATACTCCCCTAATTAATATTAATATCTTTAAATTCAAACTAATACACTAATATACACTACCAGGCAAAAGTTTTTGAACAGTAAGATTTTTCATGTTTTTCAAGAATTATCTTCTGTTCATCCAGCGTGCATTGATTTGATCCAAAATACATAAAAAACAGTAACATTTTTTTTTATATTTTTACTGTTTAAAAATAATAGTTGTTTTATATTGTTTTATATTTGAAAAATATAAGTTATTCCTGTGATTTTAAAGCTATAGTTTCAGTATCATTATTCATCATCAGTATCAGCATTTATCTGATATATAATTATTTTGTAACATTATGAATGTCTTTATCATCAATTTTGATAAATTTAAAGTATCATTGCTAAATACAATTATTAATGTCTGTAATTAAAAAAAAAAAATCGTACTGACTCGTTGCTTTTGAATGGAATAGTGTATAATGTTACAAAATATTTTTCAGATAAACGCTGATCTTTGGAACTTTCTATTCATTTATCAAATAAATGCAGGCTTGGTGAGCATAATAATAATAAAAAAAACATAAAAAATCTGGAAAAACTGTTGATTGGTGGTGTGCAGCTCTATTTCTCACCGTACGTGAACACGACGTGTTTTCCTGTGATTTCTCTGGTATCTCTGTTTAATAATGATTGGCCATTAATGAATGATTTGTTAATTTACAAGGTGAACTAATCATTCATTATACCACAAATATTCAGGGAAAATGGAGAAAAACATGTAGACAGGAATGAATGCTTCTGTCCACTGATTGGTCAACCAAAGATCAAACCTTCAGTTGTTTGAGTAACATAATAAAAGTCCTCTGCTGGTAGTGATGTACTGTTATTCTGTTGTCAAGTCAAGTCATCTTTTATTTATATAACGCTTTTAACACTACAGATTATGTCAAAGCAACTGAAAAGCATTATTTAGGAAAATAGTGTGTCAATAATGCAGAAGGACAATAATACATTCAGTTAAAGAAAGTTCATAGTTGAACTCAGTGATGTCATCATCCAGCTAGTGTCTGTGTGATCAGGTCGAGGATATCGCTGGATATTGAGTGGAACTGAGGACAATAATGTGAACATTTCCCTGCAAACTGTATTTCAGTTTAGGCTTCATTGATTGAAAACAAAGTATTTCATTAATTCTCTTCCAGAATCTGCGCATTTCTCAAGGACCTTTAGCAGTAAAAGATTTGCAAACTTTTCAAATGTATTTTGACATTAATAATTAGCTTAAAATATATAAAAAAGAAAAAGAAAAGCAGCAGTGATTTTGTCTGCTTCATCTGGATACAGAATCATTATTGCCTGTATTGTTACTGTAACTGTATTATTATTATAGGAATGTACTACATGTTTACTGTTGAGGTAAAATAAGTGATGGTGTGATCTGTTTTCTTTTGTCATACAGAGTCAGAAAGACAATTAGTGCTGCTGGGTCAAACTGGTGTTGGGAAGAGTGCATCTGGAAACACAATACTGGGACGAGAAGAGTTCAGATCTAAGTTAAGTGTGACTGCAGTGACCCGTGAATGTTCAGCTGCTCACGCCACTGTTTCAGACAGATCTCTGACTGTAGTTGATACTCCTGGATTATTTGACACAAGGAGTACACATTTATCCAGTCCTGGACCACACGCTTTTCTCATTGTGTTTACAGTAAGAAGATTAACATGTGAGGTGCAGCAGATTCTTCAGATGATTGAGATGATGTTCGGTCAGGAGGTGTTAAAATACTCCATCATTCTCTTCACTTATGGAGATTATCTAAAAGGCATGCCCATAGAGGAAATCATAAAGAAGGACAGAGCTGTAAGAGATCTAGTTGATCAGTGTGGAGGTGGATATCACATCTTCAATAACAGAGATAAGAGAAACAGAGAGCAGGTGACAGATCTGCTGGAGAAGATTGACACAATGATAGAGAAGAACGGAGGATACTACAGTAATCAGATGCTTGAAGAAGCTCAGAGAAGAAGAGAGGACACAGCACCAAAGTCAGTGTCAGGAAAGAGTGTGTAGTTGATGCTCCACGATTCTTTCACACACAGATGAAAACTGAAGAGATCATGAGAAGTGTTTCAGTCTTTGACGGCTCACTTTCCTCTTGTTTGGTCAGGAGCTGTTAAAATACTCCATTCACAGAGATCATCTACACGAGACACAGGAGAAGAGTAGATTAAGACAGATTCACATCTTCACTATCAGAGATCACATCTGAACTCTGATCTCTGTTATTACTGCAGTGATGTACAGTAAGAGATTGAAGGACATCTCTAAATCAGTGCTTGATACTTGGATGTCCACCCCATTGAGAATACAACTCTGCTCTTCACCAAAAGAGCAGCACAAGAGCACTGGACTATAGACCGAATATTACACATGTACACTGTTCATATTAAACTCTGATTCTGATTATTTGTTACATAAAGTTTTCTTGTAACTGATTACACCGCATATTTAACAAGAAAACATTTATCAGTGAAACTCAGAATCTTTAATGTTAGATTTTCTCTGAAAAAAAAAGAATAGTGTTGATTCATTATTGTTAATGACAAAACAACACAATAGTACAGTAACAAACTGATTATATAACGCTGATTATACACACAGAGCTTAACAAAACTAATAAGACTGATGACATGATATACCTGAGCTGTGACAAAACTAATAAAACATTAATAAATGAAGCTCTTGATTGAAATAGTGATGTCTAGAATAAAGCACTTTCTGCTAATAACAGACTTGATTACAGCAGGATAGATAACTTTAATGAACATGAATAAATACAGAAATCATAATCATAATATAAATACATGCTCATTTTCTAACCTTGGTTCATCTCGTTACATTAAACTTCTTACAGAAAACTTTGTTTATGTTGTAATAGTCCATCTTAACTGATGATGCTACACGTCTGTTAATAATCATACAACATATGAACAGATTTTGATGGGTTTTGTTCATCTGATCATTTTAATTCAGAAACAAATGCTTCTGAAGATATATTAATAATAATCTTCCCCATCTCCATCATTCTTCAACATGCTCTTATGTTAAATACCACATGCAGAAATATGAATTCACAGTTTGCAAACCTCTTTCTGTACTTCTGTTATGTCCTGATTACTTATTTGAGTTTATTTCACAGTTTAAAATGTAAAAGAAGGGTATTTGCTCCTGATATTGGGTTAATAACCAGAAACAGTGTAAACTGAAAGGAAACATGGTATTTACCTATTTTATACACCAGATTATTGTGAATAAACCGGGAGGATCTTGGAAATTATTGTGGGGTGACATAAGGACTGTGAGGAGTGCAAACGAGCATTCTTTCATCTGAACTTAATCTAGAGTATAGCATCTGGATGCCTTTGTGCATTTCTTTTACTGCATTTGATTCAGATTTTCCTTCAAAACTACACATTTACAAGGTCACATTCATCACTCATGCTGAACATCTCTATTATTACCTCTTCAGCTCTTTTTATCAGTAATGGTTTGATGAAATCTGCTGTCTGGGACATTATCTGAGGGCTTTAAACCAATGCAGGGTTTGTGTGTGTGTGTGTGTGTGTGTGTGTGTGTGTGAGCTGTCTGCAGTCAGACGCCTGAAACACATCGTGACACACGAGCGTCTGTTCACACTGCTCAGAGATTCAGAGTTTAGTTTGAGTAACTTTAGCTCGAAGTTAAGATTGATTCATCACGTTTCTACAGAACAAATACAATTCAAAACATATGAACAAACCCAGTGTGTATTTGAAATGATTTATAATATCAAAAACAACACATCTGCACGTGGTTTATAACAGAAAGAGTTTATACCGAGTAGTGCAAGCACTTTAAATGCTTAGAGACACTTATCTAAAGTGACTTGATAATTAATAATACTAAATCAAAAGAATCTAGTATGAAATGAAAGGATGTTCCTGGAGAGCTTCTTCCATGCTGAGGACATGAGATGATGAAAGTGTCTTTGCTCTTTGTTACAAAGGAACAACAAGGCTCCTCTGGTTCAGTTTGAGAAGATGTGAAACTGATTCAATCATCACACAGTCATCATCTCGTGACCTGGACTCGACTGAAGCAGGAGCATCTGATCCCTGCAGGACACACATTCATTCACAGCAGCTGCAGATTTATATTTTTAAAACCTTTTATTACAAATATTTTCATAACCTCAATGTGCAATACACATGTTAACCTACAGAGACGACATTGCTCTACAAGTGCAACAACACCATGACACACAAACAGATAACCCCAATACACTCTAGACCACCAGTCAGGATGAAATACAGGAAGAGAAGCAAGGATTCACAGCTTTCCTAAGGATAAGAGAAGAAGAAGTGAGTGGGAAAAGATGTAAACTTATCTTACATTCCTGATTGTCTTCAATTTAATGTACAGTTTGAGTATTAAAGGGTACATAACATACACAGTTTCACCTAATCTCCTGTTAATCTTAAGTACCTAGTACTGCATCGTTCATATCTCCAAAAAGTCTTTAGTTTTAGCATATTTATAAAAGAAATACAGCTTTTTCGAATCTTTCCGGAAAAAGCCGAGCTCCTGGAGGCGTGCCATGAGCAGAGCTATAATACTGATGTTTCGTGTTGTTTCCATGAACACATATTCACTTATGTGCTGGTTTCCAACAAAAGACAGAAATCTTTTAAGTTGTACTTAAATGAATGGGGTCTTTTATCACAGGGACGGCTCAATGTTTTAATAGCAAACGATGTGCAAATCCAGCGTCGACCTGGGCCTTGTTTATAAAACACTCGTCACTCAAATGACAAAGGCACTTACTACACTCTTTTGCTGCCCCAGAAAAACATACTGCATCCACTGTTCATGTAACGCTGGGTTCTTGGTGAAGCTTAACATGGTCAACTTTCCCTCACATCCAAAAATGCACTTATTTGGAAACAAATCCTACGCAGCGCTGTGGATGATTTTGAGGCGCGTTGATGTGCGTGGTCTCGCTTTTCTCTGATCAATGTGTGTGCGCGGGCGCGCTTTTCCCACAGAAATGCTCATATCCGTTCTCGTCTACATCATTAGATCCACGATCGAAAAAAAAACTTTGGCCATGTTTAGCATGAGAATCCATCTCTTAAACACTGTGAACAACTCTGAATACACGAAATATGTACCTTTAAATACCCCTTTAAGTCTATGTTATTCTGCTTGTTTGTTCTGCTTGGGTTCAGATGATGTTATCATGTTTTAGCATCAAGAGAATGGGACTCGAACATTTGATCACACTAACAACAATGGCGGCCTAAAACATCTACACATCGATCAAATGTGTAACGATACGATTTATCAATGCCACATGTAAAATATCATAACATAGTATAAATAGGCAGCTTATTTTGGCACTGTCCACATTTTCAGCAATGCATCACCATCAACACATGAACACATCTCATTCAAACTCACCTGTCAGGACTGATATCAGGACTGTCTGAAGACACAAGGTGAGTTAAGAAGAGCTGAGAATAGTGATGCTGGGGTCACACGCAGATGTTGAAGCCCTTTGTAGAAACACAATCCTGGGACAGAAGGCCTTCTGAGGGTCAACGTCCTCCCTGAACTAGTTTGAGAGGCATGATGGGATTGTTTTGAAGAGATGTGTGGTGGTAATCAGCTCTCCTGACCTTTAATCCTGCTCTCTCTCCTGAAGAACAGCATGTGAAGAGATTGTTCCTTCTGTCTGGTCCTGGACCTCATGCCCTTCTCCTGGTCCTCAAGCCACGAATATTTACAGATCTAGAGAAAGACGCGCTCAAGCACATTTACAACACTTTTGGTGCAGGTTCATCTGAGTATGTGATAGTCTTCTTAATGCACGAGTATGTGAGTGTTCAAGAACTGGATCAGTAAAGTCTCTACTGCAGACTTGCAGACGACCACACCGTCATCTAAGAAAGGAAACCGTAGGCAGAGTTTCACTTTAATGTGTGGCAGACAAGCCAAGAGCACTTTTTTACATGTTCTACATTTCATGTATTTATGTAACACATATTCTACGTACATTTAGAATGAACATTAACTGCTGTACAAAGAGTTTAAAAAAACAATGCAGGAGAAGCCGCCTCTTCTTCGATTTGCGTAGATGACCACTATTATTCATTCACCTCTTCTGACAAATTTTCAATTAAATCATTCTGTGTGTGCTAGACCAGAGCCAGTTATTATTCTCCTCATAACTGAGAAACTTATTTCTGATGGAGCTGATTTAGAGCCCTGCATTTCAGCTGTGGGCCACGACTTTTTTACCCTCCACGGGCCGGGCTTCGGGTCAATTTTCACTCAGAGTTCAGACACGGGCTGGCCCTCAAGCCTGCTGTTATATTTTAGACATCCATCAGTCAGTGATGCTGATGGAAACAGCACAAGACTGAACTGCTGTGGCTGTCGTGAGAAACTGAACAGTGTTTAGTGTCCCGCAGCCGCAGCTCAACAGTTCTCCATTCAAATAAACCCAATAATAAGCACCGGCAAAAGTAATTACAACAAAAGAGTCAGGGGAAAACAGAAAGGAGATATTAGAATTATTTACTAATAAACAGTGATTTCTTCGTCGGTGTCACAAGGATTCAGTACTTTATTTATCTGTAAAGCGTTTTATCTAGACAGGAAGTCAGCAAGAAACCCTTGATCTACAAACTGAGCACAGATCAAACAAATGCAGATCAAACCATGAAGAAAAGTGACCGCAGAAGGTTTCGGTTTGATTCAGATGAGCTGCTAGAGTCACACCTCAATAACACTGCATATGTCAGGTGGTAGATAACTTGAACTCTTAGTTTCTTTTTTAACCATGATTTATTAACAACATTCTGAAAGATCAACTACATGATCAGTGTTACATGATCAAAACAGTTCAAGTCTTAATTAGAGGCAGAAGATTGTTTTGATGTAAGTACAGGACGTATGACGTGTGTTTCGTTGTGAACTACACGAGGGTCAAACTCTGTTGTGGGGTTCACACCAGATCAGACCACAGTCATTTGAGATCAGACACTGAAGGAGGAAAGATGTTTCACACGCTGGTGGTCTTCTGTTTGAGCTGCTGTCATCTGACATTGGACTCAGCAAGGCTCAGAAAGCGCTTTTCAAAACACTGTTCCTTTTGTTTGTGTGTTTATTTTTTTAATATATGAATATCAAAGATTATCTCTCTAACAATTGCTCTGTATCACTTATCCTTCACCATAAACATTACATTATATGTCCACAATGATTAATTCACAATTAACTCACAGATGAGAAAGTAATCTTGTACAAAGCAGATGTAACTTTTCAGTTCACACCCAGCTTAGACTAAGTGTAAGACGTAGTCTCAGATGTGCACTGTGTCTAGATGGAGCTACGGGTATTACTCTCTTACTCGCTTACTTCTTCTTTGAGGAACCAAATATGCTTCTTTTAAGGCATTGTTACAAAAAAAAAAAAAAAAAACAATTCTCTTTTTGGAAGCTCTATAAGTTCAGGTGTGTGTCTTTATGTCCAGTCTAGTCTTATCCCAGTGTACATGTCCAATCTGTCCACGTGACCCTGGTTTGAACCACAGTGGTCCTAATGTTCCTGTTCCTGTTCTTCAGGTGTGTTCCTGCTAAAACTAATGGGAATCAGTCAGTGATGGAGGGAGATTCAGTCACTCTAGACTCTGATCTTACTGAAATGATGGATGATGATCTGATTCTGTGGACGTTTGGACCTGGAAACACTCGAATAGCTGAAATTAATGTCCTGGCTGACAGCATGACTGTATTTGATGATGTTCTTGATGGGAGATTCAGAGACAGACTGAAGCTGGACGATCAAACTGGATCTCTGACCATCACACACACCAGAACTGATCACGCTGGACATTATAAACTAGACATCAAGCGTGTGATCAAGACTTTCAGTCTCACTGTGTATGGTGTTCTGCCTGTTCCTGTCATCAGCAGAAACTCATCATCATCATCCTCATCATGTTCACTGGTGTGTTCAGTCATGAATGTGAGTCATGTGACTCTCTCCTGGTTCAGAGGAATCAGTTTATTGTCCAGCATCAGTGTGTCTGATCTCAGCATCAGTCTCTCTCTTCCTCTGGAGCTGGAAGATCAGGATAAAAACAGCTACAGCTGTGTGCTCAACAATCCCATCAGCAACCAGACTCAACATCTGGACATCACTCAGCTCTGTCACACATCTGCAGGTATGGGGATATTAACATTGATTCAATTAAATTCAATTCAAGTTTATTTGTATAGCGCTTTTTACAATACAAATCGTTACAAAGCAACTTTACAGAAAATTATGTTTCTACAATATTTAGTAGTAGCTAGTCGTTTGTGCACATTTAACAGGATTTTATAAAAAATAAAAAATAATAATAATACAAGACGTAGTCAGCTAGACGATGAACTATCAATATTATTAATTAATAGTTATTATATGATGCAGTCACACATTTAGCAATAATTGTTAGTTCTGTTTGTTGATTCAGGGTTAGCATCATCTCTTCTCCGGTGTTCTGGATCCAGACTGGAGCTTGTGTAAATCCTAGTTACCACGGGATGTGAAACCCGTGGCGAAACATAGAAACAAAATACAGACATCATTAGTATAGCTGCTGATCCAATAAAGTAAAATTAGTTTAACCCAAGCTAATGAATAAAAATGCACCTTTGAACAGATGCTACTACACTCACAATTAAAAAGATACATTATTCGAATGCTTGGCGAAAGAGATGTGTTTTTAATCTAGATTTAAACAGAGAGAGTGTGTCTGAACCCCGAACATTATCAGGTGGGCTATTCCAGAGTTTGGGAGCCAAATGTGAGAAAGCTCTACCTCCTTTAGTGGACTAGCTATCCTAGAAACTACCAAAAGTCCAGTGTTTTGTGACCTTAGGGTGCGTGATGGGTTGTCGCATAAACCATTTAGGGCCTTATAGGTAAGTAATGATAATTTGTAACTGATACGGAACTTAATAGGTAGCCAGTGCAGAGACTGTAAAATTGGGGTAATATGATCATATTTTCTTGACCTTGTAAGGACTCTAGCTGCTGCATTTTGAACTACCTGTAGCTTGTTTATTGACAAAGCAGGACAATGTTTGTAAGATGGAAGAATGTAGTTTTTGTAACAAAAATTACATGTAATTGCTGTCTAATATAACACCCAGATTTCTGACTGTAGAGGAAGTAACCGTACATCTGTCTAGTTGCAGATTTAAATATCAACAATCCTATTAGATACATTGCGCTAGTTATGATAATACTTATTTTTCCCCAAAAGACAAACTTATCTTAATGTATCATAACAGATGTAACATCAACACAAAGTTTTAATATACTTGTTACAGGTAAACCAAATGTTGCCTGATGTCCTAGCAATTTTTGCCATCCAATTGATAAAATCATCAGAGCACAAAACATAAATCATTTTGCTAATTCTTCCTAACACTATTCTTAAAATTTGTAAAACTGATAAAAAATACAGCCACCAGAGATTTCTATTAATTCCTTGCAAAAGCATCCATAAAATATAAACACCAACCTAGAATCCAATACCAGGGATTTCGGGAATCTGAAATCCTGCGGCCTCTGTCTTAATCGGTTCCATTGTTTGTCCCCCGTTAACAATTGAGATCTTCTGTTGGACTTACGTATAGTAATTGGTTTCAATAAATTTCAATTAGTTTTCTATTCCCAAATAGAAATTCCTCAAATATACAGTTAGTCTTGTCCAGGTACAAGTGAAACTGTATATATATATATATATATGTATATATGTATGTATATATAACGGCTACCTTTTAGCTCCTTTTAAGATATACCATGATTTCTATACAATAACGTTTTTTCTAAGTCATGCTTATTTGTTTGTTTAATATGTTTATGCCCTTTAGCTTGAATATCTATTAATTTTCCTAATACAGTTAATACATCCCCCTTTTTCTTTTCGGGACATCATTCTTTGGCCTAGAGATGCACAGAAACATTTTATAATAACCATTATTATAACTAGTCCTAATACAATTAATCCTCCATATAAAATGTACCATCCGGCTCTAATAAAGAGATTAATTAGACCACTCCATAAATCCGTTGTAACGAAATTAAACATAGCTTCAGCTGCTTTCTTTACACCTTCCACACCTTTTTTCACAAATTCTCCAGGATCTTCAAACCATCTTGGTCCTCCTTTTATTTTCTGACCTTTGTGTGACTAACCTGCTGATAAACATGGGTCTTTACTTTCTCTAGTAAATTGGCTATATTTTTCCACTGCTCTCTATGTGCCATTGGTTTACCTTTAGCTGTGTGGAAGTCATTAGCTTTCCACTTGTCTAGTTCCAGGTTAATCCCATCTGTAACATATTCTGAATCACACGTCAGGACAATCTCTGTATGACCCAGCACGTTCAACAGCTGTTACTTCTGCTAACTGAGCGGTCCCCTGAATTTCCTCTTTCTGTGATTTGATCAGCTGTCCATTAAATTTAACCAGGTATCCTCACTTAACTTTCCCTGCCCTTTCACTTCCATCAGTGATGTAATTTGGTAGGTACTGATGGTTCTCATGATACCTAGTAAATTTATATTTACTTTTCTGTTTAATTATTCTTCAATCTAATTTATTATTTCCTAGAATTAAACTCCGTTGATCCCACCTATGACTGTTTACAGGAGCCTGATTCATCACTAGGTTTCTTTTTATTCTAGCTATCTCTCCTGCCATAGGAAACAATCACTATTGGTTGTTCTTTTGTTACAGCTTTTAGCTGTAATTAGTCTCTTACATACAGCTGCTAATATTCTCTCAGGACTGTTTTCATCAAAGCGCTTCATTGCTGGACCTTGCCTGTGTGTCAAGAAGGCAATCGGATGTCGCCCCTTCCGCTTTTTGTATTGTTAGAGTAACTTCCTCTTCTTTTTCAGCAACCTGAACGTACAGAGGAAAAGTCTCATCTCTTCTTTCTAATGCACCACTATTAAGAGGATATTAATTAATTTTAATCTAGCTTGCTCAATCTGCTCAATCCATTGCCATTTTCCTCCCTTGGTTCCTTGATATAATATTTTAGCATCCTCAGAATATTTAGGTATTAGCTCCCTCGTGTAATTCAAGGTACCTAGCAATGACTGAAGTTGATTCCTGTTTCTGGGGGACCTTGCCTGCTGTATTTCTTCTAGCTTAGCTCTTGTAATTGTTGTTAAAGCTTTTGTATCTTTACCAAGCTTTAACCCTAGGAAATCTATCTCATGTTTTCCAATTTCCATTTTCTTCCAACTAGGTTTAAGACCTGTCTCTGTTAACCTATCTAGTGTCTGTTCTATCTATTTCAGTTACAGGTTTTTTCCTCTATTCTATCATATAGTTTTGGTTCTTTGCTGCTGTTGCCTCTGGCTTGCTTAGTTGGGATTACTTAACGTATAGCGATATCATTGACTTGATAGCAAATGATTGCACAGATACTGTCATCATTATTGACACACTGTTTTTCAAATAAATGTTGTTCAATTGCTTTGACACAATCTTTCTTGTTCAAAGCACTATATAAATACAAGTGACTTGACTTGACCCTGTCTTGATTGTCCACTCCAGGCACCCAATAAGCAACCCCGCAACCACACATCCATAAACTCTCAGAGCAGAAAAGTCAGGATAGGTTTAGGGTTAGTGTTAGTTGAAAGTGTTAGAAGATATTAAGCAGACAGTCTACTAATACTCCACTAACTGTTGGTTGACATGTGGCTGCAAAGCTACCCACCGCCAGTAGAATGGCTAAAAACAGACCACCAAAACAAAGTGTCACCGCAGTTTAAAGTGCTCTTATTTATCCTTTGTGAATATAAAATGTTAATGTAAACTGTGAGCAGTATTTCTGATAATTTTTTTTTTCAAAATTGCATTTTGAAATTGTCTTGGCTTAAAGCCTACATGATCTTTGATTACTTCATCTTTTTCATCTTTTACTTTCTCTTTTGTTGGACTTCCTCTTTTTCTACGCTGGCTTCTGCTTTTCTGTCAGCTATCTTAAACCTTGCCTGTTCGTTTCGGGCCTGCTTTTTAGTCTCTCTACTATAATCTGCTGTCTCTCTTCTGGGCTCAATTTATTCCATTTTTCTGGACTGATGTAACTACTTTTCTCTCCACTATTCTCATATCAATATTTCCTATATTTTGGTTGTTCCCTATATTTTTTCCCTCCAAGGGATATTTCTTTAGCGATAGATCTATTTCTCCCTTTTCTCCAGTTCCTATCTGGTTTTTGTTCTGGGTGAGGGGAGAATGTACCCTCCACCTCATAACGGTTGTAGGGCTTCTTCTCACGGGCATTTCTCTTTACACCTTGAAAAATGTGTCTTGGGATCCCCTCTACAACTTTTTCTGCAATTTCTTGACAGGCTGTCAATAATCCTACTGTATGCCACTTTTTGAGTGTTCCTGCTCAATTTCCTTTTTATTAGTAATTAACCCCTCAAGAGTCTTAGCTAATTCTCTGCTTCCATGCAGACCAAACTCAGCCAAATTATGTGAGTCTACTGACTCGCCAGATAATTTCATCTGTTCACCATATCTGACTAGTTCCCCCACTTTGCCTTTTACTGTGTTATTTTTCAGTTTGGCCTTTTTTTAAGAATTTAATCTCCTGATATTTTTTCCATTAATTCTCCCAGAGTTACTCTGGATTCCATTGCACTATTTTCAGTTTGTCGAGGAGTATGTACCTGATTTATAGCGGTTATGGGCCTTCTTTGACCTGGTGCACCTAAATGCAATGCTTCTAAATGATGATTCAGTGCACTCACTTCAGCTGGCTGCGCTATTTCCTCCTCTGACTGATACTGTGACTCAGCTGTCACTTCTATGAAACGGAGCCTTCTAGGTCTCCTTGTTTCTCTAATTAGTGTAGCTATCATATTTCTATCACTTCTTTGAACTACACTTTCATCCTCTGTCACTTTAAGGACCTACACTAGAATACTATTCCTCAAACTCTTAATTCTCTACCGTACTCCTTCTGAGTACTATTCTTTTTGAGCCAAAATAGCTTTTTTAGTGCACTATGTAAATGTGGTGTATGTGAGGATTTGCTTAGCATCTCCTCCATTCAGTAATGACTATAAATGACCACATGTTATACTTGGAACATATTCTTCATCCCATTTATTGATTCTATCTAAGGTAGTTTCTCTCTTTCTACCCCTTGCATGTGTGGGTCTAAAATATCCCTCATCTAGCCTGAATGTCTCAAAGCTTTTGCCTAGCTTTGGTTTAGGGAAAGGGTTTTCTACCCTATCTTTCCTCCCTTTAACGGTTCTTGTCCATTTTATCACTGGTCGTTCTGGTTCTGAATTTTCCAGGCATTTCCTGGTCTTGGTAAGTTACTAACTCCCTGGTCTGATCTCCCCTCTCCTGCAGCCTGATCTTCATTAACTCTCTGAGTTATTCCCTCTATGACTGTAGGGTCTGGGTGACAGATCTTTCATAACTTGGGCAAGTTAGTTCTATCCGTTTTTCTTATTAATGCATTTACAAGGGCTGTTCCCATTGTGATTTCATTAAATCCAAAAATCCCCCCTGAGATTATTGGCATAGCCACTGAGCGTTAATTATTATCCCTGGCTACTTTGCGTATTTTGTCAAAGTGTCTAAAGTGAGAATTGCTGTTAATTATTCAGCTATGTCACTATTTTGACCTTTTCTGTGACCTATTGAGTACATTACAGGTTTTCTATTAGGTCTGCCTGCTTTCTTTAAGACTACATCACCTGTCTTTATTGGAGTTTTTCTGTGCTCTATTATTTTGTCTGATTTAGCCTGTAATCTTTAGCCTGCCCTTCTTCTAAAGGCACTAGCTACCCCATCTCTGCTGAAGATCTTTATTTACTGGATTCATCAAAACAAAAGCATCCTCCTTTAATTCCTAATATCCTTCCTTCAGGATAATTAGAATTCTACCTTTTCAAAAATAATTCTTAAACGGTTCTTCACTCTCTGACTCAGACTCATCATTCGGGCTTTCAGGCACTTCCGGCTGCAGAGCACTTAAGTCTAGAGCATCTCTATTCCCCTCTTGGCGGGGCATAAAACCGGGGGCTACCGATCCACATTTGGGCACTTCCCCAGTATCTACTCATCCAGATCATCCCAACCTCTTGTTGGAATGTTTCTGGCTTCCCCCCCATATTCATCAAACACTCTAACTTTGGGAGAAACGTCTCTTTCTCCTCTGTTTGAATAAATAAAGGGCGGGATTTCTGCTCCTTCATAAATCCTAAGATTAACCACTGAAGTTAGCATTCTTATCTCATGCCATGGAATTTGATCTGAACCACACCTTCACTGTGTAAGATCAATCAATTCAAGCATTCGAACTAAATCATGAGAAACAAGGCTGACCATCGTCATCATATCCATGTTTTACTCACTTAGAGTCTAGCTTTATCTTCTAGCAAGATCTCCTTCCTCGCTTCTGGCCTCACTGAGCCTTATGTCTGTCTATATCAGGTCTATCTACTAGCCTGCGCGAGCATATAGAAAACAAACAAGTCCCTCTGGACTATTACTGTGGTCGTGGTCTGTAGGGACTTTCTAGGTTTAATACTTTACGCTTCTTATTATTTTCAAGTCATCCTTTATCCTGTATTCAAGCCCCACACGTTTGGGCGCCATGTTGTGTACATTTTATCTGACTAAAGAAATATACAGATGTTCTCTCCAAACATCTTAGTTTCCAACCAGCAAAGGTGATTTAACCCATTGTTCTTACCTTTGATGTCTTCTCTGTGGCAATGGAGAGTTCTGCACTTCTTCCCACCAGAACAAGATCAGCTGAGTTGAGTTTTTGCCGCTGCAGAGCTTCGTAATACAGGATCAGGAACAAACTAAAATAATAACTTTACTCATAATAAATTACTCAGAGACTTGTTTAAAAGTTTTAAACGCATCACCATTACGCTTTATTTTAAGCAATAACTCATAAGCAAAATAATAACAAAAAGTAAAAGCGTAAGTCTTCACCCCGAGATGCGGCAGGGGATGTGTCCAGACCATAACATTATATAGTCCCAAAAACAATACGTCCTTTCTTCCAGATGCCTCTTTTGGTGAAAGACATTAACACATCTGCATGCACGCACACACTCACAGTCAGGTTGCTATGGATACAGGAATATGACATTTCCTTTTTTGGCAACCCCTCTTCAGCACACATACATTAAGTAATTGCTGCTTTATTTTCTTTCCATTAAAGCAAATGAATCTTTCTCTAAGCTACTGCAAAATCTTAAGGCGTGGGTTAAGTAAGTAGCTATTGCTAAACTGCGCAGAATCCTCCTCCCTGTGTTAATCAGATTAAACACATTACAATACAATTTTTTAGAAAGAAAGTCCATCCTGCAATCCAGATTGCAAGATGCATTTCCTTGCACACTCATTATTATCTTAGCAAAAAGCAAGCATACGTGACAGTCTCAACTGTTGAGCAACTGTTAACATCATACATCTCTTATTACTGCCTTTTAAAGTTGATGTCTAACAAATTGTATATCTCATTATTACCTTTTAAGGTTTTTCTGGTCTTGCAACAGAGGTTTGCCATCTCAAGGCCTCGATATCATTTGCAAGAGACTGCAATTCTGAATTAACATTAACCAACTCAATCCAGTTAATGATTTCCCCCATCATTTTTATTATCTTTTTTATTCATGACTTCTTGTCTTCGCTCCAGTCTAATTATTCTTCTTATCTTAGAAACAATTTTCTACTGGTCCGTCGGTTGATCTCCTCTTCTGTTTTTCTCGACGCTTGTCTTTCTTCTTTTGTCATTTGACCTTCTTGCTCCGGTCTTTCTGGAGGCCTTCAACAAGTAAATCATCAAAATCGATCTCTATTTTACCTGGTTCATTATTACAGTTACCTAGTGAGACACGATTGCAAATATTGTGATTGGGGGACCCCATTTCTTAAATTGGGAATCTACCAAACAGTTTAAACAACAGCCACTGATAAAGGATCATACATTAAGTGTTAGTTCATCATTCAATAGATTGGAAATGAAAATACACATTAAAAAAGAGTGCAGTGATCATCATACAATACATAATTAAAGCTACGATAATTCTCGCCCTGTCAGTCTCGCGTGAACAGTTTAGCTTTGAGTGAACCGCTGTAGATTGCTTGTGATATGTGGCCTATATTAGGGTTTGTTTAAAATTATATGTATTTTTTTTTTAAATAGAAAGTCATTTTTATATGATTAGATGGTCATTGTACAGAAAGTAGAACTACTTTTCCCTGCAGAAATCAAAGACGAATGCTGTTTATGAAAATGTCCTCAAAAAATGGATATCAAATACTCTCCCATATGCACATAAAGATATTTTATTGTTTAAATTGTTGTTGCTCTGTATTAGTACAATTTAATTGAACATGAATAGCATTCAGAAACCTAACTAAAAATAAATTAAGAAATCTTTATCTTGCCATATGAATATTTATTAAACATTGATCCTACACTTTTCTTTTCTTTTTTCTTTTCACTAATAGTCACCAAATGGCTAATATTACATAGATAGTTCACCCAAAAATGACAAATAATATTCTAGTAACGTCATGTTGTTCCAAACCTGTAAGACTATCATTCATCTTTGAAACACAAAAGAAAATATTTTAATGAAATCTGAGATATTTTTGTCACTCCACTGACACATTGTAAACCTGTACAAGTAAACCGAACCTAAAAAAATAAATGAAAACTTAAAAAAAGTTGATTTTGTCTTGTTGAAAAAGCAAGACATTTCAAGTTCTTTACTTTGAAAAGAGTTAGTTCATTTAAATAACAATGCGTTACAATAACTAAAATTGTTCAGTTATGGTTACTCAAATTATTAAATTAAACTGTTAACTTTTAGTAGACCAAATTGCATTTTTAATATGCATGAATCTATTGGTCTTGCACTAACCAAGACATTCGTCAATTCAAAAAAAAAGAACAAATGGTCTGAACAAGGTTCTCTAAATTGTCATCCCATAATTCCCCTTTGAGATGAATTCCACAGAACATAGATGGAGGTGAAAGATGGGATGCTGTGCCACATCTTCACTTTCTAGGCTGAGGATTCAAAATGAAATATTTTGGTGTGAGCCCTTATCATCAGAGGCCTGGACATGAAGTCATAAGTCAGAAAGAGCTTTATTACCGAGAATGTTTACACACACAAATAATCTGACTTGGCAACAAGAGCTACCAGTGGGAAGAGAATACACACACAGTGCAGACACACATAGAATTACACAGCATAGATGGAATAACACTAGAAAAAAGTAAAATAAATACATAAATATACAGAAGTAGAAACAGAGAAAAAATAACATGCAATTGTTTAAATGCATGTACAGATATGTCATTTACACGTGTGATGGTATTTTGAGTGATGTATGTTGTATGGCATGTTATAGAAGTTATTAAACAAAAGCCTGCAAAGATATTGCCCCATGTGATAAGTTGAAGCGTCATGTTAAGGAATGCATGGTCTGCCTTGCAACAGCATCCCATTGGAAGATCACATCATGGGATGGACCAAATCCACTTGGATAAAACCCCAATGCATGAACTAATAGAGTGCAGGCTTCCTTCTTCGCCATGGCTTGACCTACTTCAACACGCTGCTAGCGTTCTTGTCATCCAGAACTCAAAACTTTGTGACTGCCAAGAATTTTCGAAGTCTTGCAAACAGCGAGACTATCCGAAGAAATTCCGAAGCTCTACGTAACCAGGCAACCAACCAATCACCAGGAGGGTTTTCCCAAAAAACGTCAGCCAAACAACAGATCTGCAACCAATCCTAGGCGTGGGGATTCCCTGAGACGAGGCAACAAGCGAATCTACCAACTCTGCTTTTCAGCACAAATGCAAGTAAAACAAACAAACTTCATTTATTGCTGAAATAAGTTCAAATTGATCTTAAGCAGGAAAGATGAGACACATCTCTGCTACACATTTACACATTTTCCTGGTGCGATCTAACGAATAACTTACTCCTAGGACTTCATTCAAATCCATTATCATTTTCAGTAACTGTGTGTGTGTGTGTGTACAGTATGTATGTGTGTGTGAGTGTGTGTGTGTGTGTGTGTGTGTGTATGTGTGTGTTCATTAGGTATTAGATCCACGTAATAGAGTAGCTCAATAAATTCTTGTTTCATTTGTAAGGAAGTATTGTCTTGTGTTGTGTATTTTAAGATTAAACTTTGCCCATATCCTGTGCTACCTAGCTCGTAGTTTATAATTTAATATAATATGCGGGACTCTGCTATCTCACCCACTGAAATACTGCTGGGACCAAGTGCGGATCGCTGACGGGAAGGAGCTCCAGCCGGCTCCCCATCCAACGCCTCACTTTATAGTGAAAAACGGCCTGCTTTACTGTGTTGCGCAACGAAGGAGGGAGGAAAAAACCCTGCTGGTAGTCCCTCGGTCTAAGACAGAAGCAGTGATGGAGCTGGCACATGCACATCCCATGGCAAGTCACCTGGGGGCCCAGAACACAGTCCAACGCATACGTGACCGTTTCCACTGGCCGGGCCTGGAGGCCGAAGTCAAGCGCTTCTGTCAAGCCTCTCCAACCTGCCAGTCTCCACGCACCCCTCTCCCCAGTCCTTTGATACCGCTGCCCATCATCGAGGTGCCCTTCGAGCGAATCGGGATGGATCTAGTGGGGCCGCTGCCGAAGTCCGCCCGGGGACACGAACACATCCTGGTCATCCTGGACTGAGGCCATAGCCCTCCGTAAGGCCACCGCAAAAGCCATCGCCCAGGAGCTGTTCCTGCTGAGTAGTCGGGTCGGCATACCATCCCAGATACTGACTAACCAAGGCACCCTGTTTATGTCTTGGATGATGACTGACCTCTGCAAGCTCCAAACGGATGGCCTGGTCGAGCGGATCAACCAAACGCTCAAGCAGATGTTACGTTGAGTGAATGCCGAGGACAACCGGGACTGGGACAAGATGCTGCCCTATGTACTCTTCGGAATCCAAGAGGTACCCCAGGCTTCCACCGGCTTTACCCCATTCAAGCTCCTCTTCGGCCGGCAGCCCTGTGGCCTGCTTGACGTCACCAGAGAGGCCTGGGAGCAACAGCCATCTGTCCACCGAACCACGGTGTAACACGTCCGGGAGATGCGGGAGCAAATCGACAGGGTCATGCCCATCATCCGGGAACCCCTTGCCAAGGCCCAACAAGCCCAGCAACGGCACTACAATAGGGCGGCCCAGCCACAGGAGTTCCAGCCAGGAGATCACGTCATGGTCCTAGTCCCCAAAGCCGCCTGCAAATTCTTGGCCAGCTGGCAAGGTCCCTACACCATCACAGAAAGGTTTACTGATGTGTTCTCTCCCCAGCCTGGGCAGACCCACGTACTCGAGCACGATGTCCGCACAGCACCTGCAGTTATCGTCCGGCAGCGGCCCTATCCTGTCCCGGAGGCTCAGCGGCATGCCATCGAAAAAGAGGTACAGGAGATGCTGAGGTTAGGGGTCATCGAGCCATCATGCAGCCCATGGTCCAGCCCCATCGTCATGGTTCCTAAGCCAGATGGCACCTTCCGCTTCTGCAATGACTTCCGCCGCTTAAATTAAGTCTCTGAGTTCGACAGCTACCCGATGCCACGGGTTAATGAGCAGTTAGACCACCTGGTAAGGGCCTGGTTCATCTCGACCCTCGACCTCACCAAGGGCTACTGGCAGGTCCCCTTAACAGAGCAGGCCAAACCGAAGACGGTGTTCTCAACCCCAAGTGGCCACTGGCAGTACCGGGTCCTTCCATTCGGCCTGCACAGGGCCCCCGCCACCTTCCAACGCCTGATGGACGTCCTCCTGTGGCCCCACCAAACCTATGCGGCTGCCTACCTCGACGACGTCATCATTCACTCAGAGACTTGGGAGGACCACCTGGAGCGGCTGCGGAAGGTGCTGTTGGAACTCCACTGGGCTGGGCTGACCGCCAACCCCCGTAAGTGTCACCTGGCCCTCGCTGAAGCCAAGTACCTGGGCTACCAAGTGGGCAGCGGCCTCATCAGGCCTCAGGAGAAGAAGGTGGCAGCTATCCTCTCCATGCCGTGGCCCGCCACCAAGACACAGGTACGGGCCGTTTTGGGGTTGGCGGGATGTTACCACTGTTTCATCCATAACGTCTCCTCCTTAGCCTCTCCCCTGACAGACCTGACCAGGAAGGGGCAACCGGAGAAGGTCCCCTGGGACCCTGAGATGGAGAGAGCGTTCCAGCGGATAAAAGCAGCCCCCACATTTGTGCCCATGCTCAAAGCCCCCGACTTCATCCACCCCTTCCTGGTGCAAACGGATGCTTCCGATACCAGGTTGGGAGCCGTCCTCTCCTGGTAATATATATGACCCCAGCGGAGCGACGGTACGCGACCGTCGATAGTGAGACGTTGGCCATTAAGTGGGCGTTTCTGAAGATCCGCAATTACCTCCCAGGCCGCTAGTTCACCCTGATCACTGACCACACCCCTCTACAGTGGATGGCCCGAGCTAAGGACACAAATGCCAGGGTGACTCTGTGGTTCCTCGTGCTCCAGGACTTCCACTTCACCCTACAATACCAGGCGGGGGAAATGGAGCAGGCACACCTTCACCTGCTCATCACGGGCGGAGCAGCCACACCTGCAACCCATCAAGCTCTGGCTTCATAAGCCTCACAGATGAACACAGAGGGGAGATATTTCTCCAAAAACTCGGCTTACCACTACCTCAGTTATTTCCCCACAGACAGCAGTATGTGACCGCCAGCCCCCACTATGCATGGACTTCAGGTACCCACACAGTACTGTGCACAGAGAGAGAGAGAGAGAGAGAGAGAGAGAGAGAAAGGGCCGAGCACCGAGCACCCGACAACTCCTCACGTTGGCTATTTTCCCCACCTGCTGGTTAATATAAATCCATCTTTCGGGGGAATTTACCTGCATCCTCTTGTCGTGTGCTTCTTCACCCCGACACAATATATATATAATTTTATACATAAATGTAGAATAAAAAAAATCCTCCAGTCCTCCATCATTTGCAGAAGCTTTTGTTAACCTTAATACTTAACACTTTTGTATAACAAAAATATCTAAATCTTTAGATGGTGTATTTGTGTTTACTGAGGGATGTTTTGAGGTTTTAGGCTTTTGCACTTTTACCAAACATGTAGTCCTAATGAAACTGTATAGGCTAATTGTAAGAAGCATAATATATTTTATTTCGAATTTTGCGGACAGGCATCACTACAGACTCTTAGGTTCCAGGAATCACTAGATAGCCAGAGATGTGCACAGTCCACTGTGTGTGCATTCATGAATGGTTTGTGTGCGGTTTTGTGCGGGGTGATCTTTTTCTTTTTTTATGGTTTAGCTTTTCTCATATAATAGGTCTGTTAAAAATAATTAAATCAAAAGAAAAATAAATATTTGGATTTCTGATATATTTATTTCTGTACAAGTGAAGGAAAAGTACAATAAGCAGCCACTGTATACAGGAAGAAAAAAGGAAAATATTGTATGCTTATGTTTTCTGATTTCTAAAACATCGAGGAAATTAAGGCAAGAAGTCCTAACACAAATTCTTAAGATAATTAAATGGAAGTGCAGCAAGCTTACTTTATTACTTCTCAAAAGGTTTCTAAGCATTATTGAAACCAGCAATATTAATTTAGATATTTCATCATAAAAATCAAGAATATCCAGAATAATTCCAGAATAGATACATATTCATCACCTAACTTTGCTGCAACTATAATTAATCTATGACTGGAGAACTTGACTAACAAGTTTAGTTGTCATTGTTTGGCAGCTCAGAGAATGGTTGCAGTGCATCTCGCAGTGTATCCAGAATCTTCTGAAGCTCCTCTGTCGTCTCCTTTATTTTTGTCACAAATTTCATGGTCTCAGACTTCAGCTCTTCTGCTTGTTGAGTGTTTGAAGGCAGCAGGTTTGTTGTGTCGCTGTTATTTGACGTCTGGTTAGTCGACCCAGTGCTTTGGTTGCTGGTAGAATCTGATTTTCGTTGACTCTCTCTTAAAGCGTAATCTTGGCGGATCTTGTGAATTTCTCTGGAGTCGAGAAAAACAAAGAAGATGTTAACAGCTACAAAAAGTGCAGTCAAAACTCCAGTAGCTGCTTCAGCCACACGAACGGCTCTCTCAGTCTGAGCTGCAACCTTCCCAACATTTATGACTTCAATTACACGTAGAAGCTCCGGAATTCCTCCCAGTCCTCGTCCAAGTCGAGCTCCAGCATTTGCCCCAGGTTGTGCATTGATAGACGACTGATCACTTGTGGAAAACTGTCTTTCTAAAGTTTCCACAGCTATTTGGATGTTTTGGATGCAGCAAACTGTGGAGGTGATTTTTTCTTGGAACTCTTTTATGAGCATTTTGATCTTTTGCCGGCTTGTTTTATGGTTAACCATGTTTGTTATGTTGCTGGCACCAGCTGTCACTCCTCCAGCTACTGCCGTACCGATTCCCACCCCTGTTACTACCAGAGACGCTCCGAGTGTGAACGGAGAGAGAACAAGTCCAGCTACAGATGCGATTCCTCCAGCCAGTCCTACGACACCTCCTGTGAGACTGCCTACAGTTGTGTTGAAATGGACTCTTTCCAAATCATCAGCCAGGGCTCTCAGTTCCTCTAGTGTCCTATAAAGTGTCTTAATAGTTTGCATGTTCTGAAAAAAAGGCATTAGATTTCATCAATTCAAATTTTTGTATGTTGAATGTTTTTTCCCCATGTTGTGCCAATGTGTATTTTTTTTAAAACAAATTCTATGAACATTTCCATTTTTTAAGAAGGTAACACCTTTTCATGAAGATATTTAATGATGAAAGGTCTGGTCAAGATCTCGCTGACAGACGGGCGTTTCACCGGATCGGACTGAATTGTGTCTGATACCAGCTGGCGAAGATCCTCAGATAAGGTCTTGGGAAGAGCTTCATAGGAGGATGTGAGTATCTTTTTAACATTCTCAACTGTGATTATTGCAGGAAACTAAATGGGGATAAAAAATAAGAATCAGTTGTCAAAATCTTTGTATTCCCACTGAGACAAAACAATTGAGCAAACACATTTGTAAAGCAGTACAAACAGAGATAAAGCGAGAGCAGCCAGGGTGTTTGGTTACATGTGAACATGCTTTGGATATAATTTTGTTAAAAAAATGTTATATATTTATTTATTTATTTATTTATATATTGTTCAAACAAAGCACTCGCATCGCTTCATAAAAACTGAGGTTAAACCACTGGAGTCACATGGAGTCTGGACCTTGACTGTGTAAGCTACACTGGATCTCTATAGAGGGAAGGAAATCACTCAGATTTCATAAAAAAATATCTGAGTTCTGAAGGTGAATGAAGGTACAGATGTGGAATGACAGGAGGGTATGACAGAAGTTTCATTTTGGGTGACTTAACCCTTTAACTGGTTAACTAATGAACTGATTTTTGTCTTGAGACTGCATTGATATTTCTTAATACATTATATTAAATTCCCTGCAATAAATTTGAATATCATGGTTTTAACCTTTTGAAACTCTTTCAATCTGATGAAAGGAAAATCTCACCGCACATTTCAGCATGCACAACTCGTAGATGACACATCCCAGGCTCCATATTTCACTGTGATGGTTATTAACATCATAGTATTAGTATTCAGTTTGAAACATATTATGTATATTAGCCAGTCATCATTACACTCTGAAGATTATTTTTATTTTATTTTATTTTTTACGTTTTTTCCCCATAAGGTTTGTCATTCAAAATCTCAGGTGCAATATATGAAGAAGGTCCATCTTCAACTGTTTGTCCTTCAATGGATCTGATAGAAACAGGGAAAATATGTTACAGAATACAAATCATAAAGCACATATGTACTTTATATGTATTTTTTGTATTATGCATAGAAGAGTTCCTGACAAAGTTATGTTTTGAATGAAACAATACCGTTGATGGACCACTCCAAACTCTCCAAGACGGATGGTTCCACATGTAGTGAAGAATATACTCTGTCATAAGAAAACAGATGTATGTTGTTATAAGTCTGGAGATGGTGATATTGAGTGAAAGTATTTTCTGTTTCATTCTCATGATTTTTGCATTTCCAGTACACTGATTAACTTTTGCAACTTGAGACTGCAGAATTTTTGTTGTCTCAAATGTTACGGACGTTATGTTTACATGAGAGTGATTTACTAAAAAAAAACGGAAACATCGTCAACATGATTCCCATTCACACGGATCTGTGAAAACAACCAGGAATGCTGTATTCTGCTGCCAGGCCAGTAGTTGGCGACATCACTTGGTCAAGAAACACCTCACGAAAATGTAATAGGCATGAGCATGAGATAATTCACTTTTTTATTGCTTACATTACATTCTTACAACATGCTGTTGTGTGAATGAACGGCCAAAACACATTAAAGGTTTTCTGGTTTCAGTTGAAAATGCTGATGTGTTAACAACCCCTTTGTGTTCATGAATTGTTTATTATTATTTTACATCCTAATTTCTTCCTGTGTATTGTATGCTGCTGTTTATATTCATTCTTTACAATTCACACATAATAATAAAGAAGTAAAGCCAAGTTAGATGCATTTTTAGAGCACTTTAGATGAATTATCGGCTTCAGTGCTCCCTTGTTCCCATTTAGATTATGTGTATGAAGGGAATTAAATCTTTACCTCGGGTCGCAGGTTTTTATGCAGGATCTTTTGATCATGCAGATACTTTAAAGCCATGCAGATCTTCACAATCCAGTCCAGAATCTGTAATTCAGTACAATGTGAATTTACCAATTTTATTTTGTTAAAAATACAATCCTTAATATTGACTGCAAGAAGTTAAAATGGTTTGAAATGGCACACACCTGTCTATAAGAGGTCTAACTGCTGAAAGTGCATACCAGAGCAAAAACGAAACTGTGACCAACATATGGGGTATGACTACTTTCACAAGGCACTGTTTATTATGAGAAACACCATTGTTTTAAATGTGGGAAGCCGGTTGTTCAGGTGTTCTCTGACATACATCTCAAGATAAACTTATGCATGCCATTATATAGGGTTGTGTTGCTATAAAAGATCCTATAGATCACGTTATCTCAATCCTGCTCTTGAGTGTCACAGAGATTTGCTCCAGCCTGCTCCAACATATCTGTCTAGTAGTTTCTAGTAAACCTAATGACGTATATTAGCTGCTTCAGCTGTTTCAATAGGGTTGAAGTCAGACAACGCTGCTCCAGTTTAATAAATCATGCTAATGTATGGATGGATCTCTGCTCCTGGAGAACTAAAAATGTTTTATCTCCAAAACTAATCAAGTACACTTGCTTGTATTTTTAAGTGATTCTGAAGAATATAATGCCTGTGCTAATGGGTTAAGCCTCACCATCAATCCACAACCATACCTCATTTTCAGAAAACGTGACATTTTCCTTGTTTTTGTTTTTGATTTTCTGAGCGAGATCTCCACCTTCACAGTGCTCCAGTACAAGATACAGACAGTCAGAAACTGAAACAGATTCAATACAGTTTAAAATTATTTAAAAACACACTAATATTTAATAATTCATTTAGCTCTGAATGCAGCTAATGTAGATGAACAGAACTAATTCAGCATTTTCTCTCAACCTTTGATAAATTCCTTGTACTGGACGATGTGTGGGTGATTGAGATCTGGGAGGAACATTGATTCATCCTAAAAACAGAGAGAACTCATAGAGTTACAGTTATTTTTAGCACTTCATTCATAAATATTGTTTCAAAGCAGCTTTACAGTAATAAAGAGGAAAATAACAGTTACTAAGGCTTAGTTCACCACAAAATGAAAAGCATCCCATTTACTCACTCTCAAGCCATTTAGGATGTATATATATATATATATATATATATATATATATATATATATATATATATATATATATATATATATATATACACATCCATCACTGGGACCGCGGTTCAACTTAAATCCAAAGCATCTGTAATATGGTAGCAGTTAAAGGGGGTGAAATGCTCGTTTTCACTCAATATCCTGTTAATCTTGAGTACCTATAGAGTAGTACTGCATCCTTCATAACTCCAAAAAGTCTTTAGTTTAATTATATTCATAAGAGAAAGATAGTCTGTACCGATTTTTCCCTGAAAAACACGACCGGCTGGAGGCGTGACGTGTGGGCGGAGCTAAAGAATCACGAGCGCGAATAGGCTTTTGCGTTGAGAGCGTTTGGAAACTGTGACATTACCGTGAGGGAAAAACCATCATCCAAAACAAACCATGGCTAACAGTCAGATTCAGCGTATATTTATGATCCAGAATCAGATCCCGAGGCTTAAACTGAACGAGTGCAGCATCAGCAACGACTCGCTCCGAGCGGGGCTCGAACCCGGGTGTCCGGCATGGGAGGCGGACACACTAACAAGGAGGCAGAGATATTTGAAGCAGTTTTACTCACGGCCTGCGGTTCCAACACACGATCGTGACCCCTTTTCTTTGGGATTGCATCATCCTTAAGAAATAAACGATGTGCAAATCCGTCGTCAAACTGGGCCTTGTTTGTAAAACAAGCATTTTAGAAATGCAGGGAACAAACACAAACACTTGCACAGCTCCGTTGATGCTCTGTAAAAATAAACTCCATCCACTGGTCCCTTAATGCTGTTTTTTTTTTTTTTTGTTAATCTGTGCAGGGTTGTCTTGCCCTGGCAACCAAAAGCACACTTCTTTTGTGACATTTTGCGATGCTCTCGCTCTGATCAGTGAATGCCTGTTGTGCTCTCAGTGCTCTGCTATAGAGTCTGGGAACATGACGCCAGCAACGCAATGCATTCTGGGACTTTAGGACACGGACGCTGCTGTATGTATTGTATTGGATTGATAATAGACTTTTGTTTGCTCTCTACAGCTAAAAAATAAGTTACAATGGTAAAACCTTGTTGTGTAATTAACTGCCATACTCGTACTCATGACCGGCATGGAAAAATAATTTGAATGGAGTGCGATTTTTCAGCTTTCCCGCTGGAAAACCGCACCTTGATCTCAGGTCTCCGAAGCGGCGTTCACACATAAATTGAAATTTAATATATGTTTCTGTTGATGGATGCGCATTCTGGATTCCCAGACATTACAAGAGATCGCTAACACATGTGACCAACTGGGCGGCAACGTCCTCAGAGCGCAAAGAATTATGGGTAGGTTTGGCCAGTTAACATGGTCTAGCATTGCAGGCTAGTGTTCTGGAATGAAAATAATGAAAAATTAGCGTGAAAAAAAGAATATAATCCTATAAAATGCAGCAGACTAAAGAAAACATTGTCGGGCCATATCGCCTAAAACTAAATCCTAATGCAAAGGTTAGATATGACGAGAAAATAAAGAGATGAGGAGAAAAAAACCTGGAAAAACCATTCACTCTTGATCAATGTGAATAGGGTTGCCGCCCATCCCTTAAAGTACGGAATCGTCCGTATTTGAGAATAAAATAGCGCGTCCCGTTTTGAATTCAATACGGGACGGGGTTTGTCCTGTATTTTCGGAGTTGTCTTCAATGCAGCATCTCATGCAGATCATCCCATCGGCATTGTGTGAAGACTCGTCCTTTTCTGCCCCTGATTGGGTAATACTCGCTGCCATCGGTGGATTGATTGGTTTGTTTCAGGTTCACGGCCAATCGGAGTCAGAGGAGGGCGGGTCTCTTGGCAGAGAACAATTTGAAAGAATGGCGGAGGCTGCTCCAGATACCCCCCGCATCCAGCGTTTAAACGAAAGCGGATGCTAAATACCGACGAGAGTAGGAGGAATCAAATAAATAACTGACTGAAAAAGTGTCAGCGGAAATGAGTACCAAGCACAATTTGTCAGCGAGTGTTCTCTGTTGCGCTTGGTGGCTTAAGATGTGCAACAGCATGCCTCGTTAGAACAGCATTCATACACTTTACAATAAGGTTCATTTATTAAACATCCATCCATCCATCCATCATCTTCCGCTTATCCGGGGCCGGGTCGCGGGGGCAACAGTCTAAGCAGAGACACCCAGACTTCCCTCTCCCTAGCCACTTCTTCCAGCTCTTCCGGGAGGACCCCGAGGCGTTCCCAGGCCAGCCGGGAGACATAGTCCCTCTAGCGTGTCCTAGGTCTTCCCCGGGGCCTCCTCCCGGTGAGACGTGCCTGGAACACCTCCCTAGGAAGGCGTCCAGGAGGCATCCGAAATAGATGCCCGAGCCACCTCAGCTGGCTCCTCTCGATGTGGAGGAGCAACGGCTCTACTCTGAGCTCCTCCCGAGTGACCGAGCTTCTCACCCTATCTCTAAGGGAGCGCCCAGCCACCCGACGGAGAAAGCTCATTTCGGCCGCCTGTATACGGGATCTTGTCCTTTCGGTCATGACCCACAGCTCATGACCATAGGTGAGAGTAGGAACGTAGATTGACCGGTAAATCGAGAGCTTTGCCTTACAGCTCAACTCCTTCTTCACCATGAAAGACCGGTACAGCGACCGCATTACTGCAGAAGCTGCACCGATCCGTCTGTCAATCTCACGTTCCATCCTTCCCTCACTCGTGAAGGACCCAAGATACCTGAACTCCTCCACTTGAGGCAGGAACTCTCCACCAACCTGAAGTGAGCAATCCACCCTTTTCCGACTGAGAACCATGGCCTCGGACTTGGAGGTGCTGATTCTCATCCCAGCCGATTCACACTCGGCTGCAAACCGTCCCAGTGCACGCTGAAGGTCCTGGTCTGAGGAGGCCAACACGACAACATCATCCGCAAAAAGCAGCGACGAAATCATATGGTCCCCAAACCGGACACTCTCCGGCCCTTGGCTGCGCCTAGAAATTCTGTCCATAAAAATTATGAACAGAACCGGTGACAAAGGGCAGCCCTGCCGGAGTCCAACATGCACCGGGAACAGGTTTGACTTACTGCCGGCAATGCGAACCAAGCTCTTGCTTGGTAGGGAGCCGCCGACCCCATACTCCCGGAGCACCCTCCACAGGATGTCGCGAGGAACACGGTCGAATGCCTTCTCCAAGTCCACAAAACACATGTGGACTGGTTGGGCAAACTCCCATGAACCCTCAAGCACCCTGGAAAGGGTATAGAGCTGGTCCAGTGTTCCACGACCGGGACGAAAACCACACTGTTCCTCCTGAATCCGAGGTTCCACTATCGGCCGAATTCTCCTCTCAAGTACCCTGGCATAGACTTTCCCAGGGAGGCTGAGAAGTGTGATCCCCCTATAGTTGGAACACACTCTCCGGTCCCCCTTCTTGAAAAGAGGGACCACCACCCCGGTCTGCCAGTCCAGAGGTACTGTCCCCAACCGCCATGCGATGTTGCAGAGACGTGTCAGCCAAGACAGCCCCACAACATCCAGCGACTTGAGGTACTCGAAGCGGATCTCATCCACCCCCGGTTCCTTGCCACCAAGGAGCTTTTTAACTACCTTGATGACTTCAGCCCGGGTGATGGACGAGTGCCCCTCCGAGTCTCCAGCCACTGCTTCCTCAACGGAACACAAGTCGGTGGGATTGAGGAGATCCTCGAAGTATTCCTTCCACCGCCCGACGATATCCCCAGTTGAGGTCAACAGGTGACCATCTCTACTGTAAACAGTGTCGGTAGAGCACTGCTTCCCCCTCCTGAGGCGTCGAACAGTTTGCCAGAATCTCTTCGAGGCCAACTGATAGTCTATCTCCATGGCCTCACCGAACTCCTCCCAGGCCCGAGTTTTTGCCTCTACGACTACCCGGGCTGCAGTCCGCTTGGCCTGCCGGTACCTGTCAGCTGCCTCAGGAGTCCCACAAGCCATCCAGGCCCGATAGGACTCCTTCTTCAGCTTGACAGCATCCCTTACTTCCGGTGTCCACCACCGTGTTCGGGGATTGCCGCCTCGACAGGCACCGGAGACCTTATGGCCACAGCTCCGAGCAGCCGCAGCAACAATGGAGGTGGAGAACATGGTCCACTCGGACTCAATATCTCCAAACTCCCTCGGGATCTGGTCGAAGCTCTGCCGGAGGTGGGAGTTGAAGATCTCTCTGACAGGGGGCTCGGCCAAACGTTCCCAACAAACCCTCACAGTACGTTTGGGTCTGCCGAGTCTGTCCAGCTTTCTCCCCTGCCATCGGATCCAACTCACCACCAGGTGGTGATCAGTTGACAGCTCCACCCCTCTCTTCACCCGAGTGTCCAAGACATATGGCCGAAGGTCTGATGACACGACCACAAAGTCAATCATCGACCTCCGGCCTAGGGTGTCCTGGTGCCACGTGCACTGATGGACACCCTTATGCTTGAACATGGTGTTCGTTATGGACAAACCGTGGTTAGCACAGAAATCCAATAACAGAACACCACTCTGGTTCAGGTCAGGGGGGCCGTTCCTCCCAATCACGCCCCTCCAGGTGTCACTGTCACTGCCTACGTGAGCGTTGAAGTCCCCCAGTAGAACGACGGAGTCTCCAGTCGGAGCACTTTCCAGCACCCCTCCCAGAGACTCCAAGAAGCTGGGGGGCTATTAGCAAACCCACTCCAGCCCTCCGCCTCTCACCATGGGCAACTCCAGAGTGGTAGAGAGTCCAGCCTCTTTCAAGAAGTGTGGTTCCAGAGCCCAAGCTGTGCGTTGAGGTGAGCCCGACTATCTCTAGTCGGTACCTCTCGACCTCCCGCACAAGCTCAGGCCCCTTCCACGCCAACGAGGTGACATTCCACGTCCCTAAAGCCAGATTCCGTGTCCAGAGATCGGGTCGTCGGGGGTCTCGCCTACGACTGTCGCCCGCTCCACTATGCACCGGCCCCTTACGCTCCCTCCTGCAGGTGGTGAGCCCACAGGAGGGCGGCCCCACATCACTCCTTCGGGCTGAGCCCGGCCGGACCCCATGGGGGAAGGCCCGGCCACCAGGCGCTCGCATACGAGCCCCAACCCCGGGCCTGGCTCCAGGGTGGGGCCCCGGCTGCGCCATGCCGGGCGACGTCACGGTCCTTGATTTAAGTTTCAGCATAATGGGTTTTGTGAACTGTTCTTAGTCTGGCCCGTCACCAAGGACCTGTTTGCCTTGGGAGACCCTACCAGGAGCATATAGCCCCAGACAACATAGCTCCCAGGATCATTCGGGTACTCAAACCTCTCCACCATGATAAGGTGACAGTTCAAGGAGAGAGATTTATTAAACATTAGTGTATTAACTAACATGAACTAACAATGAGTAAGTAATACATTTGTTACAGTATTTATTAATCTTTGTTCATGTTAGTTAATAGAAATAAAGCTGTTCATTGTTCATGTTAGTTCACAGCGCATTACAAGTATTATTAAATGTGGAAATTAACATGAACAAAGATGAACAATTGCTTTATAAGTGCAGTTCATTATTAGTTAATGTTAATTAATGTAGATAACTAATGAACCTTATTGTAAAGTGTTGCCGATTTGTTTGCTTAAGGTGTACAATCAGACACATAAGCATTATTTTAATAAGTGATAAGAGAGATATATTTAATAATAAAAATACAATGCCTATGTGAAGCAAATAAACAACTTAACTAATTTAAGTGATATCATTCTTCAATAGGCTACTGTTGAATTAACAAAATAGATTAACTTACCAATAATAATAATAAAAATGGTGTTTTAAAATAATTTAGAAATGTTTATAGATCGGTTATTTATTATGTGGTTTCACTACCTTATGTGTTTACCACTTGATGTGTTCCTGTAAGTCAATTGGTAGAGCATAGTGCTATCAAGCGCAAGGTTGGGGGTGTCTCTTATATTTCTGTTTTGAAGGTGGCAACCCATTGTGAACGATTTATGCTGGAATATGAGCAGTCATTTATTCTGTCATCATCCGGGTGCTGAAAGCGCGCACAGATGAGACCTGAACAGCACACGTTGATATGTATTTAAACTAAACTCATTTAAGCTTTGCCAGTTTAAACATTTAAGAGCCAAAGGACGCGAGCTCGCGCGCGCAGTGAGAAGATTTGAGCATGCGCGCAAACCCGCGCCTCAGAACGCGCGCAAATATAAGATCACTCTGAAGTATTGTGTTTAAATGGACAAATTCAGACAAAAATTATGTCAAAATGCCCATCTTGGTAATTATCCTACAGCAGATATAGCCGGCTGAACGGCCACTGTATCAGTGTATTCCTTTTAAAGTGACAGTCTTTATATTAATAGAAACAACAACAATGAAATCACTCACTGCTCTTGATTATAAAGCTTTTATAACTTAATAAAGAAATATATTTAATTTATATAGTCCAATATACAATGCTGTTTTACATGTGATTACTTTATTCAATTTCTGTACCTAAAAACTTATGCTAGACCTGCCAAAAAAAAAAAAAAAAAAGGTTGTTTATTGACACAAGCAGAGGGTAAAGCCAACACAGGTGAGTCAAACTGAAGTGGCAATCGTGAGTGATAATTGAAAGAGCATTGATACTGTCCTTTGTATTTGGCAGAGAGAAGATCCAAGCGGTAGTAGAGGAGTCGAGACGTTGGATGATGAAGACGCTCGCGCGCGCGCGCACACACACACACACACACAAACACAAACACACACACACACACACACACACACACACACACACACACACACACACACACACACACACACGAACACAGGAGGTAGCTTGGGATTGCTGGAGACAGGTAAGTATAACAGGTAGTCCTTGAAGTAAGCATGGAGGTAAGCCCTATGGAGTACCTCAGCAGTACCTACTCGTAAGTATAAGGGATTAATATGCAACGTTTGGGGAGTAGGGGGGTAATAACCTGCAAAATTATGAAGCATTTATACTGTATGAATTTTATGACTAAAGAGCACCTATTCTGAAATTACGTGGTACTACATATGACACAAAGATCAAAATTTTCAGCGTAAACTAACAGCTGTACGTAGGTAAACGTAAACAATATGCAATGTTTTGGGGATAAGGGGGTAATGACTTGGAAAATTAAAAGTATTAATACTGTAAATATTTTAAAAGTAAGGTGTAAGTATTCTGAGATACTACACGTAACGAGGGTGACAAGGGATGACTTTCAATTTCTTATCTTAAAAATCTTACACTGTATATTCTGTTGAATTACACAGTACATTGCTGGCTATAATCTAAAGTGTTACCAAAGTAATATGCAATTAATTAATTAATAAATAGCATGCAGGTATTTTTTTTTTAATTTTAGTACAATGTAAAAACATGTATACACAATAAGTGGATTGTATCAAATGATTAATTTAAATGTAAGTTCATAGTACTTAATGCCACCTATTATAAAGTGGGGCCAAAGTCAAGTACACCTAGGATGGCTTGAGGGTTAGAAAATCATGGGGAAGTTTTCATTTTGGGGTGAGCTATCCTCTTAAGTATTAATATCCATGCGTGAACTTATCTTTCTCCTCATTAAACTCTCAGTTCTCATAATAATTAAACCTTCTAACTCACCTGGTTAGTGCTCATCTTTTTAACGACAAACTGATCACCAGCTTCATTTTTCACCAGGATCTTATTCTCCTCTTCCTTCACCAGAGTGTAGCCATGTTCTTTTAGAGACAACTGACTATTGCCCATTGCTGAAAATATCTGCAAAGCATCATGTTTAAGAAGGGAATGTACAGTATGTGTGTGTATTTAAGCTAACCAAAGATTTGGTTTCTGTTGAAATTGTTATATGCAAGGATACAAGGGTAAATAATAAAGCAGATATTTTCAATATGAGTAATGAAAAAAAAAAAAGCAATCGATTTAATGATCATTGGTGAGAGTAGTGTTTACCTTTAATTTCCGAAAGAACTTATATTTTGAGACCATGGATTTATTTGTATGATTTTTTATTGCAACTGTTTTTCTTTTGACAAATAATTAATGTTGTTCAGCTAAAAACTATTTGGAGCTTCTGTTATTTAAATTAAACTTTTGTTGTGTTAACAGAATTTTTATTTTATTTTTTTATTTTCAATGAACTAAAAATTTTAAGCCAACTAAGTTACTTACTTTTTAAGTTAAATCATCAATGATTTTGTTCAGTCTACTAAACAATCAATTTGAAATCAGATGTTTTATTTTTTAATAAATCTGATTTAATAAAGCCATCTGTTTTTGGACTGATTATTCTTACCTTTAAAATGTAAACTGGGAGCAAAACCCTGTGTGTTCCTCTCTTTAGAAATGGTTATTATCTTCAATAAAGTTTCCTCCTTCGTTTAAGGCTTCGATGAGAAGAACTGTATTTTTTCATGGTGCAGAATGTCTTTAAATGCAGTAGTTTAGTTTCACTTTTGCAGATATTTGGGAGGGGCGAAAACATTATGGTTTGTGGGTTTTCAAACAAATCCTGTGTTTTATAACAGCATGCTTCTTAAAAATAATTTAGTATTGTAAAGTTTCTGAATAAACCTCTGACACAACAAAGCAGTTTTTAGATCTTTTAGTGAACTTATAAATCTGCGTTACAATTGTTTACATGTTCTGCTCTCCGCTCTGTATTTCCTCTCCCTTGCTCCCGCAGTCTCAACCACTATCGCGCCCCCTTGTGGACTGAATGAACAATGTCTGCTTTCAAGCTAAAACACATCACATGTGGAAATAATATAACCTAACGTCACGTTCTGGGGTTTGTTCAGGAAGATTTTCAGTCGAGTTCATGTTTCCATGGGCGGCCTTCAACATGTGTAGCACGTTTAGCTTTTTCAAAGGTACGCATACAAAAGGTTCAGCCTCTGCATTAGCCTGAGGCCAGAGTGGAGTTATCTTCCTATGCCTTAAGCCTAGGTATGTTGCGAAATCGGCAAATTCTGAGCTTTGGAAGGGTGGGCCATTATCTGTTTTGACCTCCAGTGGAATTCCCAGTGTCAAGAATATTTTGTCAAGTTTAGGAATTGTGGCTCTGGCTGATGTGGACTGCAGAATCTCCAACTCTGGATACCTGGAGTATTCATCAATGACCACCAAAACATAATCACCGGAAGGGAACGGTCCACCAAAATCCACACCAACTTTTTCCCATGGTGATGAAGGCAGCTTAGACGTGGAGAGGTTCTTGTGTGTGATTGGGCACAACGGCCTGACATGGGATGCAGCAAGCTATCATGGTTTCTACCTGTCGGTCAATGCCAGGGAACCAGACTTTCTCCCTGATCAGTTTCTTTGTTTTGACTAGCCCCTGGTGGCCTTCGTGTAAAAGTGATATTGCCCTGGCTTGTAAAGATTGGCGTTACTGTCAGTTCATCTTTGATTTCATAAAATGATTTAATTGCAGCACCATCATCTCCATCAGCAAAATCCTGTTTATCAGACAGCAACCCCCATGAGTCTTCTTTGATTAATTGGATGACTTTGCATAGAGTGGTCAGCTATGGTTGCATTCTGAATTTCTGTTAATGTCATTGCCTGCATTAAGGAAGTTCACGTATTCTTCCACTTGTTGTTCGGTGTTTGAAAACTCCTGAAAGACATGTGAAACCTGTGTGGGGTGTCGTGACATGTAATCCGCTGGGTTGTCCTTGCCAGACTTGTAACGGACCGTGTAGTTGTAAAGCTGAAGGTGTAGACTTCAGTGTTCGAAGCAGGCGGCTTGGATTTGGAGTTATTGAAAATTCATTCCAAAGGTTTGTGGTCACTGACAAGGGTAAATGGTGCCCCATAAAGATACATGTGAAAATGCTCACAGCCCCACACAATAGCGAGAGCCTCACTTTGGTTTGTGACTATTTTTGTTTGATGGGTGACAGGTGTCTGCTTGCATAGCTGATCCCCCTGGCTGATTCATATGGGCCATTTCTCTGTGCCAACACAGCTCCAAGACCTACCGGACTTGCATCAACCACCAGGTCAGTTAGTTTGTACGGGTCAAAATATGTCATGACAGCATCATTTGTTAGACTTTGTTTCATTTTATCAAGGCACTCCTGAAGTTCCTCTGTCCAAGTCCAGCTAACCTGTTTTTTTTTTTTTTTTGTAAGTTCTCTCAAAGGTTGAGTTAAAGTGGCAGAATCTTTGATGAAGCAGGCACTGTAATTTGCCATGCCGAGAAGACTGCGGACCTCACTGGCATTGGTTGGGGCAGCAGCATCATGTAGCGCCTGAACCTTCTTGGGATCAGGAGAAAAAAACCCATCTGAGAATGTGTAACCAAAAAAAGTCCAACGCTGTTTGTGTGTAGAAGCATTTTGCCTTGTTAAGAGTCAGGTTCTTCTCTTTAAGTCGCTGAAATGTTGCCCTAAAAGCTTGATCATGGCTAGCTTTCGTTCTGGCAAACACCAGAATATCATCACTCCTTGAATACCATCCAGGGCTTGCTGAATGGCATTTTGAAATACTTCTGCTGCCGAAGAAACTCCAAAACTTTTATAACGTCGCAGTCCTACATGAGTGGACAATGTTGTGATATGTCGTGATGATGGCTCCAGTTCCAGCTGATGATTTTTTTTTTTTTTAGAAGAACTTGGCTCCATTGAGCGCTTGTATTACATCATCTACTGTAGGTGTGAGATGTCTTTCTCGTTCAATGGCTTGATTTGGTATCCTCATTTCCACACAGATGCTCACTGCTTCTGGGTCTTTTGGCTTTGGAACAGGAACAATTGGAGAAACCCATGGAGTGGGCCCTTCCACTTTTTCGATGATGTCAAGTTTCTCTAAACGTTGTAATTCAGCTTCAGTTCGCTTCCTTATATGGAAAGGTACTCTTCTGTGAGGTTGCGTGACTGGAGATGAGCGGCATCCACTGAATGACGTGAGTGCTATGTTGTGTTTTCTGTGGTGTATGTTGAGGAGATCTGTTTGAAGCCAAGATCATCCGGTGAAACATCAGCATCAGTGCGTCCGCACGCGACGCGACACTGCAGCAAATTTGGCATATTTCTCTAATCGACCATGTATCAGAACTGGAGATTTCTGTGCAATAATACTTGTAATGATACCACAGTAAATGTATTAGTGTATATATTTGTAAGTGTGTAATGATAATACTTTAGTCCAGCATTTAGATGATGCTGTTTTGTTTTGTTTTGTTTTTAAAGACATTGGTCTTTAGTGCACATCATTTTGTATACATCAACAGTGTCATGTACAAAATCTGTAGATTTCACGAAATCATTAATTTTTGTTTCATATCACAAGGCTTTAGGAAGGTGTTTTAGGAACACCATACATAAACATGTTCTACTAGTGAAAACCTGTGTTTAAGTGGTTTGTTATGACTAGTGTTGGCTCCTCCCAGCGGTGTGTTTGCAGCGTTCTGATTGGCTCATGTCCGCTGTGGAGGAGGAGCTTGTCACTATCAGGACGGTCAGGGGATGACTCGGCATGGCGCCAGGGCCCTGAGGGTCACAAGAGGTCGTGGGAGACCCCGGTGTTCACCCCGGAGACGCCCATCTTCCTCATGACCCCTGCAGCTCAGACCATCTCAGGGATCTTCACCTGGACGGCTCTGCTGCTCAACCGGAAATATGTTTATTTTTTTATTTTATAAGATTTGTGTAAAAATGAATGGTAACATGCTTCTACCATGGTTTTGTCTGTGGCATTAACTAAAGGCTATGAGTTGACGACGAGTTCTGACGCACTCTCAAACCCTAGTGAGATCACGGTGCCTACATAGACAGCAGGTTAGGCATCATCAGTGCTTCCAGACAGAAGGCAGCACAACTAATGTATGCTGTCTTGAGGTACGACGCTGTGGCCAAAATATTGATAGAACATACTTTAATCCAGTGGTTCTGAAACATAGCAAACAATAGCAGCTTTGATCAAATCAGAGCACACAATCACAGAAATGAACGGAAACATTCTTCCAGTAATGTTACTAGAATGTTTGTTCAAACATCTGTTAGCACAAAAACGTTTAAACGTTGTTTATGGAATGATTTTTTTATGTTTCAGAATGTTCAGAGAACATTCAAAAGTAACGTTCCCAGAATGTTCGCACAGTAAAATGGAATGTTCCCAGAACTGCACAACAGAGAGAAATGATTTTAAAACATGTCAAAAAACTGAGAACCACACTTCATAAGATAGAAGTTTCAATTAATAAATTAAACATATTCTAATCAATATCAATAATAGATCAGATAAATCATGATGCTATCAGGCTCCCAGTGTAAAAGTACAAGAATAACATGTAAAAGCTTTTTTTTTTTTAATACCGCAACCAAGTTCAACCCAATAACCAGTGAATAAATATATATTCATACACTGTATCCTCTTGACCCGCTCAGTCTAGCTTCATTAACGATGTGATGCTCAACTGAGCACTGAACCAGTGTTTGAGTCAAACTCACTAAACTTTAAAGGCAAACAGAATGATGTTTGCTGCTTTTCTGCACATTTCAAATCTAATGAAAGAATAAACATTTGAGTAATCTTCAGAATTAAATATATTTATTTATTTAAAAGTGCAGTTTGAGAATCCCTGGTTTAATTCAAACTGGATCACTGCATGTGTGTCACGTGAAGCTGCTGCCTGTGTAGGGCGTCTCAGATCACTCACTAATGAGGGTTTATTAGCTGCAGCAGACAGTGAGACAGACAGGAGGATGATTATGAATCATGATGTCGAACCATACAAACACACACACACACACACACACACACACACACACACACACAGTCATACTTTCTACGTGTGTATTTCAGGGTCATGTGACAATTTATTTACATGAAGTATCTAGATTATAAACTGCTGCACAATAAATAGGAGCAACTAGTTAATGACTGAAATGCCTTAAACCTTGTGAATGGCTGCACATTTTCTCTTGAATGTTAAAAATTTTGTTCTTTGTTGGTCTGAATATACGGATGTAAACATGAGGGAGATGACAGATTAAACCTCACAGATGTTTGAAAGCAGCTGTCTGAAGCTTCCTCGTATAACTGAGAAATCCTCTTTAGTTTGAGTGTGTTTCTATGATGATCAGTCATATCTAAGAAATTCTTAACAAAACAAAGAGACTTTCCAATGATTAAAGTTATATTACAGACAAAATTCATCTTGGCACTTTTATCTTTACCTGTAAAATCATATAACTTGTGGACAAACATCGATTCTAGTTGAATTTGAATGCAAAAGAAAACAAAATGATGTAGTATTTAAATTTAATTCACTCCGCTTGGTTTTCACTGTATAAATTAATGTTAAATGAGTTAATATAATCAGAGGTGTAAATAATTGAGTCATTTTACTTGATTACTTTACTTGAGGATTATTTGGGGGGATTTGTACTTTATTACAAGTACAACTAAAAATGACTAGTACCTTTACTTGATTTAATTTCGGAAGAAAAGCTGTACTTTTTACTCCTTAATTTTTGTATTATATATATATGATATTTCTTATATTACTTTTAATTGATTATCTCACTGAGTATCTGTACTTTCACTTAAGTAACTTTTTTGAGGAGCTTACTTTTTACACCTCTGAATATAACTCATGTTTAGTGGAGATTGTTGACCATTGGTGAATCATTTCAAATGAAATACCTTGATTTCTTAAGAGAGAACCCACATCCTAAACGTTAGTTGTCTTGATGCTCTGTGTATTCAGAGAACATGAACTCTGTCTGAAGCGGTGCGCGTGATGACGTCTCCACAGGAGGGCGTCGGTGAGAGACTTTGATCGTCACGTGACTGACTCTCGCTTTAGAAACTAACGGGGTTGCTGTTATAATGGCTCACAGCGCGTGTAAGATCTGGATTTAACTAACCAGAGACCTGCACTAACATGCCGCTTCAGTTAACCAACAGAATTAACCCTTACTGAGAATAGATTATCTCTCCTAATCAACTAAACCTTGTTTTTCCGTCGAGCTGTGTTAGTTTAATTTGATCAGATTCTACACAAACTCTTCCTACAGCGACAGAAATCCGTGTATGGAATAACAACAACATTGACTAATTCTATTTTTAGGCATGTTGTTTTTATGTTGTTGTCATAGTGGCACAACACTGAAAACTTTAATTCTAATGTGATCACTTGTACAAACTCGCGCTAATGACAGCTGCTTGTAGAAATCGTTCAAAGTTATTTTCAGCGTGTTATTGTGGAGATTGTAACGTCAGACTTTTGTTTCAGTGATTGCTGCACATGATCTTGCTCGCTACAGATCCAGCTTGGAGCGTCTTCCTCCTAACAGTAAGTCTTTATATATTTATATTTGTGGAGATTATTTATTAATTAAAAGCACACACACACACACACACACACACACACACACACACAAATATATTGGCGTTTCTTCAACTTCAAAAGTCACAACAGTCTCATAAGTTTAAATATTTTGTCTAGTTTTAAGGTCTGTAAGAGGACAAACTTAGATTACAAGAGGAATTGTTAATATTTTTATTTTTTTTCCAACCTGCAATGAACAAATGTCATTTCCACTGCATCAGCTCGATATACAGCTCTTATTATTAAAAAATAATAATAATTCTAACTAGTTTTGTTTTAGTTACAATAATTATACATTTGTCAATGAGATAAATTAACTGCCCTAAGGACCAAATGCTGAACTGTACATCTGTCACACTGAATTTTCATATTGGTTTGGGTAAAAGCTTATTAGAAATTAAATAACTTACATTTGTATATTAAGTAGAGCATGATCCCATAAATTGTGGATACATTTTTTAATGTGTGATGAGAACTTTAATTATTTATTTATTTTTTTTATGTGTGTGGTGATGGAAATGACAATGAATTAACATGAATGTAGAGAAACACAGATTGTCTCAGATGAACCGCTACAGTGCACATTTTAAATAACTGACACAACTAATGGCAAGGCAAAAATATAAGTAATAAATGATGCATCAAAATGTCACCATTGTGAGATAATTATGAGACTATATAATTGTGAGAGTTTGATACTGAAATGTTCTCATTGGTCTCTTAAATGAACACTCATCTTCTGTAAAGAGTAACTGTAAAGAACACCTGAAACTGTATCATTTATACAGAGATGTGGAACATTATGATCATCTTGAATGCGTGATTGTTTGTATGTTTGCACGTGTGTGTGTGTGTGTGTGTGTGTGTGTTGAGATTAGGACGTTTGCCAGATCTACAACTGCGTTAAGAAATACTTTATCTTTAATTTCTCTCCGTCTCTTTTAAGTCTCTCTTCATATTTCATGGGGTCAGCTTTTATTTTGTTGTCTTAGGTGGCATCTTGAAAATAGATAAAAAGGAAATCAATTAATATAAATTGTATATAATTTAGAAATAAAAATATCATATATAAATATAAAGAAGTTCTGTAATATATTATATATTAAACATAATATATATCTACTATTGCAATCCATATCAGTTGTACTTTGTAACCATAAATGTCATTTCCAGCACAGAGGGCAGTGTGGTGGAAATGACATATCTGTAGTTTTTTTGTGAAAAAATGGAAGATAGCTTCACTGATTAGTTTGGAATTTATACTTAGCATTTCATGTATGCAAAATAGTCTTATTTAAGTTAAAATGTTTAGCTTTTTGGAAAACACCCTTGAAGGTACACCATGTTTGGAAATGATGTACAATAAATATATTAACAGATCAATCAATATTTACATAGATTTTTCTTCATCTGTTGTTGAGGAAAAATTTAAATTCCCTCTATTTCCAACATATGCTCTGAAGTCACTGAACATTTCCATAAATGGCACCAATATTGTGCGACAGCTATATTTTGTATAAAAAGTAATAATGATAGTGGTCTTAGTGTTTTTTTTTGCGAGTGCTTAATTTAGGTACATTAATAGTTGCAGATAAGTCATATTATTAAACTTTATTTTCATTGTTGAAGTTTATAAGGTGGTTTTATTGTCAGTTTGACAAAGAAAGAGGAATTTGTTAAAAATTATATTTATTTGTAAAAATATGACCAAAGAATATAAAAGTGCCCATAGTGTAGAACCCATACATATAAACATAATCCACCAGTAGGATAGGCCTATTTGTGGATTGCTTCTCTCCCATGTTTTGTGTGTTTCAGTGCGTGATGTGATTCCTCTGAGGATTGTTCTTCTGGGGAAGAGTGTGTCAGAAAACAGTCTCGTAGGAAACTTCATCTTAGGACGAGCAGTGTTTGACAGTGAAGCTGCTCCAGATGTTGTAGAGAGAGTCGGAGGAAGACTGAAGGACAGACACCTGATGATCATCAACAGTCCTCAGCTGCTCCAGAGGAACATCTCAGATCATCAGATCACACAGACAGTGAGAGAGTGTGTGTTTCTGTCTGATCCAGGACCTCATGTGTTCATAATCATACTGCAGTACAAAGACTTCACCGAGGAGGACCTGAGAAGCGTGAAACATATGCTAGACAGATTCAGTGAAGAGGCTATTAAACGCTCTATCGTGATCACGACTGATGAAGAGACGAAAGCTAATGAATTCATTCAACGATTAACTGCTGAATGTGGAGGAGGACATCTGCAGCTAGATCATAAACATGAGGAATTGAGCTCTGTAATACTGCAGCGATTAGAGAAGATCCTCGGAGAGAACAGTGAAGAGTATCTGTATTATGATGCAGAAGGATCATCAGTCGATGAAGATCACAGCAGATCTTTTGTTTCACTCCAAACCGAAGAGGAAGATTCGGATGAAGACGATGATGGAAAAATCCAAGACACTCATATACAGAAAAAGGAAGCCAAAGGATATCTTCAAAATATACCAAAATTATCGTTGTGTAAGTATTCCTACTTTTGTAATTACATATTCAGCACCATGTTGCTGAATACTAGTTTTGGGTGAGTTGCCAAAAACAGTGATTCTGTCATAATATTGTTAGTAGTATTGAGATTTATGCTTAGACTACAGTATATAGCTGTATAATTCAGGCCAAGTCATTTTATGTATAGCCATTTGATTGATTTAGTTGTGCATGATAGAACAGAGCTACTCAAAACTCTCCAGTGGATTCAGAAACACCAGGTTTCTTTATCAGGGTCTGAATGATTGTTTAATTGAGAAGCAGTTCATATAAATATATCTTTCTCAGTAATTTAAATGTGATTAAAGATGCTCATATGATATGCTGTAATGGACAACGGATTCAATTATGATGCAGCATTGCATACTGAATCGTATGCATTGCATTGTTTCATAATACATGCACAGTGAAAAAGGTTAAATATAGTAATTGTAGGCAGCATCATAGGTTTGAGACTATGAGATTTGTTCTATTAATGTGTCACTCATTTATTACAGTTAGTACTCCAGATATGAGACATCAGCGTGATCAAGCAAAGAGTAAGTTTATGAACCAAGCAAGTTTTTTAACTGCTGTAACATTAATATAACGTATCTGAAAATGTTGCAGTAACCTTTTTTTGGTGTTTTTGTTAAAGGAAGTGTAAATGTGAGCAGGAAACAGAAGCTGTGTGTTGTGTTGTGTGGAAGTGATGGAAGACTGAAGGCCTCCATATCAAATCTCATAAGAGGAAAAAAACAGTTTCTTTCCCCCTTGCACCTGAAAGACAAAGAGTGTGTGAGGAGAGACGTGGAGCTTCATGCTCATCTGATGAATCTGGTGAAGCTTCCAGCTCTGACTCGTCTCTCAGAAGAGGAAGTGATGCGTCAGACTCTCAACTGTGTGTCTCTCTGTGATCCTGGAGTTCATGTTTTCCTCCTCATTGTTCCTGATGCTCCACTGACTGATGAAGACAAAGCAGAAATGGAGGAGATCCAGAGGATATTCAGCTCGAGGATCAAAAAACACCTCATGGTTCTTATAATACAAGAGAAGAACATGTTTCATAAACTTTTTAGTAGCAAAAGTAGTCTACTTAGTATTTCATCTACTCAGATGTGTCTTCAGTCATTTGAAGGTCGTCAGTTTGTTTTGGAGAACAGGTCACGGATTCCAGATCTACTGCAGGATGTGAAGAACATTGTACAAGAGAATGAAGGAAGCTGTTACACAACCTTCATGTACCTTCAGGCTCGAGTAGAACTGGAGAGAAACAAACACAGAGCTGAAATAGAGGAACTGAGAAGATCTATGATGAAACCTCAGTCAACAGCAGGTATGAGTTTGACATTATGTTATCAGGTCTTCCTGGGAAGTTTGTTTTAATTCACATCACTTTGAAAAATTCTCTACTTTGAAAAAAAAAAAAAACCTCTACTTCTACAGAAAGATGAATAAATGATGTGCATTGCTTTGTTTTTATTCAGTTTATGAATATCCTGTGAATTAAAATGTTCTATACATCTACCTAATTTTGTAATATGCAAGTAACTGTTTTCTGTGAATATAACTAGAAGAATAACAGAAAAAATCTAGGTTACGTATGTGACCACAGTTCCCTGAATACGGAACGAGATGATGCGGTGACGTATTCCGTATGGGAATACCTTTGGTGTGATTAATGTACGAAGCCCTGTACCATCCCGCCAATTTCATTGGCCAAATAGAGCTTGGCACCACCCTACGCATGCGTACGCATAATATACCTGGGTGCTGCATGCTATTTCACTCTGATTTCATGAACTGAGGAAACGCTATCAAGGTACGGAATGGCCGGGACCACAGCATCTCTTTCCCTATTCAGGGAACTGTGGTTACATACGTAACCGAGATGTTCCCTTTCATAGGTCACTTCAGTGCTGCAGTGACGTAACCGTACGTGAACCCTATACCATCACTCCTGAAGTACCTGAGATAGCTGAGATCTAAGGAAAGCATCTGCTCAAGCGGAGTGAACCCAGGAGCCGTGAGCCGTCCTCACTTCAAGACTATAAACTTTACAAAAATGCTCAGTGAGGACCATCCTGCTGCATCACAAATATCATCTATTGAGGATCCACTGAGAAAAGCTTGAGATGAAACACCACTGCTCTGGTGGAATGAGCTCTAATTCTCAAGGGCGAAGCGAGCCCGCACGTCTCATATGCTAAAGATATCGCTTCCACCAGCCTGCGTTGCTTTGTGACACCACGGCCTCTATTTTCATGTTCAAAACAGATGAACAGCTGGTCAGACTCACCTCTGCAGGGGAGAAAGCCTCCAAGACTACTTGCTGGAAGTGAAAGTCCATGCATGAGGGCGAAAACAAAAGAGCCTGTAAATCCCCAACTGTCTTGAGGGAGGATAAAGCCAAATGAAGAAATGTCTGGTGGCTGGTGTTACTCCATCTGAAAAACGGTCTTGAATAAACTCCAGTACTGAAGCCACAGGGCAGTAAACTGGATCAATGTTACAAATTTCACACCGGGCAGTAAACAGTTTTCATTTGAAGACATATAAGCGTCTCGTAGAAGCTGCTCTAGAATTTATTATAGTCTCGGTAGTTCCAATTGAGAGACCGGGACATATTAACTCACCCCACTCAGAGGCCACGCCCACTAGCTTCCATAGGTCTGGCCTCGGGTGCGAAATCATTCCCCATGCTAGCGACAGTAAGTCCTGTCTGAGGGGAATCTCTACGGAGAGCCCACTAGCAGATTAACCAGTGCCGCAAACCAGCCACCAAAAGCAGCTGCTCGACTTTGTCCAGCCGTATTCTGGATAGCACCGCTGGAATTAGTAGAATTTGAGGAACAGCATATAAGCTGGTCCTGGGCCAATTGTGTGCTAGCGCGTCCAAGCCCAGGGGCGATGGAGGGCATAGGGAGAACCATAGTGGGCATTACCTAGTCGTGCTTGATGTGAATAAGTCCACTTCTGCTTCTTCAAACACCATTTGGGGTTGCAACCTCCATTCCCCTTCCTCCAGGCTCTGTCTCGAGAACAAATCACACCGATGTTCAAGTGCCCGGGGACATGAACCACTCGGATCAACAGAAATCTGTTCTGAGACCAAAGAAGAATATTCTTCGCTAGCCTGCACAGGAGGCCTGTATCTTGTAGTGCCTGATTAACACATGATGGACGATCAGCCATTAAAATATTTTTTGGAGACCTAGAAAAACCACCAGCATCTTCAATTTGTTTATATGCCAGCGGTGTTGTCTCCATCCAGACTTCGTGAGCTGGGCATCATTGACAAAAAAAAATCCCCCAATCGAACTCCAGTCCAAGGGAATTTTGTTGACTTCCAAAGTTTTATTGTCATAATACACCTCCGTGTCACCGAAATCGTTCAATGTGGGAAACAACAGGGTAAAATCCTTCAGCTTTTCTTCCACCACTTTTGAAATGGGCGCATGTGAAGTAAGCCCAGATGGATTACAGGGGATGCTGCTGCCATTAGACCCAAAGTCTGAGGCTCAAACTCACCATACTGAGCGACCTGCTTTGAAGTGGCGTAGGCATGACGTGAGAGACTGAACGCATGGGAGAGACAATCTTGCTGTCTGTGCACGATAGTCCAAGTCTATTCCCAAAAAGGTTATCCACTGAGAGGGGATTAAAACACCCCTCTGGAAATTTGTATGTAAACCCAGGCTGCTTATATGATTCAGCACAAGATCCCAATGAGAGTGTGTTTGAGTCTACGATTGTGAGAACACCAGCCAATCATCCAAGTAATTTAATGCATGAATGCCCTGGAGCTGCAATGGGGCCAGAACTGTGTCCATGCATTTCGTAAATATTCAAGGAGTCAACAGACTAGTTGTGCAGAGGGTTAAAAGCAATTCTACTGATTTATCACACACAGCGAAATGGAAAACTCCAGTGCAGCACTGTCCTCCTAGTTCAAGCTGCACACATCGCACCCAAGCCGACCTAAAGAAATGTTATACACCTGAGCCACATGCTATCACAGAGAACATGCAGAGAGGCTGCTAAACTTACCTCTCATGAGTGCCCCCCCCCCTCCCCTTGATAAAACTGTTACATGCTCCTTAACTTTCGTTGACCCATCGCTTCCGCGGAGAGGAGTTGAACACTGCTGGTATAATTGTCGCTGAGAACGTGAGATGCTTTCCTTGGGCACAGATAATTTGCTGAAGGAAATTAAATCAGAGTGAAATAGCGCGCGGCAACCAGGGATATAATATGGCGGTGCCAAGCGATATTTGGCCAATGAAATTGGTGGGATGTCACAGGGCTTCAAACATTCTTCACACAAAAGGTGTTCCATACAGTGACGTCACCGCAGCATCGAAGTGACCTATGAAAGGAAACTGTAAAAATGTTTTCGCTACAAACCAGTGCTTTTGTTCAAGTGCATCTCAATAAATTAGAATGTCGTGGAAATGTGGAAATTGCATTAATTCAATTCAAATTGTGAAACTCGTGTATTAAATAAATTGAGTACACATAGACTGAAGTCTTTGGTTCTTTTAATTGTGATTATTTTGGCTCAGATATAACAAAAACCCACCAATTCACTACCTTAACAAATTAGAATATGGTGACATGCCAATCAGTTAATCAACTCAAAAAACATACAAAGGTTTCCTGAGCCTTCAAAATGGTCTCTCAGTTTGGTTTACTAGGCTACACAATCATGGGGAAGACTGCTGATCTGACAGTTGTCCAGAAGACAATCATTGACACCCTTCACAAGGAGGGTAAGCCACAAACATTCATTGCCAAAGAAGCTGGCTGTTCACAGAGTGCTGTATCCAAGCATGTTAACAGAAAGTTGAGTGGAAGGAAAAAGTGTGGAAGAAAAATAGCAACAATGAACAAGAGAACCACAGCTTAAGAGGATTGTCAAGCAAATTTGATCCAAGAATTTGATTGAACTTCACAAGGAATGAACTGAGGCTGGGGTCAAGGCATCAAGAGCCACCACACACAGATGTGTCCAGGAATTTGCTGAACCACAGACACCTGGGCTAAGGAGAAGAAGAACTGGACTGTTGCCGTCGTCCAAAGTTCTCTTTTCAGATGAGAGCAAGTTTTGTATTTCATTTGGAAACCAAGGTCCTAGAGTCTGCAGAAAGGGTGGAGAAGCTCATAGCCCAAGCTGCTTGAAGTCCAGTACTAAGTTTCCACAGTCTGTGATGATTTGGGGTGCAATGCCATCTGGTGAGTGAGTGACGTGACATACAACCAAGTATGGTGACCCATACTCAGAATTCATGCTCTGCATTTAACCCATCCAAAGTGCACACACAGCAGTGAACACACAAACATCGTGAACACACACCCGGAGCAGTGGGCATCATTTATGCTGTGGCGCTGGGGAGAAGTTGGGGGTTTGGAGCCTTGCTCAAGGGCACCTAATTCATGGTATTGCTGGCCCTAGACTCAAACCAGTGACTTTAGGGTTAGGACTAAAGATATTACGCTATGTGATTAGATTTTTCTTTTGTGTTTCACATCAGTAATTGTTCTTCTCTTTCTGTTTCCAGGTCTAGCACACAATTATGTTGCTGTTAGGATTGTGCTTCTGGGAAAGACGGGTGTTGGGAAAAGTGCAACGGGAAACACGATACTGAGAAGAGAAGCTTTTATATCGAAACTGACTTCACGCTCTGTGACCAGAGAGTGTGAGAAAGAATCCTCAGAATTCAACAGAAGACGGATAACTGTGATCGACACTCCAGGCCTGTTTGATACTGGAGTCGATAATGTTGAGACCAGGAAAGAGATTGTGAAGTGCGTCTCAATGGCAGCTCCTGGACCACATGTGTTTCTGCTCGTGATACAACTGGGACGATTCACTCAAGAGGAGAAGGATGCAGTCAAGATGATCCAGGAGATGTTTGGAGACAAATCCAGAATGTACACCATGGTGCTCTTCACCAGAGGAGATGATCTTAGAGGAACAAGGATTAAAGATTTTATTGAAGGTGATGATAGCTTACAGTACCTCATCAAACAGTGTGGTCACAGATACCATGTGTTCAATAACAAAGACACTAAAGATCAGGCGCAGGTTTCTGAGCTGCTGGATAAGATTGACTGTATGGTGGCAGCAAATGGAGGGAGTTTCTACACCAATGAGATGTTCCAGCAGGTGGAGAAGAACATCAGAGAAGACCAAAAGAGAATCATCAAAGAGCGAGAAGAAGAGATCAAGAGAAAAGAAGAAGATCTGAGAGCCAAGTATGAAGCAGAAATAGAAGAAATGAAGAAAGAAAATCAGAGAGAAAGACAAGAAATGCAGAAAGAATTAAGAAAAAGTGAGGAAGAATTCAAAAAGAGAGAAGAAGAGATCAAGAAAGAAACAGACGAAAATCTACAGAAAGAGCTGCAGAGAAAACTGGAGGAGAACCAGAAACTGTTTGAAGAAGAAAATAAAAGAAAAGAAAAGGCTTTGGGAGAACAACAACAGAACTTCATAAAATACTTGGAAGAAAAGCACGAGAAAGAAAAACAAAAACTTAAGGAGAAGATTCAACGTGAAGCACGAGAACAAGCAGAGTGTGAATATCTCATAAAACTGGAAAGAGAAGTAGCTGAAGCTTTAAGAAAAGCTGAAGAACAACTACCACACAGTGCAAAACGAGCTCGTGACTGGAGTCAGTTCGGAGGGTTTATCGGAGCAGCCACTGGAAGTTTTATTGGTTCTTTTGAAGACCTCGTGTGCTGGATTACCAGCATACGGTCTAAATGTCAAACTCAACAGCTAACTGAAGAATGAGTTTAGGTACAACCCCAAATCCAAACAAACTGGGACGCTGTGCAAAATGTGACCCTGCCTATGAAGACCCAGTTAAAGTTAATCTTTGTGTTTTACTGTTGTCTACATAAAATCATGCCTCTTAAAGATTGAAATCATAGAGAAAAGAATGGTTGAAATCAAACTTTGATGCTTGCAATCTCATAGTTAGAGTTTGAGACTTTAGGCCTGCATTTCACAGACAGGGTCACAAATGTTAATAAAAAAGGAATGCAGTGATTTGCAAATCTCATAAACCCCTAAGTTTATTCACAATAGAACATAAAAAACATAACCAATGTTTAGACTGAGGAACTGTACCATTTTAAGGGGAAAAGGCAATTTTGAATTTGATGGCTGCAAACACATCAAAGCAGGGACGGGGGAAGAAACTGGAAGAGTTAGTGTTTCTAAAAATGAAACAGCTGGGGAAACATTTAACAATTATTAGGTTAATTGGCAACAGGTCAGTAACATAAGTGTGGGCATAAAAAGAGTCTCTCAGACGTATAGATGGGCTAAGGTTCACCAATTTGTGAAAAACTGCATCCACAAATTGTGCAACAATATTACTCAAAATAAAATTGAGAAGACTTTGAATATCTCATCATTTGCAGTACATAATATCATCAAAAGACTCTCTGCACAAGGGACGAGGGTGAGAATCAGATCTTCAGGCCCTCGGGCAGCACTGCATTAGAAACAGCCATGCATCTGTAATGGAGATCACTGCACGGGCTCAGAAATCACTGTCTATGAACAAGGTCCATGAATGCAGGTTAAAGCTCTGTCAAACATATTAGTTGTTATTTGTGGACATGATCCAGAAACGCTGTTGTCTTGTCTGGGCCAAAGCTCATTTAAAATAGAGAAGGTAAAGTGGAAAACTGTTCTGAGGTCAGATGAATCAAAAAGTTATGTTAATTTTAAAACCATGCATGCCTTGTCTTCCAGACTAGAGCAGAGAGACCAGCTTCTCATCAGTGTTTGACACATGGATCATAAATCACTCTTGAGTTCAACAGGATTGTTAGAGAAGACTTCGAGAAATCCAGCAGAACTTCAAACGCAGAGAAGCACGGAAGCATTTCAAGCCTTTCACTTTCACAATAAATCTGTTTGTATTTTTTGGGTCGTTCATCATTATCTTTTTTTCTACACATTTTATTCAGTCTTTCTAAAAATTGTGCCTGTGTATTCTTCAGACTGAACTGCAAAATAGTTTGGACCGGGATTTTATTTTTTTAATTTTATTTTTATTTTTTCAGATAAATGTCCGACTAAACAGTGCTGTTTTGTTCTGACTCTTAGTTCAGTTTGTCTCTTGAGCAGCAGGTAAACACAGCTGATGGTGGTGTGACAGTGTGTAACCCACAATGCATTATAACTTACTTCTATCATTAGGCTATATGTTAAAAAATGCAAACACAAAGCGGGACAGATATCATCTATAATCCAAACTAATGTTGTAAATATGTGTCCATCTGTGTAGATAAACAAGTTAAACATAAACTTTCAAATTGCATTTAACTAAGTCAGTGCATCCAAATGAAATAAGCTATGTTAATATGGTAAAAATTATAATACAGGGCCCGTATTCATAAAGATTCTAAGAATCCTCTCAGAAGACTCTTAATTTAGCTTAAAAACTTTTACGTGGGAGTTTTAGCTTAAGAGCGATTCGGGGCCGATCTGAGAGCAACTCTGAGTGAGGAAAAGACAAAAACTTTCATCTTAGTGAGGAGGCGGGGTTGACCCCGTTGCTATGTATGACACAATCTTTTGAAGACTGTGATTGGTTGGTTGTCCAAGAAGGAAAAAAAGAGTGATTTTAAGTATCTATTCTAATTCTCACTTTGAATTTACATGAGTAATTTTTCCTATTTGACAATCACAAACGAACATTATATGTGTGTATATAAATCCTTTTTTTATTTACCATGCTTTTAATTTCCTATAAGGTATTTGATCGGCTTAGAATGATAAAAATTGTTCCACTCTTTCCAGTTACAGTGATTGCTGTCCTATTTAAGTGGCGGTTTGAATGTAGCTTTAATGTATCAAACATGGAATCAAATCCAAGAAGGTTGAGAAAGCCAAACTGGACAGAGGAACAGTGTTTACTGTTAGCCCAGTTAGTGGATGAACACAAGGCCATTCTTAAAGGAAAATTTGGGCCGGGTGTCACAGCAAGGGACAAGAAGCAGACATGGGAGCGAATAGCACAAACTATTAACGGTTCATTCCCCCTGTTTGTGTGCACCTATAAGCCTGCTATATTCATAAATGCAGTTTTTTAAGCCTGCAAGGTGGGAATGTCCAGTGGAAATGAAATGAACTGTGACACAATAAGATGTTCTGAAAGTGCTGTAATTGTGTGATCACTCTGCTTACAGAAGGTTATGACATACCCAAATCATCACTATTGCATTGTTGCATTTTCCCAGTTGCCAAATATCATAATGTAGTGATTACTTTAATTTCTGGCTCTATGGCATTTATGCACTGTGTCGGAGATGTTAGCACGTCTCTAATAAGATCAGTCACAAACATGATCCCTGCACGATCTAATCTATAGCGTCTTATTAACTCACTGTCATCCATGGTCTGCAACGCATTTCTTCTGCCTCTTCGTCTTTCTGCCATTTTCTCCTCTGCTAAAGAAACTCTTTAGCCTCTTAAAAGTCCTCGTCTGTGCTTCTAACAAGTTTGACCTTAAGACCTCTTTTAAGGGTTAAGATGCTTTCTGAATTACTTTTTTCTTTACTAGGATTTTTTCTGTAATTTTAAGAGTAAACGCCCACATTTCTAATAATTTTCTTAGAATTTTGTCTAAGATTTTAGCAAACATTGAACAAAATCAAGTCTCAAAATGAGATGGAAAACACAATGAATCTTTTGTATGAAATAATGTGGTTTGGACAGGATAAAAACAGAACTGTAACAAACTTGTTCCGGTCTTCTCCACGGTTTTCATTTCTGTATCAGTACAGTACAAATGTTTCTGTGTGAGTATTAATCGTATCATGGGCGTAGGTTTGGTCTCAGCTTTGGTGGGTACACCCCCATAACCCAAAGCACCCCCCCAACCCTCCCAAGCACAAAAGTAGTCCCGGCCCCTGCGTGTAGCCATTCAGATACCCCGGCGCCAATCAAATTACAGCGTTTCTTGTACTGTCGTCGTCCTGGCCGTTAGAATCGATCCAAATAGCAGTGCAAAGATCCAAATAGCAGTTTAAAGCAGCTTGCTAAATATAGGTGGGGACAAATTTGTCATCTCAAAATATTGATAGGGACTAGTACCTAGCGTTCCCCCCTAAACCTACGCCCATGAATCGTATGCATTCTGCCTGTTCTATAGCACTGTGTGAGGTTTGAGAATATGCGCCCTCCTGTGGTGGATTTAGTTCATACAGGCTCGTTTCTATAGTTTATACATTTACTTTCAGTTTGGAGAATGGCGAGTCGTTGGTTGTAGCCTGTAATGGCGCACATTTCGGGTAAGATTTTAAACCCTCATATTTAATAGATGTACGCTATATCAAAATAATATTTTACAAGGATGAAAATGTTTATTTTCTACTGTCTTAAAACGGACTTACTTTAAGAAATTAATACTCCAGAAGCTGCTGATATGTGCTGACGTGTTTGTGTTGTCAGTTTATTACTTTGTAATAGCTTATTATTTTGAGTTGCAAACTCTTATTACCTGACTGGATTGAGATTTTAATGACATGAGCCGAGCTAATCACACGCGAATATTAGTAGTTTTGTATCTTAATGTGTTTTTCTAATAAGCGCATGTTTTTCTCTCTTCGCTGTTTTCCCCCTCAGCCTGATTTCTCGTTTGATTTTGAAACTTGGAGGCAGAAATGGCACAAAATCTACGTGAGCATCAAATTATAACAAATTAACGTGTTTTATTTAGAGACCCAGTCTTATAGGTGTTGCTACACTCTAAAAATGGCTGGGTTAAAAATAACCCAATTGGCAACCCAGCGCTGGTTAAATATTGGACAGAACACGTGCTGGGTTAAAGTAACCCAGAATGCTGGTTTACACATTTTAACCCAGCATGCTGGGTTATTTAGAAAGCCCAAGTTAGAGTCTTTTTTGCCATTTGTGGGTTTGCATTTTTATGATTCTGGGTTATTCTTGCTGGGTTATTCTCATAATTTCACTTTTGCTTAACAAAGAAATCATGGATTAATAAATAATGAAGAATACAGGTTATTTAAACTGTTAAAAAATATTTTTAATGCCATCTGATATTCAAAAATGTGTACCAATGACAAACAACATGGAATTTTCAATTTTTTTTGTTTCCAGCAAATGCAAAAAAAAAAATAAAAAATAAAATACAAATCACAGAATTACAGTTGCAATAAATAAGAAAATTATTTCTAAATGACCTGTCTAGCTGTTTAACTATTACAGTTTTACATGTTTAGCTATTTAAATACACAGTGAAATGACATTGACAATTAACATTCTTTAAATTTAAATGTAAAATAATTTAAAGATGTCCTTAAATTTATATCAAGTATATAAAGACTCATATGTAGGTAGATGTGCACTGCTTAGGGTAGTTCAACATATATAGTTCACCCAAAAATGAAAATTCAAAGATCTACTGTACACCTGAGAGCAGTGTACTCTGCTATAGTATGGAGCCAGAAGAGTCTCAATAAAGATAAATGCACACACTACATTCACATATGCACACACAGGATTCATAGATGCACACACATGATTCATAAATACACACACAAGATGCACAAATGCGCACAAAATTCACAAATGCACACACAAAATTTAAAAAGCACAGAAGATTCACAAATGCATACAAAATTCAGAAATGCACACAAAAATCAGAAATACACACACAATTCAGAAATGCAAACAACATTTACAAATGCACTCAAGATTCACAAATGCACAGGACAAGATTCAGAAATGTATTTCTGATGTAGAAAATTAAAACATCTGTATGAAATGTATGAATCCTATGTGTGCATATGTGACTGTAGTGTGTGCATTTATCTTTATTGAGACTCTTCTGGCTCCATACTATAGAGCCTGTCAATGGAAGGACAATTTTCAAAAGGAATTGCAAATTATGTTTTCAATTGCGTTTTCCACATGTGACAAATTGTGACAAAATCCATACACAATTGCAAATCTTGAACAAAAACACTTTCAGAAACAACGAACAAAAATTACCTTTTCAGTTTTCATGAATGCACAGTGACTGCCAAATTTCAAATGGAAAAGCAAAGTCATAAGCCTCTCATATTGATCAAATACTGCATCATAGCAGCTTTACAGTATTAAATAGGAAAATAGTGTGTAATAATGCGAAGGGATAACAGTAAACTCTCAGTTTTCAGTTAAAGTCAGTTCATCATTGATTCAGTGATGTATCGTCCCTCTGTGCGATCAAGTCGATGATATGGCTTGATATTAATTGTCCCCAACTTAGGAAAACCAAAGAACCGAAACTCCATCGGTGACAGAATGGAGAAAAAAACCTTGGGAGAAACCAGGCTCAGTTGGGGGTCAGTTCTCCTCTGACCAGACGAAACCAGTAGTTCAATTCCAGGCTGCAGCAAAGTCAGATTGTGCAGAAGAATCATCTGTTTCCTGTGGTCTTGTCCTGGTGCTCCTCTGAGACAAGGCCTTTACAGGGGATCTGTTTCTGGGGCTTTAGTTGTCCTGGTCTCCGCTGTCTTTCAGGGATGTAGAGGTCCTTTCTAGATGATGATCCATCTGGTCTGGATACGTACTGGATACGGGTGGCTACGGTGACCTCGGAATAACAGAGAAGCAGACTAATGTTAGCATAGATGCAACATAAGCACAAGTACATGAGGTGTTACTAATTACCATGTCTGTTTTTTCACTGTGTTGCACGTTACCTGCCAAAACTCAAAGGGAATCGCAATTACTTTAGCAATTTACTTTAGCCTCACGTGGAAAACTGTCAGTTTTTGCCAGAGGTGGGACCATACTATGGAGAGTGTTTGTATTTGGAGGTGATGTCACTCAAAGACAATTGCGCCAAAATGCTTTGAACAATAGAGGTTAAGGCACTACTAAAGGCAGCTGCCGCTCCGAGAGATGTGTGATAAAGAACAGACAGTGCAACCCAGATCTCCCTATATTCTTGGCCCCTCACACAATAAATAATTCTGTCATTTTTACCCCAAATACAACTACTATCCCCTGCTAACAGTTAGAGCCACATGGTACTATTGGTCAATATTCACTATTAACCAAATGCTTTTCACCTGAGGTATAAAATAAAGGGTAAGATGCAAATCGGTAAATAAGAGTAGAACTGCAATGTAGATCTGCTGACGTGCATCAGAGTGCAAACAGTGAGAGATTTGGGGTAAAAACTACAGAATATATCCCAATTAAAAACATGCCCCATAGTATAGTCCCACCCTTGACACAAATTGACAGCTTTCTGTGTAAAGCATCTGTAATTCAAATGCTTTTCAATTGCGTTTGGACTATGTCACAATGTATGCGTCCACATGTGAAAAAATGCAATTAAATATACAATTTGCAATTTATTTGGAAAATAGTCCAGAATATCCTTACCTGTCCATTGATTATGATCAATGCCTGAGAGATCTGCTGGCATTTTTAAATCGCCATGACAATTGGATGGGGTTTTGTGGACTCTGCTTGGTTAAGGAATTCCATGTTTGTTCCAACCTTTAAAATAAAGTAAAAAAATAAAATAAAAATACAAATTGTTATATCTAAGCAGAATATGATATAGTGATGGCTGAAAGGTATGCTTTCAAACTGTCTAATCAATGGGATGTTCCAGTTATTATAAAGCACAGTTTTATGTTAATATGCTGGCTATATCAAACACACACAGTCACTGGCACAGATAAGGGAGATCACACTGCATGCGCGCACACAGACATTTCTATGACAAGTCACGCAGGTACAGGGTTACCCCGCAGCTTTAAAACAGTCCATATATAAACACTTATAGATGTACCAAAGTGATAAGGACAAGTCAAAAACACGAGCTGGAAAATTGGTATATGATGTTTACGCTGCTAAATTAGGTACATTCTGAACACAAAGTTAGCTTTAACAATAGCACGAAATACAAATATATGTGCGTTTAAGTTACGTGAGGGTTAACGTTAGTTGATTATAACAGAAAAGCAATTATGTAAAATGTATAATAAACACAAACTTACCGTTAGACGCATCAATAAGCTGCACTCTACGAGTTATTCTCTCACAAATGTATCCATTTGCTTTTCTGACAGAAAAAAACACATTTTGAATTATAATTTGTATCTAAAAAGACTTTATAAACCACAAAAGCATCAAAACACCTCACTAACGCGACCTAAGTCAATCGCTGTGCGTGCGTGCACTTTGAAATGCCCTGAGACGTCGATTGTTTTCCGGGAAATTTGTTCGAGAATTACTGAACCGGTTTATTTGAACTGGATCGTCGGTTCTTTTAGACCTGCGGTCTGACTATATTGTATTTAATTTGTATGATTTACATGTCGATATGGACAACTGCAGGGGTTTACATTAGAGCAGAAAGTCGTATTCACTTTTTGAACTAATTTGACTCACTTAAATGTTAAATTCGCTTTTCAGTGTCAGAAACGACTTTTTCCTCTATTTTCACAGGTATTCGCATATTTCAGCCATCCGTACTGTCTGAAACTTAATAAAACTATTAATCTGTCATCTCACGATTATGCGAGTCACGTAACGTAGGTTGGCCGTTTGAGGTAAACAGTTCATCATTTAACGTAAATAATGTTGGCCTGTAGACGTTTAACAGTATTGTTGCCGCAAAAAAAAGTTATAATTCTGCCAATTTAAAATAATTATTAATTATTAAAAAAACATTTTAAAACTTACCTTAAAACAGTTGAAAGCCGTGGCTTTGCCCCGTTGTTCTTCCAAAATGACAGTTGGGGAACGATTTAAACATCTTCAAGGCGCGTTAAATAACCTGACCTGAAATAACCCAGCGATGCAACCCAGCAGGTTTAACCCAACACGTGGTAAATTGAAACTACCCAAAAGTGTTTAAAAAGAAATAAAATAACCCAACAAAATGACCCAACAGACTCAACCCAGCATTTTGGGTTAAAAAATAACACAGCCGTTTTTAGAGTGGAGTAGGCCTATAAACGATCGTTCCCATTAGTTCATGTTAGCATTTAACATTGCATTTCTAAGTCCATGCTTTATGGCCTGCAAAACAACCGTGAACAAGTCGTCAATATAAACCTAAGGCACCAATACAGCAACCTCAAACATCGAATGATGAACTTTATAAACTACATTGTTCCCGAGTGTACGGAAGATGTCATAGTGTGAAAGTAGGCCCAAGTGACGTAGGCCTATATAATATTATTTATGTGTTCTTATTTGCTCTGAAAGCAGAAGCAAAAAAATAACAGTATGTTGTACCAATTTTATAAACTAGGGGAAAGCACATGTAAACATTTAAACTGTGTTTTTTATTTTATATATTATTTTAGTTTCCTGTATGTAAACATCAGAGGCCTGTCCCAGACAGCAAGCCAACATTGAATAAACATTGTTTTTCCATCTGAATCATCATTATGGTTGATATTGAAATTTCAATGCAAAATAAATGTTGAATCACCATTACCATATCGATGAAAACCTGATGTTATTATTGTTGATGGCAACAATATTGGAACAACATTGATCTACCCTTACGAAAATTAACCATGGTTTTACTACAAATAAAACCAAAAAAACATGGTTACTATAGTTTAACCATGGTAACCACAAATTAACCATGGTTTTGCCAAATTAACCATAGTTTAACCATGGTATTTGTAGTAAATCTGTGGTTATACAAATGGCAGTCAATACGCCAAAAAACCATGGGTTACTTACTACAGTTTTACTATAATAAAACCATGGTTATTTTTCGTAAGGGTATAGTTATCTTTATGATTGATTAAGCATTGATATTTGGTTACCGGGTGATCCCTGAATGTGTTGAAAAGTAATTGATTTATAGTGGACAGAGAAACGATGCGGTTGTTGAAAAGTCATGGAAATATAGTTGACCGGGAAATATGATTGAAAATGCATGGAAATATATTTGACCGGGAAATATGATTGAAAATGCATGGAAATATATTTGACCGGGAAATATGATTGAAAATGCATGGAAATATAGTTGACAGGGAAATATGATTGAAAATCCATCGATTTTTGGTTGACCGGGAGATCAACGGGTGGTATACCCAACGGACTGCACCGGACACAGCTCATTTCTGGACCCTTGGCACAAGCGTACAGGTAAGCTTGCTTAATGTTCGATATGAACTCAGACAGCACATGTACGTCTGGCCAAGTTATTTGTCTCTTTTAGCCACACAGAGAGAGAGAAGAGACTCATCCCAGCGACATCTGTGGCTTTCAGGTAACGTTACGATTTCACTTCAGCTCAAATAGACATAAAATACCACTTTGTTAATTCTGTGACACTGAAAATGTAACATTACTAAGGCACGCGGTGTGTTTTATACAGTCTATGGGCAGCTGAAGAGACTGAGGCTAATTTTCAAATAATGTTACCGTTAACTTGTTTAGACAACGGTCACAGTCAATTAATGTTAACGCCTTGCATTTCCAGCAGTTTCTCGGAGGGAAAATGTAAAAGCGGTTTATTAAAGAGATGTCCTGACTGCATTTTTGTCGTGTTTTTCACTCTTTTACAGGCTGCCAGAAAGAATCTGTCTCTATAGTGAGCGATTATTGAATGAGGCTGTACATTATAAATGTAATGTTTTAACTCGAGATGTTTGTTTGTGTGAATGCTGTGTGTGCGGTGAGTTCTGCACGAGTGAAGAGCAGAGTTGCCATGGAAACGGGGCGTCAACACAAAAACCGTTACTGACAAGCAGTAATCTCCGTCTCTCGCTGCGTTTTACACTGTTTTAGGTATGTTTAGTCGCTAAAATCACACAAATATGATATACAAATGTTCCTGACACGTTTCCTACTTGTTATTGACATGTTTCAGTTACATTTATTATATAGAAATGGTTTAGTGTCTTCGAAAAAGTCTGTTAGCATTTTAGCAGTTTTCAGGTAGGCTAACTCTGATTGAGGTCTTCTTGATGAAACTCTGGGCTTTTAATCAAATCTTCGTGTGTGTATGAGATATTTTGATGGCTCTGTGAATGTTTTGCTGATGATTTGTCAGTGTTTTTTTGGAAAAGGCTGATTTACTGAATCGATGACGTCACTTACACTGAGAGTTTAACGTTAATCGGCTGAAAACAAGTTCACATGAGTTTTGATATTTCATGATAAACAGATATTAATACAAATTGTTCTGTGATTTCAGGAGGACAGAAAGAAACTCTACAGAACAAAGTGAATCCTGAAGGGAGATACTGACTTAGAAATACAGGTGAACTCATGAAAGAAGCTCATGAAATACATTAGTATGCCTTTTTCAGAATATATTTCACCAATTTTAAGAAGTCCCTGACATCAAATGTAAGTCACACTCAACCTAAAATTAAAAATATAGATTCTGTTATGTTAAGATTATATTATTAGTAGTAGAATTTGTATATTACATATGTTATTATTGTTATATATTATTCTGTCTTTTACCTCTTCCTTTTATCTTGTTTCCTTCTAATGAACCTGGAACTGCAGAGTAAATATTGTTGTCTCTGTGTCAGATGGCTTGTTTTGTTCCTGGACTCTTCAGTGATGATGAGTAGAGTCTGAGTGAACCTGCTGTCAGACAGTAAGTACCCTGAGTACCCTGGGGTTTCAGTCGGGGCCTTCAGTAAACAACTGAATCAAACAAAATCCTTAATGGTTATTAGTTACTAGTTAATATATTATTAATCACTTATAAATCATTGAAATGTCAACATTGTACTATTATCTCAATAAACATTATAAATCATTTACAAAGCTTTCTGCACCCCCTAATCTAAAGTGTAAACTGCTCATCAGTTGTACTCATCAGCTTTCATTTGCTTGTGGATATTTGCGTCGCAAGTGATACAGCATTGTACTTGCACAACTATTGTAGTTTTGTTTTAATACCGCGTAACATATTTTGCAAGTAACTTCATTGCCCTTTCTGTCGAAATTGGTCTTCTTTTCGCTCGTTTAATTTGGCTTGCTCAGCTAAATATGTCTGTAGGCATGTGGTTGCGTGTGTCAATGCGCCCAGTTAACACACACGCACGTGCCTGAGGTGTCTGTCGTTGCTAGGCATCCATCAGCTTTGATCTCCGTTACAACAAGGACATTTCAGTAATGGATTTCCACCACTGAAAAACCCTTGCTGTAACTCTGGTACAGGATTTATTTTCGAAGAAATGTAAAACAAACCCTGCAGTGTTTTTGTGCACCCCGTTTTTCAAAAACAACGGGGAATTTCACCCCGAAGGAAGCTGATTGAGTCAGTTCTTGTCATGACCTGGCGCGCTTGCTTTTTTTCTTGGTGGAAGCTGTGCATTTGTTTAGCTAACAAAATATTAAAACTTTATTCAAAATGGTGTACAATTGATTAATTATGTTATCCTGGTTATGGTTGGGCCAATAGACGATGCCATCGTCCATGGCTGATAGAAAAAATTGCATATTTTAGCATTAAAATCCCTTTAACATTTATGGTGATCTGAGGGGGAGGGGGAGTCCAGTTAATGGGGCGTTATTCATTAGCTTTAATGAGAATTGTATATTTTATAGGCCTACATTAAAGTGTATTTCGTTTTTTTATATTTTACATTTATTTCTTGAATGCTACTATTACATCAACTGTAGCTGAAAAGAATAAACCACTGTATATTTAATTTGTATATTATGTTATTTATATTTTTTGTTTTTATATTTTTAATAACAGATTGGTTACCTGAGTACATATGTATAAAGTACAGTCACACTGTATGATTGTGAATTTTAATTGCTGTTTTAACAGAGATTTTTGTCTTTTCTGTTCTTTTACAGATCACTATTGCACACCAAGTAAGCAAAACAACATTTTTGATTTCATTTTATTTTATTTCTGCAAACAACTTGCACCACTTGCAATTGGTTTTCCAGCCCAAAACCTTGTCAAAAACTGAATGCAACGTTTTTGTCTATGATTATTTTGTCAAAACATCTTTTGTCTATGGTAACTCTAATCTACATTAACTATTTAATTAGTATCCAGTTATTTTTTATTAAATTTGTGGAGTTAACAACTAATTCTGAACTAATAAAATAATAAACATAACATTTTTAGAGTCACTTGGCCTCATAAATTTTCCTTATGAAAGAGGTCACTGCAAGCTAATCCTTTTTGCCTCCCTTTAATTCGAATACATCCATGAACAGGCAGTTTTGAAAAGTGCTTTGAATATAGGGGGAATATGATCTAGACTTATTGCCTTATCCGATCATTGAAAAATCATAGGCCTAGGCTACTGAGTTTGTTCCAAGTGTTCAAATATATGTTCTGTTTAACTTAAGTGCTATTTTTTTTTTTGCATTGTGATTTTATCTTCTGTTTTAGATGCTCTTACTCAGCAGATGGGGACAGCTACCATCACCCAATTTTCACCCAAAAGTGGCTGCGCTATGCGCCAGACCAGACAGGAGGGACTGGACGACAACTTATGCAGTCATTAGATGACAATGAAGTGTAAATAAAGAGTAGAGAGGATAATAAACATGAATTTGATTTTAAATAGTGTGGTGTGTTCTGTGTTTTATACAAGATTTAAAATGTTCCATTAATTTTTTATATCCTGGCTGTAGATAAAGCAGGCTATTTAATTTATGGCATTACATTTAAAATTAAAATTTAAAAATGATTGAAATTCCATTAAAATCACGTTGATCCTTAGTTCAGTTGAAATTTCCACATTGTTTCAATGTTCCTGATAATTGAAATACCATTGAAATTCCGTTGATCTATGGACAAAATTTCAACATTGTTTCAATATTAAATCAGGGTGCAAAATGATGTTGAATCAACATCAGAGTTCGATGTTGATTCAATGACTTAATGTTGACAAAGGAATGTTGATTCAGCATAGTTTCAGTGACTGCTGTTTGGGGTGGCATTGTGACATAAGGAGACTAAGTCCTCACAGGGTGTTTTTTTTTTTTTTTTTAATGTGAATGCATGTCCCAGTTACTTTCTGGTAAAAATAAAATAAATAAAAACAAATTATAGTATGTAGTATAGTATTTGATAGTATAGAATCATACTATCAACTAATTATAAAAATAACACACACACACACACACACACACACACACATATATATATATATATATACAGTATTGTTCAAAATAATAGCAGTACAATGTGACTAACCAGAATAATCAAGGTTTTTAGTATATTTTTTATTGCTACGTGGCAAACAAGTTACCAGTAGGTTCAGTAGATTGTCAGAAAACAAACAAGACCCAGCATTCATGATATGCACGCTCTTAAGGCTGTGCAATTTGGCAATTAGTTGAAAGGGGTGTGTTCAAAAAAATAGCAGTGTCTACCTTTGACTGTACAAACTCAAAACTATTTTGTACAAACATTTTTTTTTTTCTGGGATTTAGCAATCCTGTGAATCACTAAACTAATATTTAGTTGTATGACCACAGTTTTTTAAAACTGCTTGACATCTGTGTGGCATGGAGTCAACCAACTTGTGGCACCTCTCAGCTGTTATTCCACTCCATGATTCTTTAACAACATTCCACAATTCATTCACATTTCTTGGTTTTGCTTCAGAAACAGCATTTTTGATATCACCCCACAAGTTCTCAATTGGATTAAGGTCTGGAGATTGGGCTGGCCACTCCATAACATTAATTTTGTTGGTTTGGAACCAAGACTTTGCCCGTTTACTAGTGTGTTTTGGGTCATTGTCTTGTTGAAACAACCATTTCAAGGGCATGTCCTCTTCAGCATAGGGCAACATGACCTCTTCAAGTATTTTAACATATGCAAACTGATCCATGATCCCTGGTATGCGATAAATAGGCCCAACACCATAGTAGGAGAAACATGCCCATATCATGATGCTTGCACCTCCATGCTTCACTGTCTTCACTGTGTACTGTGGCTTGAATTCAGAGTTTGGGGGTCGTCTCACAAACTGCCTGTGGCCCTTGGACCCAAAAAGAACAATTTTACTCTCATCAGTCCACAAAATGTTCCTCCATTTCTCTTTAGGCCAGTTGATGTGTTCTTTGGCAAATTGTAACCTCTTCTGCACATGCCTTTTTTTTAACAGAGGGACTTTGCGGGGGATTCTTGAAAATAGATTAGCTTCACACAGACGTCTTCTAACTGTCACAGTACTTACAGGTAACTCCAGACTGTCTTTGATCATCCTGGAGGTGATCATTGGCTGAGCCTTTGCCATTCTGGTTATTCTTCTATCCATTTTGATGGTTGTCTTCCGTTTTCTTCCACGTCTCTCTGGTTTTGCTCTCCATTTTAAGGCATTGGAGATCATTTTAGCTGAACAGCCTATCATTTTTTGCACCTCTTTATAGGTTTTCCCCTCTCTAATCAACTTTTTAATCAAAGTACGCTGTTCTTCTGAACAATGTCTTGAACGACCCATTTTCCTCAGCTTTCAAATGCATGTTCAACAAGTGTTGGCTTCATCCTTAAATAGGGGCCACCTGATTCACACCTGTTTCTTCACAAAATTGATGACCTCAGTGATTGAATGCCACACTGCTATTTTTTTGAACACACCCCTTTCAACTAATTCAACTAATTGCCCAATTGCACAGCCTTAAGAGCGTGCATATCATGAATGCTGGGTCTCATTTGTTTTCTGAGAATCTACTGAACCTACTGGTAACTTGTTTGCCACGTAGCAATAAAAAAATATACGAAAAACCTTGATTATTCTGGTTAGTCACATTGTACTGCTATTATTTTGAACAATACTGTATATATATATATATATATATATATATATATATATATATATATATGCAGATTCAGCAAGGTGTAATTAAACGTATGATCTTGTACAAATAGCCTATTTAATAACCCCTTTTCTAATAACTTTTGGTGCAATAAACAATCTAAGTAGTTTGTCACTTTCTTGAAATAATTGTAGCACTTAATTCACTTACAGTCATGTTGAGCTGCATTGTTGAATTTAAACTACTAATGAAACTTTTTTTTTTTTGGATGCTGACATTTATTGTAACTCTGAAGCAGTTTCTTTTTGTATTAAGATAAATATGTAAGAAATAACTGATGATTAGAAAAATAATTCACGTTGTAGCCGTTACACCTCGGGTGTGCATTATCGTTCTAATAATTTAATGGCCTGGAGTAAATTATTACACTCATACTACGATTACCACACCTCAAGATATCAATTAGACATATTTAAAGGGATCCGTCTGGTTTTTGTACTTAAATCGCTATTGTGAGTAGGACTATTTCTTCCGAATCTCTTCCAACGCCTCTTTTGCTAGTTCCAGAAAGTCATTTTAAGACTGGTAAATGGAGGCTTGAGCCATTGACAGCATTCCAATGCAGTTATAAAAAAAAAAAAAAAAAAAAAAAAAAACCTGTAACCTACCTGTTTGTGTAAATATCCTGATGAGACGTCACCTCGCTCGGAGTCTTCACTGGAGCATCATTTCTTGGGTAAAGGATGATTATATATGGTTCTACCATCAACGAAGTGGAAAGAATAAACTTACAGAGATTGTGGTGGTTTCTATAAAGCTTTTAGTTTAAAAAAAAAAAAGCTGATGAGCTTTTCCCTTCGGAAGGGCATGCAAATCATAGGGTGCCCCCATCCACATTCAGCTTATGGTCAAAACAAGTGTCTTGCGGGTATTCAACTTAATCTACAGCGATATCATTGACTTGATTGCAATAAATGCACAGACACTACTTAACTGAACAGAGATTACATCACTGAATTCAATGATGAACTGCCTTTAACTGCCATTTTATATAAATAAAGGTGACTTGACTATTTTGTACGCTTCCACCAGCTATTATGACACCCCCTAGCTACAAAAACTACGCCATTCTTTCTGTGGTCCATATTAAAAGTAAACTAGCCTGTAAAAAACACAGTGACCGCAAAACTACTGCATTACAACTAGAGATCGACTGATATGGTTTTTTCTATAGCCGATGCCGATGTTTAGAGGTCAGGTCAGCCGATGGCCGAAATCTGCTGCCGATTTTTAGGGCCGATATCTCGAAGTTTTCCCCTTCATTTGCATGCTAAAATGTCACACTAATAATAAGTGGATGCATAACATTTCTAAACTTATCATCATTTATTGAGCACTGACAGAAGTCAATCAGAAAGTCAATCATTTACAAAAAAGTTTTAGAGCATTTATCACGCAGAATTTTTCAAGTTTGTTGGAACATAAATTTAAACATGAATATACATTTAAATAAAATAAATAAAATGTTAAAAAAAAAATCAATTAAACTGGAAAATACAAAAAAAAAAAAAAAAACAATATATATATATATATATATATATATATATATATATATATATATATATATATATATATATATAAAATAACAGTAGTGCTGCAAACACACTAGCAACCAGCAACATTTGTGTTTGGTATAAATGACACAGAACATCTAAAGTGCATTCTAATTTCAAACTTACATCGCAGTCTGTTCATTATTAAAATAAAGTACAGTCAACCAAGCATATGAAAGGTTACACTGGTCAGTTTAAATAGACCGTAGTATACCGGTCCTCTCTGCTGTTATGCCAAGGACGTTTTTGCTCATGTGAAGAGGATGATCTTTTCCATCTAGTTTACATTAAAAAAAATTCGCCAACTTCTACAGACGATTCATTAAAAACTTTAGTACCATCACCAGCCCGCTTACCAACCTCCTTCGTCGGAAGCCCAAGTCCCTGTCATGGACTCCTGCCGCCTCCGAAGCCTTCCAAACCCTAAAACAGGCTTTCACGACTGCCCCACTCCTTGTGCATCCGGATCCAGAATTACCATTCGTCGTGGAAGTGGATGCCTCTACCACCGGAGTGGGAGCGGTCCTATCTCAGCAGCAGGAGACACCCAGCCGCCTCCACCCATTCGCCTTCTTCTCCCGGAAACTCAACCCGGCAGAGGTCAATTATGACATTGGCAATAGGGAGCTACTAGCCATCAAGCTTGCCCTGGAGGAGTGGAGACATTGGCTGGAGGGAGCTAAACACCCCTTTCAAGTACTCACAGACCATAAAAATCTGGAATACCTCAGAGCAGCCAAGAGATTCAACCCAAGACAAGCCCGCTGGGCGCTATTCTTCACCCGCTTCCAGTTTACCATCACCTACCGCCCCGGGGCTAAGAATGTCAAGGCCGATGCTCTGTCCAGATGTTATGCACCCGAAGAAAAATCGGAAGACCCCGAATCCATCCTTCCTGACAAGGTTATAATCGCCCCATCTCCTGGTCTGCAGAAACTCTCCCTCCAGCCGAGGCCCGCAACAACACTCCGCCGGGTTGCCCACCAGGACTCCAATATATCCCCAGGACACAGCGCACTCCTCTCATTCACTCGACCCATACATCACCTGGCACTGGTCACCCGAGGGTCAATGGAACCCTCTCGTTGCTACGGGAACGCTTCTGGTGGCCCAACATGGCCTCGGATGTCAGAAGGTACGTGAGTGGATGTACCAGCTGCGCAATGCCGAAAAGTCCTCGCCATCTACCATCCGGCAAACTTCATCCTCTGCCCTTTCCCAACCGCCCGTGGTCACACCTAGGGGTGGATTTCATAACAGACCTTCCACCTTCTGACAATTGTACCTGTATTCTGATAATTGTGGATAGATTTTCTAAAGCTTGTCGTCTTCTTCCTCTGAAGGGTCTCCCCACTGCCATGGAAACGGCAGAACTGATGTTTAACCATGTCTTCAGGTACTTCGGCATTCCAGAGGACATCGTGTCAGATCGGGGCCCCCAGTTCATCTCCCGGGTATGGAGAGCGTTTCACTCCCTCCCTAGGTGTGGCCATCAGCCTGTCCTTCGGATACAATGGGCAGACGGAAAGAAAGGTCCAGGAGATCGGACGCTTCCTCTGTACCTTCTGTCATGGTCACCAGAACTCCTGGAACCAATTCCTGGGGTGGGCCGTGTACACACAGAACTCCCTCTGTCAACCCACCACCGGTCTCACACCCTTCCAGTGCGTACTCGGCTACCAACCACCTCTATTCCCCTGGTCTGGAGAACCCTATGATGTTCCCACGGTCGACTGTTGGTTCCGGGAGAGCGAGAGGGTCTGGGACGCGGCCCATTCCAGGAACTGGTTGATGCACTCTGCCGTACACTCATGTCAGCACCCGCATCACCACCCCCAGCGAGCACTTCCGCATCTCTCCTTCACCTGACGTGCACACCAGTCCCATGGCCCATTGCAATTGCGTTTTAAAATACAACAACGAGCACCACGAAACCATTTAAAGAAGCGCATTCAGCGGTCTCCTTGATGGGAAACAGTCAACAAAGATAAATGATCTCCAACGTATGGCGCACTCTCTTCATTTTATCAAATGATCATAATCAAACCTATTCATTTTACAGTCCTGCTACTAGCATTTTATTCAGACTAAAACCCCTTTAATCCGGGTGAGAAAGCTTTTTTTTTTTAAGGGGCTTTGTCATGATTCTGCCTTCATGTCCTGACTTTTCTCTAGTCTTGAGGCAGGATCATGACAGACCCGTGTTTTGTGTACAAGCACATGGCCTTGTCTTTGGGCCATGTGCTTGTGTTGTCTCGTTCCCTTGCCCCGCCCTCCTTGTTATCCTAGTCTTGCCGTGATTGCCGTATCTGTGCCACCTGTTGTGTCTTAATTAGTTCCCCTATTTAGATCCCCTAGTGTGCTCTGTCTTTCGTCGGTTCATTGTCTCCTTATATGTGTTTCTACTTGTCAGCCTCGTGATAGAGTGTATCCTTGTCACCCCTTTGAGAAGTCTTTGTATATCCGTGAGTGTTTATTTTTAGTTAGTGTTCTAGTGTTTTGAGTCTTTGTTTATCGTGTCAACATAGTCCTGTTAAGTTATTTTGAATCTGCCCTAGTCCTTGTTTTCCCCCTCGTGGGTTTTGTTTTCCCCTTTTTGTGTTTAATAAACCCTTCATGATGTGATTCCTGTCTGCATTTGAGTTCCTCCTTGCCAAACCCTATGACAGAATGAACCGACCAAACCAGAACTCAGCAGACAGGATGTCCTCCGGTCTACAATCCCAATTCGAGTTCCGCCAGCAATGCTGGATGTCTTCCCCACCGACAAGAAGAGGGTCGCCCTCCCATACTCGTCTGAGTCAGAGCAGGTGGATTCTTAATAATTATGCCCGGCTGTGGGAAAGTTTCTCCCAGGAGGAGCCACAGAGGTCCCCACCATCTACCCAACTGCCAGGGATCCCAGAGGGTCATCTCCTGGCCGTCACAACACTGGGGGAACAGGCAGATCCCTCCCCGAATCCTGAGGCGCCTCCCACTCCCATCAGTCTCCCCAAGAAGCGAGGGAGACGGTTCTCGTGGGAATCGGAGTCAGCCCTGCCAGAGACACTCCCCCAACCCGTCTCAGACCCAGCGGTGACCTCTGCACCGCGGGCAAGGAGGAAGAGGAGGAAGAAGGGGTCTTCCGGTCCTGCGACTCTGTCTTCTCCTGCAGCGGTGAGCGCTGGCGTGCCCGAGCCAGCAGCGGCGAGCGCTGGCGTGCCCGAGCCAGCAGCGGCGAGCGCTGGCGTGCCCGAGCCAGCAGCGGCGAGCGCTGGCGTGCCCGAGCCAGCAGCGGCGAGCGCTGGCGTGCCCGAGCCAGCAGCGGTGAGCCTTGGCCCCGAACCGGCGACTAAAAGAACTGTTTCCAAGTCCGCAGTCGTGAGGGCGGAGGAGAGAGCCGCGACAGACTCTGCAGCAGAAACATTACTACAGTCTGCCTCGTCTCGTAAGGAGATGCCGGTTATTATTGCAGCCAAGACTTTGTCTGATTATTTGTCTCGTCTTGCCCAGATCCTTCAAGTCCCTACCAGTCCTGTCTTGTCCCCAGACCCTGTCCCCAGAGATCCCAAGCCAGCCGCAGTTAGCGCAGTTCCTGACCCAATTTCTGTCTCCACTGATGTTGTCCCGTGTCCCGCTGATGTTGTCATGTGTCCTGTTGATGTTGTCGAGTGTTCCGTTGATATAGTCCCGTGTCCTGTAGATGTTGCCCCGTGTCCTGTTGATGTTGCCCCGTGTCCAGTTGATGTCGTCGAGCGTCCTGCTGTTGTCTCCTCTGTGTCTAGCCGTTGTCTCCCCGTGTCCAGCCGTTGTCTCCCCGTGTCCAGCCGTTGTCTCCCCGTGTCCAGCTGTTGTCTTCCCGTGTCCAGCCGTTGTCTCCCCGTGTCCTGTGACTTCTCCTGTCATGTCCTCTGTCAGTTGTCCTGAGACCACTCCCCACCCCTCACCACCCAGACCTGCCCGGACCCCTCACCGTCAGCCTTCGTCCCGTCCTTCTAAGACTCCTGCCCCACCCACCCAACCTGGTCTGTCCCCCATGAACTTTGTTGTCCCGCCTCCTCCCCTTCCCTTCCCTGTTTGTTTTTTTTTATTTGCCACCCTAACCCTGTCGTAGTGTATTCGTGTTTGCCTTTGTTGTTATTTGTCATGTCTTGTTGGTTTTTGTCTCTGTCCCAGTCAGTCATGTCCCGCGTTTGATGTTCCCTTGAGGAGCGTCTGGAAGCCGCTCCTTAAGGGAGGGGTCCTGTCATGATTCTGCCTTCATGTCCTGACTTTTCTCTAGTCTTGAGGCAGGATCATGACAGACCCGTGTTTTGTGTACAAGCACATGGCCTTGTCTTTGGGCCATGTGCTTGTGTTGTCTCGTTCCCTTGCCCCGCCCTCCTTGTTATCCTAGTCTTGCCGTGATTGCCGTATCTGTGCCACCTGTTGTGTCTTAATTAGTTCCCCTATTTAGATCCCCTAGTGTGCTCTGTCTTTCGTCGGTTCATTGTCTCCTTATATGCGTTTCTACTTGTCAGCCTCGTGAGAGAGTGTATCCTTGTCACCCCTTTGAGAAGTCTTTGTATATCCGTGAGTGTTTATTTGTAGTTAGTGTTCTAGTGTTTTGAGTCTTTGTTTATTGTGTCAACATAGTCCTGTTAAGTTATTTTGAATCTGCCCTAGTCCTTGTTTTCCCCCTCGTGGGTTTTGTTTTCCCCTTTTTGTGTTTAATAAACCCTTCGTGATGTGATTCCTGTCTGCATTTGAGTTCCTCCTTGCCAAACCCTATGACAGGCTTTGCACATAATAATAATAATACCGCTGCAGACGCATTTTGCAGTATTAAGGTTATTAATTGATCGTTAATTTAAACGTCGATCGATCATGGAAATTATCGAATATTGACATCCATAAATTCAAATGAGTTGGATGGAAACCTAGCTATTGTCTGCATCAAACCATGCTTCCGAACAAATGTCATTCACCATTCTGGGCAGCTCCAGCACAGCTCTCACTCCGAGCACGCTGCTGTCTGTGAGTGGCGGAGTAACGTAGACCTCAATCACGCTGCAGTGTTTGTGAGAGCTGCCAACTTCTACACCCCATTTACAGAGTGAGATTCCCTGACTACCTTTATCTCCCAAGGACTGTTGTTGAATCTTCCAAAAGTTTTGACATTTTTAGCACTTCCGTTTCTGACGCGCAGACTCAAACTATGCTTGATGACATTAGCAACCTGTCTGACAGATGTAAATCTTCTAGTAGCTGTGCGTGCAAACTGCCATCGTTAATCTTGCAGAGACGGCGAGCTTGAGCGGGGAGTTCTTTGGCGTGAGTGAGCAGGAGTAAGTATTTTAAATTTTTTTTAACTTTGAATTTTTTTATTTTTATTTTTTTATAGAGAGCAAGAAAGACCAAAGTTCATCTGGTAATCGTCCCGCCAGTAAGTGAAGAAAAAAAAACTATGATTAACAAAAACATAGCATTAATATTAATTATTAACCTGCATTTTATGTGAAACAGGATTAATGTTGTAAACCATTAATAATTAAACCAGACCTAATGTTTGCATGTTAATTCTAACATTGTTCTGCACACATTCACTAAATCCAGTCAGTCATGATCAGAGATGTATAGTAACGAAGTAGAACTACTTCACTACTGTACTTAAGTACTAAAAGGCGGTATCTGTACTTTACTAGAGTATTATTTTTTTCTCCTACTTCCACTTTTACTTCGGTACATATTTTCGCTGAGTTTAATACTTTTACTCCGATATTTTTTTAATGTGCTGCATCGTTACTCGTTACAATTATAATAATGTTACGAATCATTCCATTACAAACCACTGCCAGAACTGTAGATGGCAGGTTTGATGAAGCTGGCACATCATTGAGCGAAACAAGCGATTAAGAAGACTGTGCGTGCTGACTGAACTGCTGTGAAGAGAGAAATGAACATCGAGCCGAGCCAGATAATGACTCGTTCACGAGTCAAGAACCGGTTGCATCGGTTCTCGGATGACCAGTAACGTTAGTTCTTTCTGACAGTTCGATTCAATAAACCAGTTGAAGAAAACAGTTCATCGATTCTTTTGCGCTCGATGCAATGGCGTCATTGGCGTTGACTGCACCTGGGCTCATAACATTAACACAGAATCAGTTCAGAATCAATCACCAAAAGAATCAGTTCGGTTCAGACGCTCTGTGTGTCGGTTTGTTTCACGCTAAATCACACATGCGCAGTATCATCGGCTCCTCGGTTCACGAATCGGACGCGTCTGACAGAAACGGTTCTTGACTCGTGAACGAGTCATTATCTGGCTCGGCTCGGTGTTCATCTTCAGTTCTCTCTTCACAGCAGTTCAGTCAGTGTGCTGTTTGAGTCAATGAATTACTCCGGGATATTGGTTTGTTTTAACTCAGAGGGAGTGTCAGACACATTAAACAAGTTAACAGCTTAATTCATATGTGGATTAATGCGTATTGGAGACGCGAACTGTTTAAAACGATTCAGTTCAATTTGGTGGACTGTTTCAAAAAGATCCGGTTACATCGAATGATTCGTTCGCGAACCAGATATCACAAACTGCTTTGTTTTTAACTGTCTTACAACAGACACGGAAGAGAAGACAATGCTGAATAAAGTCGTAGTTTTTGCTATTTTTGGACCAAAATGTATTTTTGATGCTTCAAAAAATTCTAAATGACCCTCTGATGTCTTATGGGTTTGAAACAACATGAGGGTAAGTTATTAATGACATCATTTTGCAAATTGGGCTAACTAACCCTAGTAACCGTTTTTTGTTTACAAGAAGTTACAGTCAAAGGAATTGTGATTGTCCTTTAGGTTAATCATTTGAAATAGTAAAAACAATATGTTCAAACTTTTGACTACTTTCTTTAATAGCTACGTAACACAATACTTCTACTTTTACTTTCAGTACTTGAGTAGTAAATTTTTAAATAGACTACTTGCAATACTTAAGTACAAAAAATGTTGAATACTTTAGTACTTCTACTTAAGTGTGGTGTTTAAAGAGCACTTCAACTTCTACTCAAGTCACTTTTTTGATAGAGCACTTGTACTTTTACTCAAGTATGGGTCTCTAGTACTTTATACATCTCTGGTCATGATGATTGTGAAGGTTCAATCATTACATATTTATCACATCTAATATTATATGGGTGATGCTATTTTTAGGGAGCCAAAGGCGACGAAGTCCCAGTGGAGAACGGCCTAACAGTAAGTTCATTAAATTATAGCTATATTATAACCACAGACTTTATTTTTTTATTTTCTAAATATTTTCGTGAAAGAATAAATGAATGTGTTTTGTGTTCCAGTGTGTGATCTGAGGATTGTTCTTCTGGGGAAGAATGTATCAGAAAACAGCAGAGTCAGAAAGTCAATCCTGGGAATAAATGTGCATGAGAGTGATGCACTTATAGAGCAGCACAATGTGCTGAAAATCAGTGAAACAGTGAAGAACAGACACGTCACAGTCATTGACCCTCTTCATCTACTGAATCCTGACATCTCAGATCATCAGATCACACAGACAGTGAGAGAGTGTGTGTTACTGTCTGATCCAGGACCTCTTGTGTTCCTAATCATACTTCAGTATAAAGACTTCACCGAGGAGGACCTGAGAAAAGTGAAACATGTGCTCAACAAATTCAGTGGAGAAGCGATTAAACGTGTCATCATTGTCATGACTGATGAAGAGAGAGATTACTCATACATGAGTCCAGTAATAAAGCAGACAGCTATTCATCAGTTAATAAAGGAGTGTGGAGAAAGACATTTGGAGTTTGAAAGAGAAAACCCAGAATGGCAATCTGACATATTCAAGAGGTTTGATAAGATACTTCAGGAGAACAAGGAACAATATCTCACATGTGAAATATTTCATGATGCTGAAGGAACATCAGTAGATGAAGAGCAAATATCTCATGGTTCAGTCAGATCAGAGGAAAAATACATAGAGCGTTCTTATTACAAAGATGATGGAAAACTCGAACAGAGCAAGAGAAGTGAAGAAAGTCTAAGTATGTTTTCAGACTGTATCTTCTTATTAGGCTAATGGACTAGAATAACTAAAACTACATTTTAATGATAAAAAAAAAATCTTCCAAATAAAACAGGAGCTTGCATATTCAGTTTGACTATAAGCAGCACATATTTTGTCACTGTTATTAAACTTGTGGGATGTGCCCTGTGTCCTGGAAAGTTTCCAGCAGAGAGAGTTTCAAAAAACCTGTACTGTTAATCATTCTCAATGAATAAAGTGTACATGTAAATAATGTATAATGAAAAACTCAAAGGAAGTGAACTGGAACAAGAACTCAAGAATTAATTAAGGAACTAGGAGCAGCTTTAATGCTTTTGGACCAAATAACTAAATAAAAAATGCTTAGAAAATAAAAGCAACAACAACAAAACAGTTTATATGAAAAATGATTGCAGAATGGCAGAATACAGCATAACTATTTGTACAATGTCAGACATTCATGTTTTTTTGTTTTTGTTTGTTTTTTACAGTTGATATAAGAGAGTGGATTCACTCCAACTGTAAGTTGAAGCAACTATTGGAAGTTAAGAATTTCATATTCTAAAATGTGGTTGTTGTTTACGGAAGTCTAATGTTTTTAATATGTTTTTCGGTGCCAGCTAATTTCTCTGGAAAACAGAAGCTGAACCTGGTTCTGTGTGGAAGTGATCCAACATTTAAAGTCTCTGTGTCCAAACTTTTACATGGAAAAACTATAAAATCTTCACATCAGAGAGAGAGCAGTGAAGAGTGTGTGAAGAAAGATGAGAAGATTCATGGTCGTCAGATCAGTGTGATAGAGCTTCCAGCTCTGTCTCGTCTCTCAGAGGAGGAAGTGATGCGTGAGACTCTCAGCTGTGTGTCTCTCTGTCATCCTGGAGTTCATGTTTTCCTCCTCATTGTTCCTGTTGGTCCACTGACAGATGAAGACAAAACAGAAATAGAGAAGATACAGAAGAACTTTTATTCCAGAGAGCATTTCATAGTAATGTTTATCAGTGAAGGCACTGTTAAAAGTCCAGTGACAGACTTCATAAAAAAAAGCCCAGAATCTCAGAGGTTAATCAGTCATTGTGGAGGTCAGTACTGCGTGATGGGTTTAAAAGAGCATGAAAGCGCAAGACAGATCCCAGAACTACTGGATTATATTGAGAACATGAAGACTGAACCATATTCACTTCAGATGTACATGAAGGCTCAGGAGAACAGAGTCAGATGTGAAACAGAGGAGAAATATGAAGAGAAATTGATGAAGATGGAGGATGAAATCAAAGAGTTAAAGCAGAAGATTCAGTCAGGAGGTGAGGATTTTTTCATCATCAGAATGTAGAAACAGTTCGCTCACAATGATGTGTGTTCTCTAAGTCTGTTGTTAGAGGTTTCTCATGGATTGTCAGTGAAGAAAGTCTGTAGCTTCATGCCTTTTATATTTAAAAGGATAGTTCAACTAAAATGGAAATATGCTGCTAAATGTTTCACCCCCAGGCCATCCAAGATGTATAGGTGGATTTTTTTCTAAAGTAGAACAGTAAAGAAAGTGATTCATACACTGTATGTCTGTGGCTGCTGGACTCTGAACTTAAAAAATATATATAGAGAGAGATTTTTATATATATATATATATATATATATATATATATATATATATATATATATATATAGAGAGAGAGAGAGAGAGAGAGAGAGAGAGAGAGAGAGAATTGAATTTGAATTTGAAAAATAACTTTAATTCACAATCATCTTAATACACACAACATAAAACAAGCTGACAACAGGAAAAAAAAACTCCCTTGCAATACCAAATCTTCTCAAAAGTAAACAGATCATTCATATTTTTATAAAACTTGTAATCAATCAGCACTCTTGATTTTACCAATGTTAAAAAAGTGTCAATGATGTTTTGCCCATGTTTCTGTTCAATTTTATCCCTTCTAGTAATATATATTGCCATTTTTGCATACCCAATTATAAAATTCAGTAACTGACAAAAGTACTTATTTTTTTTACTATATTTAAAACCCAAAATAAACACAGTTTCCGTAAACAATTCATTAAAACCACAAAAACATTTTTCTAAAAAAACAAATAAAGGTATTAATCTAGCACATTGTACGAATGCATGAAAAATTGTTTCTCTTTGTAAACAGAAGGGACAATCATCATTAACTTCCACATTTAAAATCGAAACAAAAGAATTAACAGCTAAAATTCCATGAAGAATTCTCCATTGCAAATCCCCAACCTTTTTTGATAATGGCGGTTTATATAATACTCTCCATTCTGGTTTTTCATTTTCCTTTAAGCAAAAAAAAGATCTCCACGGTGTATCTGTTTTTCTTGCCAAATGATTCTTATTAAAACCCATTACACAGGCTCCATACAGTATTTTTCCTCTAGTAGATATTACGTCCAACCACTGGGAGTCCCAAGTTTTAAAAGGAAAACCATTAAAACCATCCAACTTTGGTGAGATCATCAAACAAGGGAAAAAATCACTTTCATCAGGAATGGACACTCCAGAAAAATAATCTTTCAACATTAAAACCTCTTCTGTTGTGAGGGTAGACTTTAACTTAGCTAAAAGAATTGCAACTAATCGAACAGATCTAGTGCCTAAAAAATCAGCTACTTTAACAGCATTGTCCAATTTCTCCCCAGCTATGTCCAGCAAATGTCTTAAAATAATCACTTTTGATTCTTTAAGCTTAAAACCACAATTATTGTCATTCACATCTAGCCGAGCTCCAAGAATTAAAGGTTCCTCCAGAAGCCAGTGAAGTGAGTTCGGGTTTTCAGATTTCTGAATATAAAAGAGACTCCAAACTTTAAAAAGACTCTTATAAAAAGGTGGAAATACAGACAAGTCCATTTTTAAAGGGTTTAGTAGAAACAGATGTTTGTTTAGTCCGAAACCTCCAAAACTTTGCAAGACAATATGGGCCATTACCCTCCAGCTGACATCTGATGCACCGTCTACAAGTCTCTGCAGAAACTGCAAACGAAAAGCAGCAGTTCTGCTCTGTAAATGAATCAGCCCTTGTCCTCCTTCTTCTTTCGGTAGATAAAGAACACTCTGCCGAATCCAGTGTAGTTTATCCCAGAAAAAGTCTACAATAATCGCTTGTATTTTCATTAGAAGTTGAGGAGGAGGATCAACACACGCCAATTTATGCCACAGTGAAGACGCGGAGCAGCCACTTCCATTTTTCCAAACGTCCTTTGATTTTTTCAACAACTCCTTCCCAATTCTTTTGTTGAGTCGTGTCATCACCTAAAAAAAACTCCCAAATATTTTAAACCACCTTCACCCCAGACCAAACCTTCTGGTATTTTTGGTTTACCATTTTTCCATTTACCAACCAAAAGTGTTTCACATTTCTTCCAATTCAATTTTGCCGAAGAAACAAGAGTAAAATCATTAATTAGATTAAATAAACTTTGCACATCTTTTTGTCCACTTACAAACACCATTACATCGTCAGCATAAGCAGATAAACATATATTTTTACTACAGTTAGGCAAATGTAATCCATCAATTTTTTCCCTTATTTTTTGTAATAAAGGTTCGATGGCCAAGGCATACAACATTCCAGATAGAGAGCACCCTTGTCTTACACCTCTTTTAACCTGAAATGGAGCACATAAACCGCCATTAATCTTCAATACACTTTCAATTTCACTATAGAGTGCCTGGACCATCATAATAAAATCTTTTTTAAAACCAAACGCTGCTAAAGTTTTCCACAAATAGGGGTGCTCAACCCTATCAAAAGCTTTCTCTTGGTCCAGTGAAATCATTCCAAAATCCAAATCCAGCAATTTTGACACCTCGAAAGCATCCCGAACTAAAGAGATGTTATCAACAATGGATCTGCGCGGAATACAGTAAGACTGGTCTGGATGTATTACTTGCCTTATTACTTCAGCCAATCTGTTTGCCAAAGCCTTAGAGAGCAGTTTATAATCACAACAAAGAAGTGATACAGGGCGCCAGTTCTTTATGTCTGTCAAGTCTCCTTTCTTTGGTATTAGCGTTATCACTGCTCTCCTGCAGCTCAACGGCAACATACTTTTTGCCAGACTATCACTCAGCACCTGTAACAAATCCGCTCCCATCTCTGCCCAGAAGGACTTGTAAAAGTCAATTGGAAGGCCGTCAATCCCAGGAGCTTTTCCCGACTCCATTTCATGAAGGGCCTTATATAACTCTCCCAGACTTAGCCCGCCTGAAAGAGCCACATTACCTTCTTCTGACATCTTTGGTAGGGAATTAAAAAAGTTACTGTCCTCATCACCTTCCATTGCATACTCACTTCTATACAAATCTTTGTAAAAATCAACTGCTCTCTTTCGAATATCACTAGGGTTCAACAAAAAATGACCCTCTTCTGATCGCAAGGCTTTAAACAATCTCTTCTGCCCATTTTTTTCTCTAAACAGAAAAAATGTTTTGACGGTGCATCCATATGATTTATATTTTGGAATCTTGATCTGACCAATGCGCCCTGTGTTCTGTATTCCAGCAGATCCGCTAACTGAGCTTTCTTTTTAAAAAATAGTTCCCAATGATTACTTGTACCAGTTGATTCAGCTATTTTTTTACACTCACTTAATTCATTCTCCAAAGTTTCCAGAGATCTTTTAAACTCTATAGTGACGTTGCGAGTGTATTGTTGACAAAACTGTCTAATTTTAACTTTACCAATGTCCCACCACTGTTGTATTGATCTAAAATTAGTCTTTGATTTTCTATAATTCTGCCAAAAATATTTAAAAGAATCTCTAAAAAAACTATCATTCAATAAAGAAATATTTAAATGCCAATAGGCGCTGCTAGGTTTAAATGAATTTAAAATAAAATTACATTGTACCATACTATGATCAGAAAAACCTATTGGGATTATAGAGCAATTCTTGAAAATATTAAACTGATGTGTAAAACCATACAACCTATCTAATCTGGCAAGGGAAATCATGTTTTCCCTCACATGAACCCATGTATATTGTCTTATATTTCCGTTTGACTGTCTCCAAATATCACAAAGATCAAACTTCTTAATGAAATGAATAAGACGTTTCTGAGACAACAAATGGGGTTTTACGTGGTTCCTATCCATCATATTTTCTGTGCAATTAAAATCTCCCCCCAAAAACAAATATTCCTCTTCCGAGCAATTTTGTAAAGTAGTACCCAATAAGTCTAAGAACAACAATCTTTCCATAGGGACTGTTGGAGCATAAATACAGATTATAATTAAAATATAACTTTCATAAACAGCTCTGATTTTTATTAGTCTTCCTTTCACAACTTCATCAATAACATAAGAAATTTGATTAAAACTCTTAGAAAAAATTACTGCAACTCCTGCACTTATTGAAGTGTTATGGCTTAAAACAGTCAGCCCCTCAAATTCTTTTTCCCAATCTGCTGCATTCCCCCCTTCACTATGTGTTTCTTGTAACATTAAAATATCAAGATTCTTCTGTTTCATTAATTCATTTATCATTCCTCTTTTCTTAATGTCTCTAGCACCCTTTATATTCAGGGTTGCTAGACGAACTTCACTCATGACAGAGAGGAGTAAAAAAAGCCCCCAAAAAACCACACTCATTAATGTGGAACATGAGCTTAACTTATTCAGCATCATTCTTGAGTTTCTCTACATTCCTCACCAATTTTTTAAACGATATACTTCTTTATTTGTGAAGCAACCTTCAACCATTAAATTCCTCGTTTTCTTAACAAACTGTGTTACATTAGGGAAATACTCTTGTACACACACCCCTCTCTTGTTCTTCGTTGACTTAAGGAATAATTTGATCTCTTCAGCATCATAGCTACGAACAGAGAAATCACTCAGAGACAACGCCACACTAGAATCTGATGATTCACCTTCACTTTCTGTTTCATTATCATCGTTACCAAATAAGTCAGCTTTCTTCACAACTTTCTTATTTTGAGACTTATCACTCATTTTTTCTTTTTCGAGGTGTTTTGAACAATTCTGTTCCTGTCTCCATCTCCACTTCCACACAATCAATTCCACTCTTAACCTGATTAACATCAGTCCCAGTAGTACCACCTTCTTTTTCTTTTTCAGGACGTTTTGATTGTTTTACATCAGATATCATATCAACTTTGTCTTTCTTTTCTGAATCTATACCAGACACATCAACAGAGTTTATTCCAGCTAACTTCTTGGAAATCACCACTTCAGTCTCCTTATTGTGGTCACCTTGCACCTCTGAGCTCAGTGAAACTATACCAGCTTCTCTACTCGTGCTTGGATTGGAGACCATGTCTCCTTTCTCAGTGACTTTCTTTTCTGAGCAGTTACGAATTAGGTGACCCGTTTTTCCACAAGAAAAGCACCTGGTTTTAGCAGTTGTTACAAAAATGATGTAATCAAATTCATCAGCCTTAAAACTAAGTTTAAGATCCAATTCCTCATCATCCTGAATTATCATGTATGCAAATCTCCTGAACGACACAATATGTTTCAAAAGGGGAGAATCCGTGCTAATCGGGATTTTTTAAATTGGGGATACCAATTTTCCATATCGTGATAAAGCTTCTGTTATTATTTCGTCACTGAGAAAGGGGGGAACATTAGATAAGGTGACCCTCTTAGAAGGTAGTGAAAGGGGAAGAACAGGAACAAACTCGCCACTAATTACAATCCCACGCTCAACTACTTCATTCACCTTTTCAACATTACTAAGAAAAATCACCATAGCGTTATTCATTCTCGATGCAGATAGAATACAACCATGTCCTACAACTTCGCCGATCGCTAAACAAATGTCCTCTACACTCGCCGCCAACGCCACTTTGACCGCATTGCGTCGCGTGAGTGTAGACAAAACCTGTGTAGCTGGGCTCGACAAACTAACAAACAAACAAAGAAAAAAGGCGGAAAAAGCAAAGATTTTTAGACACAAAAATCCACTTCACTCACCTGGCTCGCAATACACCACTCAAGCGCTCAAACACCCAAACATTTACTCACGCAAACCGCTCTCCTCAACGCACCTGCACCTGCATCCACTCCCTCGCGCAACAGTCACACCGGAAAGTGAGACAGAGAGAGAGAGAGAGAGAGAGAGAGAGAGGTTTTACAAAACTTTATTTAAAACAACACTAAATCTTCAACAATTCACATTATATAGAAGAAATAATTTTTTTACAAAAATTACATTTGCAAAACCAGATGTCCATCAGAAACAACACACAAAACCTCATTAACACACCACAGATCACTGAAACCCGTCTCATTGTTTACAAGACTATAATATACAAATTCTATCTTTAGTCTGCCAGCTACTAATTTCTTAAACATCACTTCAACATTAGTACTATTTAACTGTAAACCTCGATTTTTCCTGGTTTTCCATATTGTCAATTTCGCAGTTCCTATTAAATAATTTAACAGACACATCTTCCTTCTTTTTGAAAAATTATATTTCACACCCCCTATAAAAACTTCCTCTGAGAATTCTTCACCCAAAGCTTGAAACAGTCTACTAAGAACATCAAAAAGACCTTCCAATCTTTTACATTTTAAAAACAAATGTTCTAAATTCTCTTCCTCCCCACAGAACCTACATCCCACCCCTACTACTGGGTTCAGGTGTGCCACATGTTTGTCCGTAGCTATTGCACCATGAATTATTCTCCATTGAAGATCCGCTGTTCTTTTCTCGATTGGAGGTTTATACAGAGTTCTCCATCTATCTCTTACAAGAAAGTCTGCCTTCAACAAAACTGGCCACCTTGAGATCTTTTGTCCTCTGAGTAACACTTGATGTAAAACTTTTACTGCAGTGTTATATATGGCTTTCTTTGATGTTGTTTTAAACAAATCCAGTTGTGGAGTTTTAAAAGACAAAATTGAACCTGTGGATTCATCCTCTTGTCTTTCACCGACGACAGCAGCAACTCTTATTTTTGGAAAGTCCGGTTCATTACTTGGGTCTGACAGAAATCCTTGTCCAATGCTTTTCCTATAACCACTTGGTAATGCATTGACAATTTCTTCCACCAGCTTTTCCGTCAAGCGTGAGGACTTTAATCCTGTCAATTCTTTCAAGGTTTCCACAGATTCCCATCGGTCATTATTTAAAAGTTGCCCCAACTTCACAATGCCATGTCTTTGTAAACATGCACGCACGCTTACAGCTGACAAAAGTCTTGCCTGAATCATTGGGTTGAAAAACAAGCATTCCTCTCGTATCCAACTCCCAGATTCATCAACATCTCTTTCCACTTTAAAAACAGTTCTCCAAGAGTGCAACATTGACCGGTAAAAAGGTGTAATTTCGGACAGATTCACTTTATGCAGTTCCATTAAAAACAGATGTCTATCTAATTTAAGACCACCTGCTTTTTGTAGAATCATTTTTGCAGTCTCAGTCCAAGCTAAATCCTTACAATACAGAAACCTCTGTGCTGCTTGTATTCTAAAAGCAGAGATCTTGCTCCGCACATCCACCAGACCTTGACCTCCCTCGTACACTGGAAGGTAGAGAGCTGCCGCTTGAAAAAATCCACAAATATCCTCTGTATTTTGCAAATCAATTCTTCAGGTGGTTCCATTACAATGAGTCTATGCCATAAAGTTGAGGCAGCCAGATTGTTCACAACTAGAACTCTTCCTCTGTATGACATCAATGGTAATAGCGATTTCCATTTAAACAATCGGGCAGACACCTTTTCCAGCATTCCCTCCCAATTTCTATTCTGAAATTGCTTATTTCCAAAAAAACACCCAAGCATTTTCAGCCCATCCCTTTGCCACAACAATCCACCAGGTAGTTTTGGAGGTCCTTGCCCACCCTTCCACTGACCAATAATAAGTCCCTCACTTTTTCCCCAATTTACCCTAGCTGAAGATGCCTTTCCATAATTTCTCATTGTTTCAGTTAAAATATTAACATCATTTTGATTTGAAATAAAAACAGTTACATCATCAGCATAAGCTGATATGGAGATTCCACGCATGACATTAATTCCACTGAGATCTCTTCTTAGCCTGCACAGCAAAGGCTCAATAACAAGGCTATATAATTGTCCAGACAGTGGACAGCCTTGCCTGATCCCTTTTAACACAGGTATTGGTGCACTCAATCCTCCACCAGCTTTCACAATCACAAACACTTCAGAATATAACAGTTGAATATAAGATATAAAATTCTTTCCAAACCCAAAATTTTTCAAAACCTCATAAAGATATGTGTGATTAACTCTATCGAAAGCCTTCTCTTGGTCTAACGACAGAACACCCAGGTCAACATTATTGAATTGATTAAGATCAATGACATCTCTTAACAAAAAAAGATTGTCCAAAATTGACCTATTAGGAATACAGTATGTTTGATCCCTGTGAACTAATACTTCCAAAACATGTTTCAACCTATTTGCTAAACATTTTGAAATTATTTTATAGTCCATGCACAATAAAGAGACAGGTCTCCAGTTCTTTAGCAGGCACAAATCCCCCTTTTTAGGGAGCAAGGAAAGGACTGCTCTTCGACAGCTTACAGGAAGTACCTTATTCCTTACACTTTCCAATAAAACTTCATACAAGTCACTTCCAAGTACATTCCAGAATGTCTGATAAAACTCTGCCGGCAAGCCATCAATCCCTGGTGAACGGCCATTTGATAACTGTCTCATTGCCTCGGTGATCTCCTGGAAAGTAATCTGTCCATCCAAGGATTCCTTCTGTTCAATTGTCAATTTCGGTAGATCACTCAGCAAATCAGACATACATTCAAGATCACAAGTCTCAACATCATACAGATCCGTATAGAAATTGACTGCCAGTTTCCTTATTTCCAATGGGTCAGAGGTTATGGCCCCGTCAGGCCGCCGAAGATGATACATTTGCTTTTGCTGCACACTTTTCTTTTCAAGATTAAAAAAATATGAGGAAGGAGCATCCATGTCTTTAATAGAACAAATTCTTGCTCTTATTAATGCTCCTTTCACTTGTTCTTGTAATAATGAACCAAGTTCTTTCTTTTTATTCAAATGTTCATTTTTTATCCTTCCATCATCCTTATTAATCACAAGAATATTCTCCAAAGATTGTATATCCCTTTGAAGTTTTTGTACCGCTGCTTTCACCATGGAAGTAGAATGTGAACTATAATTCTGACAAAAGGTTCTTATGTTTGCTTTACCGACCTCCCACCACATAAGCACGTTTTCAAAAGAAACCTTTTTTAACTTCCAGTCATTCCAAAAGAATATAAAATTCTCACAAAATAAAGCATCTTGTAATAGTTTAGTATTAAAATGCCAAAAATAGTTTGGTTTTGAAGTTTTTTTCATATTCAAAGTAAACAATATCAAATGGTGATCTGAAAAACCAACGGGAAAAATAGAAACCTCAGCTATTTTATTATTCCATTCTTTACCTATATAAAATCTATCTAATCTAGCTCCGCTTACCCTATTATTAGATGCTTTGAGCCAAGTATACTGTTTTCTTCTTCTCCAAATATCTATTAAATCAAACTTTTTAAAAATTTTTAACAATACAACACTTGACTCATGATGGGGTTCTTCTCCCTTTTCTATCAAGAATAAAATCAATAGTGCAATTCCAGTCACCTCCAATGATTGTACAAACATCGTCATCAATTTTTTGAATAGCACTCCTCAATTGTAAAAAAGACCTCACACGCTCAGGTCCATTGTTGGATGCATAAACATTTATCAGTACAAATACAAATCCCTCATATTTGATTTTTAACAACAATATTCTTCCTTTTACAATTTCTTCAACAGCTAAAATATTAACATTCATTCCTTTAGCAAATAAAATGGCTATGCCAGCACTCATATTTGTCCCATGACTTAAAACACTCGTTCCTTCCCACCATCTACTCCATTCAGATTCATTGTCTACACTTGAGTGTGTTTCCTGTAAGAAAGCTACATTAATTTTTTTAATACCAAATAACTCCGATACCATTGCTAATTTATTACCATCTCTACCCCCATTAATATTTAAAGAGCCAACCCTCAACAGCTCCATGGAAGAAAGAAAATATAAAGAGGATAGAAAAAGAACAAAAAAACAAAGAGAAATGTTCACCACATGTGACTTAAACATTTGATTTGTTTTGAGAAACGCTTATTTTATCCCTTCTTAGCTTTGTTAACATCTTCTTCAACCTGAATCTTTTTTGTTTGCTTAACGCATCAAAGCTAACATTTCTCTGCAACAATTTCACTGTATGTATGAATTTATTCTCATCAGGAAAAAATTCTTTAACTTCAACAGTTCTTCCAAAGGTCTCATCCAGGAAGTTATTTATATCTTGCAATTTATACACATCGTCCACACTTCCACACTGTGATCCAATGTCAGATATATCAGAGAAAGCATCATCATCTCTCATCCCCGAATCAGCATCACACATTTCACCAGAATTAGACATTTCAGAATTTTCATTAAAAACCCTTTCAACGCTAACCGTAGCTACATCATCATTCAGTACACTAGCGTCCTCCAATTCAGAAATATCATTATTTTTACCAGAATAAACCATTTCATGGACATTCTCAGTCTGACTTTCACTCACTCCATTACTGTCGATGTTCCTCTGTGATCCAGCTTGAGGCTGCACATCCTCAGAAGCTGACTTGCTGCTCTCACCAGCAGTAGAAGTACTAGGCCTAACTTCAAGTTCACTAACCTGGGCCTTGTGTGGACATGCGTGCCGTTTATGCCCAATGTCCCCGCACTCAAAACATTTCAGACTACCCGTGTTTGCGTAAATAAAATACGCTTTCCCTTCATGCATGACTCTGAACGAAATGTCCAGCTCTGGTTCATTTAAGAACATAAACACCTGCCGCCTGAAAGACATAACGTGTTTAAGAGCAGCGTTTTTACACCCCAGCGGGATCATCTTAATCTCACTAGCCTTTTTTCCATATCGCGACAAAGCTTTCTCAATTTCGTCATTTCTAATAAAATGCGGCACATTGGATATCGTAACTCTCGTTGTCGGAGCAACAAGCGGTGAGATAATAAGAAAATCACCACTTACCACAATTCCGTCGCTTATCAACTGATTTACTATGTCTTCCTTCTCGACAAAAACCACCACTGCTTTATTCATCCTGGATGCTGTAGTAATGTTCTCATACCCAACTCTTTCACCGATTGCCAGCAACACGTCTTCAACAGTGACGCCCTGAGCTGGTACACACCTGATTCCATGGCGGAGCGACACCTGTGACACTGTCCTCGCAGGGACAGACGCCATCCCAGTGCTGCCTCAAAAACTCACAAACACTCACAAAACAAATCAGATGTTATTTTTAGAAAAACAACCAAACATTCATAGACTTAGAAACATAAAAAAAACAAACAAACCAAAAAAACAAACAAAATATATGTGGAAAAAAAAAACCCAAAATCAGCCTTCCTCTCCTCGTGAACACCCTCACACGTACCCCAACCCTTCCCAGCATGCACCGAGAGAGAGAGAGAGAGAGAGGATTAAATTACTTTATTTATACCATACAGGTAAAACCAAACTGTGTAACACTTTTACATTCATACAATTCATAAATCACAATTTAAACTTTGATCACAACAAAATAGTTAAAAACTGACCACTAAATCATAATTTTCATTAACTGTGCATAGTACCTCATTTACAGCCCATATATTTACAAACATTGGCAAGCATCCTACAAGTTTATAGTATGCATATTCAATCTTAAGTTTTGATTTCACCAACCCCATAAACATGAACAAGGGATCTAAACTGTCTTTGCCCAACATCTTTGTTTTCCAAATAGCCAACTTGGCAATACCAAACACATAATTTCATAAAACCAAAGCATTTTTGTGACTGAGTATTTTGGTCCACATATAAACAGTTGATAAGAAAAATCTTCACATATGGCTGATGCCCAATGGGTTAAAACAGTGAACAAATTTCCCAGCCGTGCACATTGCACAAACAAATGAAAAACAGATTCACTTTCAGAACAAAAAGTACATCCCTCTGTTGTATTTGGATTGAGGTGCACCACATGTCTATTCGTTGCACCATGAACTATTCTCCATTGCAAATCGCCTGTTCGTTTGTCAATTGGGCGATTATACAATGACCGCCAACAGCCTTTTGGGGAGGTATTATCTCTAAAAATTCAGTCCATCTAGATGAAGTCACTCCAGACAAAAATTGTGCATTGGTTATTTTGACACAAGTCACATTTAATGCCGTCTTCTCAGCAGACTCAAAACTGCCCAGTTGAGGAGTATTGAAAGACAATATAAGGTTTTCCTTCTCCTGCCATTGTCCTGAATTAGCAGTTACCATTAAGTTTAATTAAATCGAGTAGATTTTATCCCAGTTCTCTCACTCAGATTGTCTAAACTGATACTTAGAAGATGGCCCAATTTCACACATCCAGCTGTTATCAGTCGTGATGTCACATTTGCGCAGCATAAATGTCTAGAGGGTAAAAATGGATTAAAAAACAATGGTTCTTCAAAAAGCCAATGACTTGCACTCATTTCAGCTGATCTTGACACACAAAATACTTTCCAAGCTTCCATCAAAGACCTGTAGAAGGGGGTCAGATCTATTAAATTTGTTTAATTTAAGTCCATTAGGAACAAGTGTCTATCAATTGCCATATTTCCTGCCTTTCTTAACAATGCAACTGCTGTATTTTGCCAAGCAATATCATTGGTGTAAAGTGGTCTTTTAACAGCTTGCAGGCAAAATGCCATAAGTCTAGATTTGATGTCCACAAGATTTGATGCCCCCCTTCTTGAACTGGCAAACCCAATGCTGTCCAGACCAGAAGAATGTCTCTAGTTTCCTTTGGATTTCTTTAATTAATCCAGCAGGTGGTTGTAGCACAATAAATCTGTGCCACAAAGCGGAAGCAATTAAATTATAAGCAACTTAAACTCTCCCCCTATAAGACATCTGTGGCAACAGCCATCTCCATTTCGACAGTCAGGTGCACACTCTCTCTAATGCTCCTTCCCAGTTCTGTTTTTGATACTCCTCAGATCCCAAAAGCGCACCCAAAATTTTTAATCCCCTTGTGTTCCAACTTAAACTACTGGGTAGTTTTGGAAACCTTTTTAAACCTCTATAACCTGCCCAAAAGGCTTCAGTCTTTTCCCAGTTTACTTTGGCTGATGACGTCTTTTCATACATGTCAATTGTCTTAATTAAAACATCAATAACAATTCGATCATTGACAAAAATTGTGACATCATCAGCATAAGCAGTAACCATAATGCTTGAAACCTGAGGCATAATGGGTATTGAAAAGCCAGTTAAAGCTTTTCGTATATGAAGGAGAAAAGGTTCAATTGCAATACTGTACAATTGTCCTGTTAAGGGACAGCCTTGTCTGATACCTCTTGAAACTGAAATGGGCCTGCTTAAGCCACCACCCAGCTTAACCATCCAAGAAGCTCCATTATATAAAAGTTGAATCCATTTTATAAATTTTTTACCAAAACTTTCAAGTAAATTAAAGCGGTAGTTATGTCTACACGATCAAATGCTTTTTCTTGATCTAATGTTAATACTCCAATCTCTTCATTATATGTTTTACAAATATCCAAGACATCTCTCACCAGGAAAAAATTGTCCATTATTGATCGGTTTGGGATACAGTAGGTTTGGTCTTGGTGGATTATGAAATGTAGATACTTCTTAAGTCTGTTATCAATACATTTAGATTTAAGTTTGTATTCTGTTGTAAACAAGGCGACAGGTCTCTAGTTTTTTAGGAGAGTTAAGTTTCCCTTTTTTGGTAAAAGAGACAATACAGCACGTTGACATGAAGTTGGTAAAAATCCATCTCTGTAACTTTAACAAAATACTCCAAAGAGGTCCATACCAATGCATTTCCAAAAATGTTTATAAAATTCAGAAGTCAGTCCATCAATGCCAGGAGAACGGCAAGGTTTTAACTGTCCAAGAGCATCACTGAGTTCATGAAAATAAATTTTATTTTCCAAAGCAGTCTTTGATTTACAGTCTATCTTTGGCAGATCTTGACACAGCTGTGCAGCACAATCAGAGTTACATTCATCAGCCTTATATAGTCAAGAATAAAAATCAACAGCATGACGACGCATTTCTGTAATGTTGGTTATTTTCCCATCAGGAAGGCGCAAACATGTCATTTGTTTGTGCTGTGCCACTGATCTTTCCAGATTAAAAAAGAAAGTACTTGAAGCATCCATTTCAGCAACTGATGTAAACCGTGCCCTTACCAATGCTGCCTTCACCCTTTCATTCAATAAAGAACTTAACTGTGACTTCTTCTGCTGCAAATTATTTATCATAGTTTGATCATTTCTTTGTAATGCAGCAGTTTCTATAGAATCTATGTCTTTTTCAAGTCTTTGAACTGTTTCTCCTTCTATGACAGTGGAATGAATATGCAGTATATTGTGGACAATATGTTCTAATATGAATTTTGCCAACTTCCCACCACTGCTTTAAATTTTCAAAAACCTTCTTGGTTCTCCATTGATTCCAAAAAGTTATAAAATGTTTGCAAAAAGATACATCTTGCAATAATTTAGCATTGAAATGCCAATATGTGAGTGAGTGTACCATATTAATTGAAATAAACACCAGGTGGTGATCAGAAAATCCCACAGGACAAATACAACAATCAATGATTCTAAGTGCTTTAAGTGGGACGGTACGCACCGGTACTCAGTACCGCCACTTCCAAAAATAGCTCTTGAGCGTACCGCCACCTCTCCGTGTGACCAGAACGTGCTTTTAGCGTACTGTTACGCTCATTTGGACATCTGTTTAAATAGAGATTTTAATTTTTTGCCTGCGCTGCTGCTTTTCAGAGCGCCCTTCACAATGCAAGCTTCCTAATTCGTCCCACCGAGAGCAAAGACTACATTACCCATACACCCTTGAATTTTACAATTTAAAAGCACATGTATCGCTTTCGCCGCTGTCAGTAATAACTCAGCATGACCAGAGAGGGTGTGTGAAATGCGCATACTCAGCTCGATAAGATATATATATATTAGGGGTGTAACGATACGTGTATTCGTATTGAACCGTTCGGTACGACGCTTTCGGTTCGGTACGCGGTACGCATTATGTATACCGAACGGTTCGTTGGAGTAATTAATTATATTTGAAAAAAAAAAAAAAAGAGAGAGAAAGAAATATAATGATATGCGTTCAACAAGGTAGCCCAATAACCCAAACAACGTAACAGGCAACGCCCCTGACACTCCCGAAGAAGAAAAAAACACCATCTTATATGTTTATGTTAGGCTACTCAGCAGGCGCTCGCTCACTCAGTACACGCTGAAGGCTCGTTGCAAAATAGCCAATGCGTTTAACAGACTAGAAATGAGAAGATCCCCCAATAACCAACAGGTCTGGTGTTTGGGTGCACTTTGGATTCCCTTTAAGCTATAATGGTGATGGCAAGAGAGTGGTGGATAAAAAAACAACGGTATGTCGCATCTGCAACATGACAGGGTACACCAGCGGGAATACAAAAAAAAAAAAAAAAAAAAACCAGCGGGAATATCTGGGATATATGGGTCAGTACTATCTGGGAAAAGACGGAAAAAAAGGAGAAACATGCACGCAGCAAACTATCCCTGCAGCATTTAGACACTATAGCTTACAGGGAATCCAACCCAAACACCAGACCTGTTGGTTATTTTAGGATCTTATATTTCTGGTCTGTTAAATGCATTAGACATTTTGCAACGAGCCTTCAGCGCGTGCTGAGTGAGCGAGCGCCTTAGGGGCCGTTCACATATCGTGCCTAAAAACCATAGACAGTAAAAGAAAACGCATGGAAAACGCTAAGCGCGTCTTTCTCCTCCTTTCCAAATCGCTCGGGCAGAAGCGCTCATGAGGCGTCTGTCTTTGCTAAGCAACAATGACGTGCTCTCTCCATGAGACGCGGAAATTTCAGCGAAGGATAAATGGATTTGCAGCTCTAAAAATCGCTTGCAGTAGCTCTGCTACTGAATTTATTTCAAAATTGCAATCCATATACAACTATGATCAGCTGTTCCTTCATCTTGGCTGAGCTCTCAACGTTGTTACGGGAAAGGATGAAGCTGATTGGTTGGTTCTTGTCACATGACCCGCGGTGCGCTTGCGGCATTCTGAAAAGTTGAGATGTTTTTACATTTTGCTGTATCTAAAACGTATCGAACCGAACCGAACCGAACCGAACCGTGACATCAGTGTATCGTATCGAACCGAACCGTGAATTTTGTGAACCGTTACACCCCTAATATATATATATATATATATATATATATATATATATATATATATATATATATATATATATATATATATATATATAGAAAAATTTATCCGTTCCCTCATTTGTCGGATGTGTTGGATGATGGTACGATGAGGGGCCGGCTGCTGCTCCCACGGTTCCCGGGCCACGTTCAAGAGGCCCCGAGGTTGATGGCCGAATAGGAGCTCGAAGGGGGTGAAGCCAGTTGAGGCCTCAGGAACTTTGCGGATCCCAAAGAGCACGTAGGGGATCATGAGGTCCCAATCCCGCTTGTCCTCCGCCGCTACACGTCTGAGCATTTGCTTGAGGGTTTGGTTAAATCTCTCTACGAGCCCATCGGTCTGGGGGTGATAAACGGTGGTCCTCAACTGCTTCACCCGCAGCAGCCGGCAGAGGTCCGCCATTAGCCGGGACATGAAGGGGGTTCCCTGGTCAGTCAGGATCTCCGAGGGGAGGCCGACTCGGCTGGCCAGCAGAAACAGCTCCTGGGCGATGGACTTCGCGGTGGCCTTCCGTAGGGGGACTGCTTCTGGGTACCGGGTGGCATAGTCGATGATGACCAGGATGTGCTCATGCCCTCGGGCAGACTTCGGCAATGGCCCCACTATGTCCATTCCAATCCGCTCGAAGGGCACCTCGATGATAGGCAGCGGGATGAGCGGGCTGGGGGGAGGAGTCCTGGGCGACGTGGCCTGAGAGGTCGGGCAGGCTTGGCAGAACCGCTTTACTTTGGCCTCCAGGCCCAGCCAGTGGAAGCGGTCGCGGATGCGTTGAGTGGTGTTGGCTGCTGCGAGGTGTCCTGCCATGGGGTGGGAATGTGCCAGTTCTAGGATGGTCTCTGTCTTGGCTCGAGGCATGACTAGTAACTTATATCTAAGGTCTATAGGTTTAGATACCTATAGAGGTGCGGTCACAATTTCCTCTACCTTCATCACAGCACGGTCAAAAAGTTTGTTTGACCTTCCATTGCGCACCTGTAACTCATCAGCAGTTGGCTTAAATGTACTCAAAAATACTCATATGCCCTCTAGTGTCACAAACACAAATTACAATGAAATGGCTCCAACATACCTGCCCCTAATTGTTAATGATGTAGGGCATAAACAATTAAATTCATATATTTACATATAAGGAGCCAATCAACAGTTCATTTTACATAAGTGAATTACCTTTTATTTCTTATTATGCAAGAATCAGTGTCCAACGAGTATGCCTTCTCTAAATGGACTGACCTACTGGCCATGCATGTAAAGATTAAGCCATAGAATTTCACACAAGTGCAACCTCTTTTTACATCAATTGGGCCAAAATAATCTACTCCTACATTAGAAAATGGAGGTAGATCTGCAGTTACTCTTTCTGTGGGCATGTCCGCCATTTTTTGCTCTCCTAGCTTACCTTTGTGTGGTTTGCAGAAGGTACAGCTTGAAATAATTTTTCTGGCTGTTGCATTGGCATGGGTAATCCAATATTTCTCTCTTAATTTATAGAGCATGTAGTTTCTCCCACTATGGCCACTTTGCACATGAATATGCCTAAGAATCAGTTTGGAAATATGCTGATCTTTAGATAAAATAACAGGATGTTTCCTTTCTTCAGGCATTGGAGTTTTGCATAACCTCCCACCGATTCTCAGAAATCCATCTTGTAGAATTGGACTTAATTTGTGAATAGAACTGTCTTTTCTGATTCCAGATCTTCCAGATTTCAGTGATGAAATCTCCATGCTAAACTTTTCCCATTGACAGAACTGAATAAAAGCATTTTCCGCCTCGGAAAGGTCATCTGAAGACAAGCACTGTCCAACAAACAAAGCTTTGGTTTGTTGCAACCCTTGTTCCAAGTCATTGGAATTATTTAAAGTGATCAATTGTTTTCTTTGGCGACTTAATTCACGTAGAACTTTCTTTACTTTCAAGATCCATGCAACTGCTGTCTTGAGTATTTTCCAATCAGAAAAGTAATTGATCAGCTTATGGGTTGCATTGTTGGTGTCCTCAACTATTCTGTCCCTGATGCAAGTATGTTGCACCTCAACAGATAGTTAAACAGGATGAGGGTTGAAGAAAAAGTCGAAACCAAAAAAGGTTATTTTTCTGTGTTTTACTTAGAAATCTTCTTTCCCACAACGTACATTTTTGTGAAACTACAATACAAACAGAAAATGTACATTAAGTATTAAGTATGAATAAAAGTAAATAGTAAGAAAGACAACAATAGTCTTCTTTGAAATGTACAGCAAATGTTTTCTTAAATCCTATGAAATACTATTTTTTTAACATGGATGATATTAACTAATCAAACTTACAGATGATGGCCTCTTTGGCATGAAATAACAGAAGAATATATATTTTATCAGAGAGACATCTGCTGCTGCATCACTGCTGTGGAGAAGTGAAAACTAAGATGGCCACCACGACCTCTAACCTAAGTCACATGATGCATCTTAACCAATTAAATAAAACCAAAATTAAATGACTGCATAAATAGTCAGAACATCAACACTTAGAACATTTGTTGAGAGCTCTTTCTTGGGTCCTGGATCATCATCAACAATGTATGATTCAATGTTTTTATTTGACCACTTAAGAACTGGTTATCTTAAAAACTCTGGTCCATTTAACCATCTTTTGTTGGTTATGAGCTGCTGTACAGCCATTCCCCTGGATTCATCACCTGCAGGGTTTTGTGAAGTATGAATATACCTCCACTGTGTCACATCTGAAGCTTCTCTGATCGCAGAGATCCTATTCACCACAAAGCTATGGAATCTCGTTTTCATTCCTTATGTACTTCAGGACAGAGGTGCTATCAGTCCATAAACAAGAATTTTCCGGTTGGAGCTGAATTTGTTCTCTGAGCATTTTGCCAATGTGAATTGCTAGGATTGCAGCCATCAACCCTAAAGTAGGAATGGTAACTGGTTTTAGAGGTGCCACTCTGGCTTTGCCAAGCAGAAAGGAAATGTGAACAACATTGTTACTATTCTGCAGCCTCAAGTAGGTGACAGATCCATATCCACTTCCACTGGCATCTGAAAAATGGTGTAGTTGGGAACTAACCGTTTGTCCAAAATCCCCTGGCTTCAGACATCTTTCAACATTAAAAGTACTTAACTGATCCAAGTCAGCAATCCACTTAACCCACCTTTGTTCAAGAACTCATCATCCCAGTTATGGTTTGTTCTGCACAACTCCTGGAGGATAAGATTGACTGGAAGTGGTGCAAGATATCCTAAAGTATCATACACTGAACTAATCACTGACAATATGCCACGTCTAGCTGGCATTCTTTCTTTGCAAACATTTTTTAAATGCACAGTTTCAATTACCTCTTCATTAAAGCAGTGCTGATTGTATTTTGCAGTTCTCCTCAGGGAGATACATGCACAACTTGGGGATGAAACTGCTCCAAATAAATGAACAGTCATTCTGAAGACAACAACATCTTGTGTTACATCTCCGCCTGGCCACCATAGGAAACGAAGAAAGTCTTTGTCTTCCTCTGCCATTCTGACCTGGTAAAACATTGCTCTGATGTCAGTCATGAAAGCAACACATTCTTGTCTGAACCTCAGAAGAACAACAATTAAAGAGCTTGTCAGATTTGGGCCCTGTAGAAGTTGACTGTTTAATGATGTGCCTTGGTGTTTTGCTCCACAATCAAATACTACTCGTAATTTGCCTTTATGAGGGTGCACCATGATGTGGAATGTACCAAACCTTACCGTCACATCCATCCATGTCTTCCTCTGCCACTCTGACCTGGTAAAACATTGCTCTGATGTCAGTCATGAAAGCAACACATTCTTGTCTGAACCTCAGAAGAACGCCAATTAAAGAGCTTGTCAGGTTTGGGCCCTGTAGAAGTTGACTGTTTAATGATGTGCCTTGGTATTTTGCTCCACAATCAAATACTACTCGTAATTTGCCTTTATGAGTGTGCACCATGATGTGAGATGTACCAAACCTTACCGTCACATCGATCCAATTGATGTTCTGGCACTTTCTCAGCATAGCCTTGGATAATCATATTGTTGAGAAAGTCTGCATATTCTTGTTGAAACTTTAAATTCCTTTCAAACTTTCTCTTTATCCCAACAAGACGCTGTTTGACAATGTTAAAATTGATGGACACAAAAATATCTTTGTTTTTGAAAGGCAGCTTTACACTGTAATGTCCATCTTTAAAGCTCACAGAGATCTCCATGATTTCCATGAATTTTGCATCCTCTCGACATTTCCTCTTTGTCCTCTGACATCTTCTCATTGAAATCATGCTGGTATTGCTTTTCCAATAGCAACTCCAAGGTTTCAACAGAGATCCTATTTACTCTAGCAATATGTTCATTTTGATAACTGCCTAGAGAACCATTAAGGCCCCACTCCAAAAGGGTTGTATGGCATAGGGACCAGCTCCCTGACTATTTACTACTTTCCACAGCTCAAGTAATTTGGAGGCATTGGTACCTATCAACAACTCTACTTCAGCTTGAATCTGTGGAATGTGAATACCATCAAGATATGGCTATTTAGCTAGGTCTTCCTGACTGACCGTGTTAGATTGGTTTACAGGCATTTGCTTCTGTGTGTAAACTTCTGGTAACCCATAAAAATCTTTTCCAGAAAGACTTGAAATCTCCAAGTTGTTTACCACATAGCTTGAGACCGTTGTTTTGGGACTCATTGTAAGCAAGCAAATTTTTGTTTTTTGTCCATTCAGGTGAAGCTTCTTAATCAAACTTTCAGAACAGAAAGTAGAGTTACTGCCTGTGTCCAAAAATGCATAGGTCTGGAAAATCTTGTTGACCATTGCAGACTTTACTTGGACTGGAAGGATAGGTAATATACCACTGCTACCCCCGGCCCCTATATGACCACATGTTTGGGCAGATACAAGCGTGTTGTTGATAGTTGGTCCTACATACTGCTCATTGGTTGTGTTGACAGCTTTATCAACTTTGAACTCTTTAAAATGAAGGTGAAGAACACTGGCGTGTTTTTGGTTGCACACTTTGCAAGTCAAGCGCCTTTTACACTCTTTGCTCAGGTGTCCAACATGTAAGCAACCAAAACAGACAGCTTTTTCCTTTATAAAGTTGACCTTTTCCCTATGTTTCTTCTTTTCAAACTCTTTACATTGCTCCAAAGAATGATTTTGTGAACAGAACAAACAGGTGGTGGAGATACACTTGAACCGGCTGATTGACTGTTCAGCATTTGCCTTTTGGATTTCACCCACAATGGTTTTGTCAACGTTGGTGACACTGGTAGCAAAACTTTCCCCTCTCAACTTAGGCTTTGACTGGGATTGTGATTTCCATTTGTAGACATCTTTGGGTTTACCAATTGTTCTCATCTCTACATTTTGAATGGACCCAAATACTGGATCTGTAATGATTTTAATTTGGTATTCAATGAAGTTGACAACATCACTAAATTTGGCTCCTCGTTTCTGTCGTTCCATGATATCACAAGCAGTTGTTCTCCATTTTTCTCTAAGTTTAAATGGAAGCTTTAAAATTACTGCTCTCATATTTGTTGGCATGTCTAGTTCTTGCATGTACTGTAGATCTGCCATTGCATTGCAACAACCACATAAAAAAAGTGCATAATCTTGAAGAGCTGTAATATCTTCGTACCAGATCATAGGCCATCCAAGCACTTTTTTCATATATGCAGCAGAAACAACTGCTGTTTAAGCATAGCTTTAGCTGTATCATAACCTCTTTCAGGTGCCATATTCATTTAGCTTCGAACTATTTCTCTTGGGCGCCCTCTTGTTTACCTTTCAAGAAAGTACAAGCAGTCACCTTTGTTATTCTTTTTTCCTCCACAAAATGTTTAAAAACTTTGGTAAACAAACTGAATTGCAATGGATCCCCTTCAAACACTGGGATCTCACGTGGTGGCAAGTGTTGATACTTTTGCTGCTGTATTAGCAGGTCTGGTATTCATTGATGTTTTGAAGTATATTCTGTGTGAAACCAAACCTTCGACCATCTACTGAAGATTTTTGAAGGCTGCGATTTTTACATCGATATCCATTTGTTCCTTACGTTTCTCCTACATTTTCAACTGTTGCTCAATATCATGCTTCGCTTTTAAAGACTTTGCTTGAGCGACAAGAGCAGCCTTTTTTTGCTTCAAGCTGAATGCGTGAAAGTTGCACAGAGGCATTGGATTTGCTGGAGCGAGAACTGTGGTGGCTACTTTTGTGGCTTGAAGTGCGACTGCTGACCCTTGTTTCTACATTTGAAACGCTATCACTGGGTTCAATTTCACTGGCAGCATGATCACATTCCTCCTGTAGCTTATCCAACCATTTATTTACCACAGTGCTGAATTCCGCAACCCATAACATTTTTGCTTTAAACCAGGTTTCATGCCTGTCTTTCTCTTCATCAGGCAATAAAACAATCAGAGACTTGTGTGCTTCTTTTGCTTCTTTGCATTGTGTTATAAACTTTTCAAACATACTTCCATCCATCCATCCATCCATCATCTTCCGCTTATTCGGGGCCGGGTCGCAGGGGCAACAGTCTAAGCAGAGACGCCCAGACTTCCCTCTCCCTAGCCACTTCTTCCAGCTCTTCCGAGGGGACCCCGAGGCGTTCCCAGGCCAGCCGGGAGACATAATCCCTCCAGCATGTCCTAGGTCTTCCCCGGGGCCTCCTCCCGGTGAGACGTGCCTAGAACACCTCCCTGGGAAGGTGTCCAGGAGGCATCCGAAATAGATGCCCGAGCCACCTCAGCTGGCTCCTCTCGATGTGGAGGAGCAACGGCTCTACTCTGAGCTCCTCCCGAGTTCAGAGTAGAACTCGGGAGGAGTTCTCCCACAGCTCATGACCATAGATGAGAGTAGGAACGTAGATTGACCGGTAAATAGAGAGCTTTGCCTTACAGCTCAGCTCCTTCTTCACCACGACAGACCGGTACAGCGACCGCATTACTGCAGAAGCTGCACCGATCCGTCTGTCAATCTCACGTTCCATCCTTCCCTCACTCGTGAACAAGACCCCAAGATACCTGAACTCCTCCACTTGAGGCAGGAACTCTCCACCAACCTGAAGTGGGCAATCCACCCTTTTCCGACGGAGAACCATGGCCTCGGACTTGGAGGTGCTGATTCTCATCCCAGCCGATTCACACTCGGCTGCAAACCGTCCCAGTGCACGCTGAAGGTCCTGGTCTGAGGAGGCCAACACGACAACATCATCCGCAAAAAGCAGCGACGAAATCGTATGGTCCCCAAACCGGACACTCTCCGGCCCTTGGCTGCACCTAGAAATTCTGTTCATAAAAATTATAAACAGAACCGGTGACAAAGGGCAGCCCTGCCGGAGTCCAACATGCACCGGGAACAGGTCTGACTTACTGCCGGCAATGCGAACCAAGCTCTTTTTCTTACGGATGATTCAACATTTTCTCCCACTGCATTCTGAGTTTGAGCCTCTTTTCATTCGGATGATTCAACATTATCCTCCTCTGCATTATGAGTTTGAGCCTCATCATGCTCAATTTCAGAATTATGAAACTCCTTTTCATCTGCCATTTTTAAACCTTTAAATACTCACTGCATATTTACATAAACATCACCTCAGACATCATAAACATGGGTAAATAATTATTATTGTTTTGTGCGCACAATTTTTTTTATGGCCATTTACAGTGGCGTAGCAAGTCAGTCCTGGGCCCATATGTAAAAAAAAAAATATGGGCCCCCTTAACTTAAGAACAACTTTGAGTGGGATGCCAGGTGTGAAAAAAAAAAAAAAATGTTTTAAACTACTGATCTTGGCACGATGGCCTAAAATGTAAAAACATAAAAGGACTCAGTCATTTTGGCACGGCGGCCAAAAATGTTAAAACACAATTACTACTCACTCATTTTAGTTGCATTCTCCGGGGCTTTCTTTAGGCAAATTCATAATTCAACCACGATGAACGTGGTGTTTAATTCACGGCTTCGTGCATTCTCGATGGAAAGAGTTGCCGGTCCCGATAGTCTGTTTTGCGACATGGTGCTCCGCAAATAATTTTGTATTAGTTTCAGTTTTGAAAATGAGCGCTCCGCTGAAGCAACAGTAACAGGGATGATAAGTAGGGATGTGCCGATACCGAGTCCCGATCCGATACTTCTATAATACATAAAAAAGAGTGAAAAAACAGATCCAGGATGTTCAATAAATTACATTTTGAAATATATTCAAATATAAAACAGCTATTTTAAATAGGCTACTAAAAATATTTCAAAATCTTACTGTTTTGCTTTACTTTGGATCAAATAAATGCAGGCTTGGTGAACATAAGGGACTTCTTTAAAAAAAAAAAAACATTAACAAGCTTCTTAACTTCTTAACTTCTGACTGGTAGTATAGGCAACTTAAATTTTTCTCTAATTTCTAGCTTTTAATTGGCTTGGAAATCTATAAATGCTGGACAATAACAAATAATAATGATTTGTTTATATGCTTCAAACACTGTTTATCACATAATAAGGCAGAATACTTTCTATACTGTAATAAATGCTATGTCAATTAGCACAGCATTGTTCACATATTTCTTCGTGTTTGCATAAGTTTCTGTTTTCCTGTGAGCACCACAGCGATAGCTGGACGCTTTTGTCCATATTAGGAATTTCCTGATATCAGCGCGAGAGCACGCTCCGGCTTCGTGTATGAATGAAACACAAACTACATGAGAGTTTAGCGCTCTGTGATGTTCATCTCGCTGTATTCTGGGTCCGAATGAAATATCAGGTCATGCGCAGACTATCATGCTTTTTGAGTTTGAATCTATATTCACACCAAAACAAAGTGATGTCATGCCGCACGCATTGCTGTTTCTGTGTGGAGTCAAAATGGTCTAACTCTGTGTCACCACATAACTAAAGATTTGTTAAAAATTAATGAGAATATATATATACTCACTCATTTTAGTTGCATTCTCCGGGGCTTTCTTTAGGCAAATTCATAATTCAACCACGATGAACGTGGTGTTTAATTCACGGCTTCGTGCATTCTCGATGGAAAGAGTTGCCGGTCCCGATAGTCTGTTTTGCGACATGGTGCTCCGCAAATAATTTTGTATTAGTTTCAGTTTTGAAAATGAGCGCTCCGCTGAAGCAACAGTAACAGGGATGATAAGTAGGGATGTGCCGATACCGAGTCCCGATCCGATACTTCTATAATACATAAAAAAGAGTGAAAAAACAGATCCAGGATGTTCAATAAATTACATTTTGAAATATATTCAAATATAAAACAGCTATTTTAAATAGGCTACTAAAAATATTTCAAAATCTTACTGTTTTGCTTTACTTTGGATCAAATAAATGCAGGCTTGGTGAACATAAGGGACTTCTTTAAAAAAAAAAAAAACATTAACAAGCTTCTTAACTTCTTAACTTCTGACTGGTAGTATAGGCAACTTAAATTTTTCTCTAATTTCTAGCTTTTAATTGGCTTGGAAATCTATAAATGCTGGACAATAACAAATAATAATGATTTGTTTATATGCTTCAAACACTGTTTATCACATAATAAGGCAGAATACTTTCTATACTGTAATAAATGCTATGTCAATTAGCACAGCATTGTTCACATATTTCTTCGTGTTTGCATAAGTTTCTGTTTTCCTGTGAGCACCACAGCGATAGCTGGACGCTTTTGTCCATATTAGGAATTTCCTGATATCAGCGCGAGAGCACGCTCCGGCTTCGTGTATGAATGAAACACAAACTACATGAGAGTTTAGCGCTCTGTGATGTTCATCTCGCTGTATTCTGGGTCCGAATGAAATATCAGGTCATGCGCAGACTATCATGCTTTTTGAGTTTGAATCTATATTCACACCAAAACAAAGTGATGTCATGCCGCACGCATTGCTGTTTCTGTGTGGAGTCAAAATGGTCTAACTCTGTGTCACCACATAACTAAAGATTTGTTAAAAATTAATGAGAATATATATATATATATATATATATATATATATATATATATATATATATATATATATATATATATATATATATATCCGAGTCCTGATCGGGAGGTAACGTCCGATTCCTTTCAAGACTGAAACCACGCGATCGGGTCTGATTTCCGATCACGTATTCGGATCTTGACATCCCTAATGGTAAGAAAGAGAAATAAAACGATGCACATGTCACTAAAGCTAGATGTGATAGAATTGTTTTCAACAATCAAAAAATTGGCCAGATCTTGAACTGTTTTCATCCCAGAGATTTGTCTTTTAAAGGCGGCATGTAATGCGATCAATTATTGTGGAAGGGCTGGAGACAAGTCTTGGTTGTATCTCTCCAATAACCCCTGTGCCCCTTCGTATATTGCGTTCTTCTCCTCAGTTGCAAGTATACGTGGCTGGATCACTCTAAACAAATCTGCAAGTGATCGCAAACCTGAAAATTGCAGACTCAGCTGTGAAATCATAATGTCTAGGCAAGTGTTAAAAACATTTACCTTGAAGTAACTTTCAGCATCAGCCAAACGTTCATCCTGACATAATTCATCGAAATGGCGCTTTGCTCTTCTAATTCTTTCCTTTTCAAAGCCAAAAAGCCAGATAATGACTCGTTCACGATAATGACAAACTGCTTTGTTTTGAACTCTCTCATAACAGGCACGGAAGAGAAGACAATGCGGAATAAAGTCGTAGTTTTTGCTATTTTTGGACCAAAATGTATAATCAATGCTTCAAAATATTCTAACTGACCCTCTGATGTCTATCCGTTTAAATGTACTCAAAAATACTCATATACCCTCTAGTGCCACAAACACAAATTACAATGAGATGGCTCCAGCACATTCAGTTCAAACTAATTTTCTGCATTTCATGTGAATTCTTTTCTGAATTTGGTGTAAATCAATATTTTTAATTGGCTTAAATTAAAACAAAATGTTTTTTAACAGACTTGATTTCCTGCAAACTCTTTTCTGAATTTGTTGTAAATCAATATTTTAAATTGGCTTAAAAAAACAGACTTCAATCTGAAATATGTATTAATTTCAAGTAATATAAAAGGCTTCAGAATGGGCATAATCTAAAAATGCTTAATTCTCTCAATATATTAAATGAGTCGGATCAAACTTTCTTTTAAAGATTTATTAAAATTTGTATGAAAACCACGGTTTTTAAGATTATACTTTTTTGGGGGCAAAACAAACATTGTTTTACAAATACAAATGTAATTCTGAGAGAGATCAAGTGATCAGTTTATTTCAAGTTGAATTTAATATATAGCAGTAATTAAATGTGAATATAAATAAATTATACAAGAACAAATAAGAACAAGAATAAAAAATAAGAACAAATTCCTAAAAACAACTGGACTGCTTCTCTGCTTCAGGAATTCACATTTTTGTCAGAAGAAATAAATGTAAATCAAATACAAAACATAGATATTGCCACATCCAATAAACAACAAACAACTACTTAACTACTAATATGATGTAGTGGAGACTGGGGTGAAAGCATTTCTGCCATCCTGTGTTCATCAAAGCATTGAAATGGAGGCTGTCAGTCAGTCATTGACAATGCAGCAGAGGCGTCATTTTTTCGGGGTCATTTTTCTTGTGTCAAGTTCCATTAAAACTTTCTGAAAAAAAAAAACTCAAGTGAATTTCAGTTCTTTTGGATACTCAAGGTTTAGCACATATGTCAGTCCAAATAGCATTGCTACAGCAGCTGCAGTTGAGGGCACGTTACTGAGGACCTCTATGGCAGGGATCCTCAAATCTGGACCTCTAGATCCACTTTCCTGCCGAATTTGTCTCTAACCTTAATCAAACACACCTGAGCATGCTAATCAATGTCTTTGGGATCATTAGAAAAATCACAGGCAGGTGGTTTTGATCAGGGTTGGAGCCAAACTCTGCAGTGCATTGGACGTCCAGGGCAAGATTTGAGGAAGGGGGCTCTATGGACTCAATGAGAACCCTGGTGTCTGTCTCACTGATTAAGACGGCCATTGTTTGCTCCAGTCCATCACCTGGCATATCCTGGTGAGACAATACATATGTGGCAATGCTGAAGGAAAGGAGGAACGTTGGAAATAAGTTTGGAAACACACCCAAAGACAATCCGACTACGCCACCCCGTAAGAAATGGGGAAATAACCAAAAATAAGGAGCACAGGTTCGTAGGCTGAAGAAATCCGAGAGAGGCGTGTGAACAATGTACAAAAGACTTTATTCAAATCACCATAATTAGTTAAAACGTTCAATGATAATCAATGTCAATTGTCAGGTCATCAAACACTATCACAATCAGAAACTCTGTGTACTGGACAAAATAAAAATATCGATTTGAAAATACTCACAACAAAAAAATAAACAACAAAATAATAAAAGACACAGGCCTTCCAGTGGCAGGGGGCAGGCCAGATGGAGTGAAGACCCTATCTGTGGATTCGTGTAACACACACACACACACACACACACACACACACACACACACACACACACACACACAGTGAGAAGTGAATCCAAGCAGCACTGCACTCCACACAACTGCACCACCACCTATAATACTCCAAACCAGCCTCCCAGCCCCGGGCCAGCAGTGCCTAGAGTAAACCAAAACAAATTAAATTCAATAATACAGTTGAAATATTTCCATCAAAATAAACAAAAACGTTTATAAAGAAACACTATTACAATATCAAACTTAACTATTGAAAGTATACAAAACAGAATACTAATAAACAACGATATAAACAACACTACACAAAATTAAATGAATGCAACAGTCCGAACCGAGCAGGTCCCAGAATCAAAGTTCCCCAACACTAGCTTCGAAACCCTTATCAGGGCACGAGCAATGACACTAATAATGCCCTAGATGTAAACCAGCCCAAAAACAGCAGGGAAAGAAAAACAGCAGCGCATCCTCCTTTAACGACGGGTATAAACTTCCGTCTTCAAGAAACGCGACGGGAGAGACAGCTCAGCACACTAAGAAAGAAGAATTCTTAGTTAAATACTTGTCTTGCCAAAAAAAGAGGAAGCAGATTGATCACGCTTACCCAAGGCAATTCCTCGTACCACACGAAGTGTATAGTCGCTCACAGCTCATAATGAATTAACATGCAGGAAGACTTTTCACTGATTTCATGGCTGACATGCAGTGGACAGCCTGTGACCCAACCGGGCATAAAACACACGTCTGCACCGGCGTACTCCGTATCAGCAGTCCCAGTCGTGACGCACGCCAAAGCAATCTTAACTCCAGCCTTAAAATACCATCAGCGCCACCTCCAATAGGCTATGGTGGGTGACAATCATGCACCAATGAGCCAATGAAACTGAACTACGTCACCCACCTTGCCACAATCTACACCCAGCTCTTGAATCGTCGCCCCGCCGATTATTCCAATAACCCTAATCCCAAGGTCTAAACAATGCGGATATAGAACCGGTTGAGGCCTCAACAGCCTCCAAACCTGCCACCCTCCCTACAGCCCTAGGAAGATGGTTACATTTAGAATGATGACTAGCAGTAGTTCGCCTAGTACGTCTCACTGCCCCATCCACATAAGATGGACCAAAGGGACCAAAATCAGTCAAGGGAAATTGACTTACGGCGCCCTGCCCTGATGGTCCAGGAACCACAGGAGCCTCAATCTCCACATCCATCACAGGCTCTACTGAACTGGAGTCTGCCAAAACGGGGCCCTGACTCCCTGACTCCATGGCAGCCGGCAAAGTCTCAGGTACCACCCTAAAAAGGTCAACTTCCTCCATTGAGGAAGGATCCTCCAACAGTGGTTCCTCGCTAACCGATGCCCTATTCTCTGGGGGGGGGGCGGGTGGGGGGCCAAGGGCAGGGTCACATCGTTGACCGGTGCAATGGTGTATACTGAGCCTCCTATTCCAGGTGCTTTCAGTACCTGATACATTACTGCACTCCAATGGTCCTGGATCTTGTGACGACCCTTTAGACCATAGTTACGGAGATAGACTAACTGGCCTTCACTCAAGGGTGCGTCCAGGACACGAGAGTCATGCATCTCTTTGCGGCGCTCTGCAGCTAGACGCAGCTGTTCCCGGGCCCCTTCAAAGGCCACCTGCAGTCTCGTCTGATGCTCCAACACCCAACTGTTAACACTATCAGGACCCCTCTCCTGAGCACGACCCAACAGAAAATCTACAGGTAGCCGTGGTTCCTGTCTGAACATGAGAAAATAGGGAGACTCTCCAGTCACCTGATGGGGAGTAGTGTTATAACAGAAGAGTAGTTGGGGCAATGCAGAGACCCAGTCATCCTTCTGTGAACTAGGCAGGGTACGCAGGAGATTGTGCAGGGTCCTGTTAAAGCGCTCACACTGCCCATTGCCGGCAGGATGCCACGGGGTAGTGCGAGACTTCTCCACCTGGTATAAGCGACACAACTGCTGGATAAGGGAGGACTCAAAACTACGGCCTTGGTCTGAGTGGATGCGGGCAGGAACGCCAAACTTACAAAACCACTCAGACACAAGTACCTGGGGGCTACGGTTTCAGCTCGCTGGTTCTGGGTAGGGACTGCCTGCGTAAATTTAGTAAAGACGTCAGTCATTACCAATACGTTCTCAATTCCTGAACGTGAGGGCTCAAGCAAGGTGAAATCGATGGCCAAGATCTGATTTGGCCTTTCTGCTCTTGGCAGGAAGGCCAAATCAGATCTTGGCCATCGATAAAAAAAAAATAAAACTCTGAACTACAGGCTGGTTGTCCTTGGCAGCCTGGCATCTCTCACATTCACGGCACCACCGAGCTACATCAGCTGTAAGGCCTGGCCAATAACAGCGCTGTCGAACCAGCTCAGTGGTGCGTTCAATGCCCTGGTGCCCATGCCCTTGATGAACCTGGGCCAAGACCTCACATCGCAAAGTAATTGGAAGAACCAACTGAAAACCCTCCTCACCTCCATCTGGGCGAAAGACACGGCGATACAATAAACCCTCTCTATCCACCAGCCGATCCCATTGGCGGAGTAACAGGAGGGCAGCTTTAGGCAGCTGTCTCCGCTCTGCTGGGGAAGGGGGAACACCTTGTCTCCAAAACTTTAGAATCTGACCAATTACGGGGTCGGCTTGCTGACAAGCGCCCATGTCGCCCTCAAAACCAGGCAACACGGAGACTACAGCTTGAGTTGCTTGAGGACGCAATTCTGCCACAAACACCTGCTTAACAGTGGCTGGCACTTCAGTTCCCAACAAGAGTGCATTCATCTCACCCTGCCCAGAGGGGTCCTGTCTGGAGAGGGCATCCGCATTTCTATTGCTCCTACCCGAGCGATACCTGATAGTAAAATCAAACGCTGCCAGCTGGGCAGCCCAGCGTTGCTCAGTAGCAGCAAGCTTAGCGGTCGACAGATGGCTAAGAGGATTATTGTCAGTGTAAACAATACACTTGTGCACTAACAGATATTCGCGAAATTTTTCAGTCATGGCCCACTTGAGCGCCAAAAACTCCAATTTCATGGAGCTATAGTTAACCATGTTGCGCTCAGTCGGCCTAAGACTGCAGCTGGCATACGAAATAGGTCTTACTTTCCCATTCTGCTCTTGAGAGAGGACTGCTCCCAAACCACCATAACTAGCGTCCAACTCCAGGATAAAAGGTAGGGAGAAATCTGCGTATGCCAACACCGGTGCCGTTGTAAGCCTCACCTTTAATTCATCGAAGCTCTGTTGGCACTGTTCCGACCAGGCATCAGCAAAGCTCTTACCAGCCCATACCCGGGGCCTGCCAGTAGTACACTCAGCTACCACACGATGCAGGGGGGCTGCCAGTTTCGCGAATCCCTGGACAAAACGGCGGTAATAACTGGCAAACCCCAAGAATGAGCGCAGTTCTGATGCCCCGGTAGGACACCCCCACTGTGACACCGCCTCTATCTTGCTGGAATCTGTGGATACGCCCCTGAGCCGAAATCACGTGACCAAGATACTTGACCTCTTTCTGGAAGAATGCACATTTTGCCAATTTGGCCTTTAAACCCTCATGCTCCAAGCGACCCAGCACAACCTCCAAACGCTCCAGATGCTGCGAAACAGAAGAGGAGAATACTACAATATCATCTAGATACAGCAGTAACGAGCTACCCTTTTGGTCTCCAAACATCCGTTCCATCAGACGCTGGAAGGTGCTTGGAGCATTACAGAGCCCAAAGGGCATACGGTTAAATTCAAATAGGCCAAATGGTGTACAAAATGCAGTCTTCGATTTGTCTTCTTCATTGACGGGGACCTGGTTATAGCCACTAGCCAAATCCATGGTGGAAAACCACCCAGCCCCCGTCAAGAAATCTAGCGACTCCTCAATGCACGGGAGGGGAAAAGCATCCTTTCTTGTTTTCGCATTTAGCTGACGGTAGTCAACGCACATGCGTAGACTACCATTCTTTTTCCTAACCAGCACAATGGGTGACACATACGGGCTACAGCTTTCTCGGATCACGTTGGTTTCTAATAGCTGGTTAATATGGGATTTTACGACCTCATATTCTGAAGGCGGAATCCGCCTATACCTCTGACGAACGGGCACAGTATCCAACAGTGGTATCTCATGCGAAATCAAATTGGTGCAACCCAGATCACCGTCATGAGCTGAAAACACAGATTGATATCGCTTCAGCAATGCCCTGACCTCACCCTGCTCTCTCTGAGACAGGACTGAAAGATCAACTGCATCAATCGATTCTTGAACTGGTGCAACTATTTCCGCAACCTGGGGACGCACTAAGACTCTCATTGGCTCTATCTCAGTTATCCCAGCTGGCAGACTTACCACTTGAACACTATTAAGTGTTCCCAATGTCGCACCTGCGTACAACATTACATCTGCGGTCCCCACATTAACCATGGGCAAATAAACTGTACCCTGAACCACTCTAACCAGTGCAGGCGAGGCTAGCAGGCCAGCTGGCAGTCTAGACACTGGAGGCTCGAACAACACGGTTCTATCCGCATATTGTTCGGAACAAGTAGAAGGCACTAGCTTCAGCATACCACCTGGAATGCGACACGACTTACGACCCCGCAATTTAGCCCTACCAATACGCACCACAGAAGACTGGTCTCCCACTAGATGACAATGTTGTAACGCCTGCAAGACAAATTTTGGGGCCTCCACGGAAGAGGGAGAATCAAATAAGCCAGGGCCATACTGTCCAAAGAGCTCCCGGTAGCATCGACTAAGGACATTCATTCCCAGTACTACAGGAACTTGAGTACAGATGCCCCCAGGAGGATCCCTGACCACCAAGACCCCACACCTAGAAATCAAACGGTTACACATCTCAATATCCAATTCCATGTAGCCAATATAGGGAATTGACAAGCCACTGCACGGAGTTGGAGCCAATGGCACGACTTTAAACGGTCTACGCCCCATGATTGGAAATGAGTTTGGAAACAGCTTTCGGTAATGGTAGATACCATTGATCCTGTGTCCACTAAGCAGGGCACTGGAACACTACCCATACGAACAAGCAGGTGTGGGCATGACGACATCAAATGGGATAAAATAGTACTGGAGCCATTTTGTTCCCCAACCACGCCTTGGCTCGGCAACGTGGTGGGAATTAGTTTCCCGACGACATAGTTGAGTCAGGCTGTCCACTAACCTTTAGTGATGAAGCACTTGAAGGGAAACGGGTAAGTACGCGTTTCTCCATCACACTCCCTAGTGAAGTGGCCCAATTTCTGACATCTACGGCACACAATCTGATTACGACGAGGGGATTGACTACGGGGTTGAGGGGCCTGTAACCGGGCGATACCTTGATTCAGTTTACTAATTTGTTCTTGCTGCAACCGCAACATTTCTTTAACTTCCCCCAATTCGGACTCCTGAGAAGACCTCACGGTGTTCTCACGAGGCTCACTCCGCACCCCATACTGGATACCATATGCAGAAGGGAGCGAATGACTACGACCCCTTGAAACCCCTAGCATGCCCTCCCGTTCCCACCGAAGTGCCTCACAACGTACGTCTAAAAGAGTCAGAGTAGGTTGACCTCGTACCAACTGTTTAAGCTCTCGCCGAAGAGAATTATCATTCACGTGCTCAATAAACTGATCACGCAACAAAACTTGAAAATTTGGCATGGCATAAGGCGACTTTTGCTTCACTCGCTCCAGGAGGCCGATCAGAGCAAGGGAAAACTCCAACAAAGACTCCCCCTCCTGCTGCCTCCTAGAGAAGAAAGCCTCCTGCAAAGAAACATATGACCGTGAGCAACCATACAACTCCCTAAGCACCGAAATAATTTTTACAGGATCATTACGTTCATCATCAGAACGGTAGCGAATCTCTTCCCTTGCTTCTCCCGCCAAATGGTCAAAGAGGAAGAATGCTTTATCAGATGGAGACATATAATGGGCCTGCATACAAGCATGGGCCTCCTCAATCCACTCCTCAATATTAAGACTAGACCTGCCACTTAATTTTGGCCACCTTCGATCTCGTGGTACAAAGACGTACCTCTCTGGTGGGGCAACGCCCTCATTACTTGACTGTGGAGTGGAAAGAGGGGGGCCAGAAGCCATTGCCTGCGGCCCACTAGGACCCGGATGAGCAGATGATTGCTCCTGCCGCAATCTGTCATTGTCTGCTTTCAACTGAGTTACGGTTTCTCTTAATTCTCCCAACTCTTCCTCCATATTTAACTACAAATCTTCACTTACCACAAGAGAAAAGTGCTCACTGGACATACGCTGCTGTTTTTCCTTTGTCTTAATATTTTCACCACAAACTCAGTCCTAAGGGGAAAAAAACAAGCAACAGACAGTACACAGAGCAAACCATATACATGTACACGTCTCTCCCGAAAAAGAAAGCCTACCCTGCCGACTGCGCCACAAATGTGGCAATGCTGAAGGAAAGGAGGAACGTTGGAAATAAGTTTGGAAACACACCCAAAGAAAATCCCACTACGCCACCCCGTAAGAAATGGGGAAATAACCAAAAATAAGGAACACAGGTTCGTAGGCTGAAGTAATCTGAGAGAGGCGTGTGAACAATGTACAAAAGACTTTATTCAAATCACCATAATTAGTTAAAACGTTCAATGATAATCAATGTCAATTGTCAGGTCATCAAACACTATCACAATCAGAAACTCTGTGTACTGTGCAAAATAAAAATATCGATTTGAAAATACTCACAACAAAAAAATAAACAACAAAATAATAAAAGACACAGGCCTTCCAGTGGCAGGGGGCAGGCCAGATGGAGTGAAGACCCTATCTGTGGATTCGTGTAACACACACACACACACACAGTGAGAAGTGAATCCAAGCAGCACTGCACTCCACACAACTGCACCACCACCTATAATACTCCAAACCAGCAGCGCATCCTCCTTTAACGATGGGTATAAACTTCCGCCTTCAAGAAACGCGACGGAAGAGACAGCTCAGCACACTAAGAAAGAAGAATTCTTAATTAAATACTTGTCTTGCGAAAAAAAGAGGAAGCAGACCAGACCAGACCCAGTTGAGTGTGTGAGAGACAAGTTCGATTGCTAGCCAGCTATAATTTCACAGACTAGATGATGAAAAGAAAGTTAGTCAAAACAGTAGAGGCAAAACTTTGAAATAAATTGCAGCCAAGGATAGTGAATATTTCAAACGATAGTCTGACCTAATGTAACGAGTTATAGTGAATACAGTTTGAATGTAACATTTTTCTTTTTCACTAAAATCCCTTTTATTGTATTATTGTTTTATTTCTGTTTTTCTTTGAGCAGTATATGTCGATACTGTTGTTTATTGTTTAGAGACTTTTATTATGAAAGTTCCTGTTGGCGCTGTACTGACGCCATTTTCAATCGAGTGCGCGCTTCTTTTCAGTTCGCATTGTAATTGCTGATGAGAGGTAAGCGTTTGTCAGAGCTCTTCATTTTATCGGTGAATTACGTTTGCAAAGTGTATAAACTGACTAAATATTGTATTACATGTGCTTCTGTGACTGTATGCAGTGTTGTGTTATACATTTTATGCGTGAGTGGATTAAGAATATGAAGTTATATCGTGTGGGCTGTATGATATGCTTTTGAGTCATTAATTAGCTAACAAATATTATATCATACAGGAATGTCTTTGGAATGCCCATGAGAGAGATTTGAACTTTATTCATATTAATCCACAGGTATTTCACTCTTATTGTTTATTTTCTTTTATATTCTTGTATTATGTTAATACTCTGTTTCAGTGTTAATTGTGTCTTTAATTGTTAGATTCAATTGTTAAAGTGAGTTCGCATTGTAATTGCTGATGAGAGGAATGTCTTTGGAATGCCCATGAGAGAGATTTGAACTTTATTCACATTAATCCACAGATGGAGTAAAGTTATTGCTGGGCATCATTGTCAATAAATCCCCTTTGGTGAGCAGAAGTGAAAGTGTCCTGAGCCTTCTTACACACAACGCAGATGATAGTAGCAGCGGTTAGAAAAGGACCGGTTACACTAAAACAGCAGAAGCTGTGTCCTCCCAATGTCCTCCCTGAAACATAATTGTCATGAATCAACTTTGGCCCCATTTACACTGCATGGTTCAAGTGACCCAAATCCGATTTTTTGATCTCATGTGGCACAGATCGGATTTGACCGGTGTACATGTAAGCAGGAAAAAACCGCATGGATTCCAATGTTTTTAGATCGGATTCAGGCCTCATTCATATGTGGTAATAAATCGGATATGAATCGGATACGTGCATTTGCGTGTGCCATGTAAGCAGACAAATCGGATATTCCCCAGTAAATGTGAGTCGTACCTCATTAAAAAAGTGACGTCAACTCAGGTGGACACCGCCAACTGAGATCACATGACTTATTATAGGCGTGATGGAGGACGAAGGATACACACAGTGGAGCAATGCCGAGGTTTCATGTCTTTTCAGTCTTTGGGGCTGAAATGCAGGGTTGTTACAGAAATAAAGGGCTCTCCTATTTTTCTCCGCCATACGAGACCAATGTTTTGGTGATTTTTTTTTTATTATTATTTTTTTTTTGCTGCTCCCTGGCCCTTGACGAATGTAAATCGCGGATTAATTGCACAGCTCAAAAAAGTTTTGACAGGTCAGCGAGAGAGAGAGTGCGAGCGAGAGAGCGCGAGAGAGAGAGCGCGAGAGAGATGGAGAGCTAGTGCGCGTGAGAGACAGCGAGAGAGAGAGAGCGAGTCCTGGCTGCACGACTATCTTCAAACAACACGAGTGCTGTCTTGCTCTCTCTCCCTCGCGCATGTTAATCAATTGACACGATGGTGTCATAATCATTTAAAATGAGAATGTAAATCTGCTCTCCCCATTTTTGTTTGTAAGAAAAAATTTGATTAGATTTCATATCGCAATAATATATCGTAGAAAAATAAAATATTGCAATGTCATTTTTTTCCCAATATCGTGCAGCCCTACTGTATAATTTTATTTACATTTGCATCCATTGTATTTTGTGCTGTTTTACTTCTTTTTCCGGGTCAGAACATCTACGTTTGGTAGTTTCAGCAGTGTGTAGTGTAAATGCAAAAATCGGATACGGGACACTTTTAAAAGATGATGTAAGCAGGTCATCAAAAAATCGGATATAGTCAGAAAATCGGATTTGGGCATCAAGACCTGCAGTGTAAATGCAGCCTTTGTGACATGCTGAGCGTGTGTGTCTTAAACTCTCTCTCTCTCTGTGTGTGTGGGATAAAAAATGTGAACATGGTCAAGAAGTTAATAAATTTCAATAATTCAAGGTAAAAAGTGAAAACTTGTATATTACATTGATCCATTACACAAAGTGAAATATTTCAAGTAAATATTTGTGTAAATTTTGATGGTTGTGGCTTACAGACACTCAAAACCCCAAATTCAGTATCTCAGAAAATCTGCAAAAGGAGGCCAAAATACTCAACCATGTATTTAGTGCATATACGTGAACATAGCTATAAGCTGCAATCAACAGAAGTAGCACAAATAATTGCGTGAAATATTTCACTTTGTGTAATGTATATAATGTAATATATATAATGCATGAGTTGCACTTTTTTTTGTAACTTAGTTTGTAACGCCATTCTAATTTTTTTAGCCCTACGAGTAAGTATGTGTGGATGGCTGAGAAATGGTGAACAAATTCACCAATGTAGATGATTAAACATTTAAGAACGGATTCCCTCCTTTTCTTAATGTCCACGACCTGAACAAAATGCATTAATTAAAATAAAAAATATAATTATTGGCAGATGCACGTGCTATAACATTTCTCTCCGAAAAGGTTGGAAGTTAAAATAGATTGAATGGAGGATTTTAACTGTAATAAGATAACCAGCCTCCTCCGACTTCTGCTCCATTCGGTCTCTTCCAGAACTTTCTCTCGAGTTTTCATCTGTGAGCATACGCAAACCATGCATAATTTAATAAAAGTCGTTTGATTGAATGTATAATTTTAATTTCATTATGTTATAATTTTATATTGTATCAGTCTTAGAAAATGGATTGAAAGACACATGCAAATTACAAAATGTAATTTTACCTAACAATCTAATAATGTTAGGCTATTGGAAGGAAAAAAAATATATATCATGAAATACAGCAATGTTTTACTTTTTACAGTCTAATCTCCAATTTTAACACTTGAATGGGAAGCTTGTGCCTTTAACCACATGATATTAACACATGTACATGCATTATTTCCAGGTGCTGAATGTTCAGATGATCAGGAGAGTTTGAGGATTGTGCTGATTGGGAAGACAGGAAATGGAAAGAGTGCAACAGGAAACACTATTTTGGGAAGACAGGAGTTTGAGAGTCAAAGAAGCCTGGATTCAGTGACGACTGACTGTAAGAAGGGAGTTGGTGAAGTTGATGGTCGATCAGTAGCTGTGGTTGATACTCCAGGACTCTTTGACACGTCACTTTCAAATGAACAAGCGGTCAATGAAATAGTGAAATGTGTTTCACTCTCGTCTCCTGGACCTCATGTGTTCGTCATTGTGTTGAGTGTGGCGAGATTCACCAAGGAAGAAGCAGACACTGTGGATCTGATAAAGAAGATATTCGGTCCAAAAGCTGCTCAGTTCAGTATTGTTCTGTTCACTGGAGGAGACAATCTTGAGGGTGAATCTATTGAGGATTATGTGAAGAGAAGTAAGTCTGCTGAACTGAAGAAACTGATCAGTGATTGTGGGAACAGATTATTGTCTTTCAATAACAGAGAAAAACAAGACAGAACTCAAGTGACCCAACTGTTAAACATGATAGAAGAGGTGAAGAACAGTAATCAGGGTCGATACTTCACTAACAGCATGTTTGAGGAGGCAGAGATGTCCATTAAAAAGAGAATGGAGGAAATACTGAAAGAGAGAGAAAGAGAGATTCAGACTCAAAGAGAAGAATTAAAAGCCAAATATGAGCTGGGTATGAGAGACATGATGAAGAGACTCGAGGAAGAGAAACAAAGAGCAGATGAGGAGAGAATGAAGATGGAGAATAAATTCAGAGAAAAAGAGAAACAACTCAGGAAAGAGTCTGAAGAAAAAGAAAAAAGAGAAAAGAAGGAAAGAGAGAAGGAAAACCAGAAACGATCAAAAGAAGAAAAACAGCGAAGAGCTGAATATCATAAAAAAATAGAAGAAATGAAGAGAGAGATTGAAAACCAGAGATCACAGTATGAAAAACAGAAACAAGAAAGAGAAGTAGAAGATAGAAAGAGAGAAGAGAAATACAGACGAGATCGAGAAAAAATGAAAGATTTTATAACAGAGTTAAAGATGAAAGAAGAAGAGGAAATAAAAAAGAAAGATTTAGAGGAGAAAAGGAGGAAAGAACAAGAAGAGAAAGAGAGACAAGAATGGGTGAAAAAAATAAAAGAGGCTGAAAATGACAGAAAAGAGACTCAAGAAGAAATAAAACGACAACAGAGAGAATGGGAGGAAGAAAAGAAACGACAGATGAGAGAACGAGAGGAAGAGGAAAGAAAGAGAAAAGAGAAACTTGAGGAACAGCTGAGAGAAAAACAAGATGAAATGGAGAAAATGAGAAAGAAGTTTGAAAGAGAGAGAGAAGAAGAAAGACAGAAGATAGAGGATGAGAGACAGAAACAGAGAAGAGAGAGAAAAGAAAAAGAGAGAGAATATGAACGAAAGAAAACTGAAATGGAAAGACTTTATGAACAACTGGAACGAGAGAGAAAAGAGGAGTGGGAGAGAAGAAAACGAGAAGATGATGAGAGACAAGAAGAAGAGAGTAAGAGATGGAAAAAAATGATTGAAGATCTAAAACAAGAACAAGAAGAAGAGATGAAGAGAAGAGAAAGAGAGAGAAAAGAAAGAGAAGAGAAAGAAAGAGATGAAATGAAACAGAAACATGTAGATGAAATAAAAGTCATAAAGAGGAAACATGAAGATGAAGCCAGAAAACAAGCAGAAGAATTTAATGATTTCAGAGAGAGAAAAGAGCAACACGTTCAGGAGCTCCAAAAGATGCTGGAAGAACGTCAGAAACAACGGGAAGTACTGGAAAAACTCTATCTGCACCTGCAGGAGCAGAAAGGAGCTGAAATAAAGGAGCTGCAACAAGAAGTTGAAGAACTGAAAAATAAACCAGGCTGTGCCATTCTGTGATTGATTTAAAAGCATAATGATGAGTGTTTTTACTTTTTGTTTGTTCATAGTTACTTTAAGCTGTTTGATTAGAATTGCCTTGCTGTCAAAATGAAAAAAGTAATTGTGTTATTCTGATACTGTTTTGAAGTAATGAATAAAATAGCTTAGTTAATAAATGTGTTAATCTGTCATCTGTCACATTTGCTATGCTCTGGAATGGCAAACCTTTTCTGATGTTTCAGTTTGATGGCTTGTAAAATATCCTTAACCACTGTAGCATTTGGACCAATCAGACACACTATTTCTTACATTTTATGAATAATATCTAACTGTAAGGATCCACTCGCCAGCCCAAATAGCAGAATCCAGCACCTGGTCAAAGGTTTAATGTGTATTCGGTCTTTTACTTGCGCTTCTGAATTTATCAGGATTTAGTTTGAATCCTAGTCTAGCTCCATGCTCAATCTGACTCCAGTTTCATGTGCTCATTGCATTTAGACAATGTTTCTATTTAAACACTGATCACAAATGTATGTATCAATTTTGATATTTGATTATTCCGGACTCACTATACTTTCGGTTATCCATTCACTGGGGACTCTCAACTCTCCAGTCTGATGTTAGTCACAGGGTGTAGGTAAACTAATACATGTTTTGCCTGCCACCTACTGCTTGCTTATAACAAAAGTGTAGTTTATTTAGTCTTTTCCCATACAACTTGCTAACAGAAATCAGAAGGTCTCCGATGATGTGTCTACTGCTCCAATCATTCTCCAGCCTTCAGTTTGACCTACCCTGGCTGTAACTTTCCGGTAACAAAAGCCTCCTCACAGTTTACTAGTCATAATGATTTCAGACCAGTTTAGGATAAATCAAATATAACAATTTATTATTAGTCAGGTATAATTGTATCATGTCAATTACATAATGAAACAATTAGAAGCCAATTTAGAAAGGATATTTGCAATTGCGAATCACATTGTAACTTCGTGGCAACTTTGCTCCTGCATAGACACTGTACTCATATGGGGAACGACCACATGATTCACACAGGAGACAAACCAATTCAACATAGTCACACATGTAACAGTTATTCTAATTTAAGACACATGTTCTAAAATGCATAGCAAAGTACTCAGAGAATAAACTTAACTAGACAATGTCCACAGTAAGTAACACAAACAACTATACATTGTTCTCTATGGGCAGAATGTGTTCAACACAATAACATTTTTGAGTAAATAATAATATACCTGACTTCAGAAAGATACATAGTATGGAGCATATGAGATACAATCCACACTATGGGCTGATCTGACTACAGAATCGCCCCGTACTGTTTTGTCACTCCCCTTAAATACTCAAACCAGACAACAAAGGAATCTTCAAATCAGTTTTAAAACCATAACGCTCATTTTGGTTCAATAGGTTCCCGCGGTCACATAAGGGTCAAACCTGGTTGGAGTTAAACATTCTCAAAGACCCCTAAAGGGGAACACACCTTCTCAGCAGAACACAATTCTACAAAAGTTCTTGATCTTTCTCATAATATAAATGACTATTGTGAAATTGAGACCATTTTACCAATCGCACATAGACCTTTAAAATGATTCTAAACATGAAGTGGAAAAAACAAAATTTTCACAAGATATAACATGGCATATGGATATTCTTGCTTTTGGAGAAGAGTGAGAGTCAGAGGCAAGGAGGGGAGATGAGAGGGAGGAAGGAGGTCGTAAATAGGTGTTGTTTACACTCCTTGAAGATCTCTTTTCCAGATCAGTTTTATTGCATGGCAGAATGGTATCTGTTTTCTGTGAGCTCCTGAGTTTTTGCTTGGGGTGTTAATTTCATAAGGAAATAATTGAATTCCTTTCACTCTCATAATCTTCTTCAGTGTCATAAACAATTTGCAAATGTTATCCAGTACAACAGTACAAATGATGAACAAGTCATGTGACCAAATCAAATCACTTATATCATGAGATTTTGGCCAATTGTATAAAACAGCAAAAAAAAAAAAAATTATAATAAATAAGCGCCCATATAGCAACAATAAGCATTATATAGCCTGTAAAAGGTGATGATAGCATATATTGCGCTGCACTTGCCTCAGATGCGGACAAAACACAGATCTCCTCATTCGCCGGCCAAAGACCTTGTTAACTCCATTCGTGTCTGATACAACACCAACACTGACAACGCAGTGTTGTTTATTTATTGATTTTCCCGCCTTTTCTTTCTTTTTCCCCCTGTATTTCAGTAGAGTGTGCCATGAAACTGTTGTATTTGTCAAAACTCCTCAGACATTATATTGTTTGTATTATGATGCTTAAACTAAAAAAAACTATGAAAAAAAATTTTATATTATACTCGTGAGCTTTGGATGTGACTGAGGGCACTTACAGCTTGTGGAGCGCGCGAGTACCAAATGGCTTAAAATACGTAAAATGTGTTCAAATTATACATTTTTGTGACAATACAACAATAACCTGATTAGTCAAGTGACAGTTCTGTCAGCTGTCCCGATCGAAATGTGAGTCTTGCATCATGCAGCAGATCGCTTTAGTACAGACAAGATGCGCTGATGAGAACCGCGCTCCGAGAGAGTTCATGGATTCGAAGGCTGGTTTCGAATGACTGATTTAATCTAATAGTTTGTATTGATTTATTTTATTATTCAAACCTAAGCTATGTTAAATAAATGCAGGAATTCACCTCATTATAAACTTGAAAGCTGTGAAAATTATTAAAACCATGCGATATAGCTACACATAGTCCCCCACAGAAATTAAATGCCTGATTAAATATAACTCTATTACACAGAGATTTGAAAAATAATATTCCACAACTTTTTCAACACGTTTTTAGGCCTGAAAATTGTTGTTTTAAAATCGCATGGTATTTCTGTAAGCAGATTAAAGATCTCTTCATACCAAGGATGAGTCCATACTGCAACTATTTAACATTTAATGACACAGAGGAACAACATCATTAGTATCAGTTTTAATTTTGATTTAACATTTAATGATTCAGAAGTACAACAACATTGGAATATATTTTCCAGCTGATGAACAATAAAAACAGCCAATCAGAATGCACCTGCGTTTAACAAGCTTGAGCATTTAAAGTGGCGGACAACAACATCACTGCATAGTATATAATAATAAACATAACTATCTTCTCTTGGTGTGGATGCTAAAATAGTTATTGTAGTTACTATTCTGGCTGTGAACAGCCTTAAATGATCTAATTTGTCCAAATTAACTGAAGATCTGATGTGTCACATGGCAAGTTAAACAGTATTTCCAGACTTGCTTTTAGACAGATGTGTTCAATTAAAATGACTCTGGCGCTGATACAGGATGGCTGCCTCCGTGACGGGCTCTGCATATGTTTTTGTGTTTTTGTTAGTTTGTCCTGTCTTTAGTTATATTCCTGCCATCAGTTTCACCAGGGATGAACTGCTGAACATTCGGCAGAACGCACCACAAGATGTTTTTCCGGATTTCAATTATTCAGACGTTTTACTGAACATTGTTATCGGAGGAGCGGCGGCGCTGATCAAACGCTTCAGGATGCGCAGATGGGGGAAGCGAGCGGGAGCGCTCGTCAGACTCAGGAAGCGCGGATTTTGAACGCCGTTGCCTAGCATCCATCTGGCAAATCTCCGCTCTCTACCCAACAAAACGGACGAACTCCTTCTGCTCTCTCGGACAAATAAGGATTTCACACACTCTGCTGCTCTGTGTTTCACGGAAACCTGGCTGAATGACACCATACTGGACAGCGCGCTCCATCTGCCGGACTTTCAGCTGTTTAGAGCGGATTGCGACGCAGAATCAATGGGGAAATCGCGTGGCGGCGGGACATGCTTTTACATCAATGAATGCTGGTGTACAGATGTATCTGTGTTAAAGAAGACGTGCTGCTCAAATCTTGAAACACTCTTCATTAACGGCAAGCCGTTTTATTCGCCACGGGAGTTTCACTCGTTCATTCTGGTCAGTGTTTACATCCCTCCTCAAGCGCATGTGAGCTCAGCTTTACAGAAACTTGCTGATCAGATCACAGACACAGAACAACAACACCCGGACACTGTTTTAATCATTCTCGGGGACTTTAATAAAGCCAATCTCTCCCGTGAACTGCCAAAATACAGACAGCATGTTACATGTCCCACAAGAGACAGTAATATATTGGATCACTGTTACACTACAATAAAGGATGCATTTCACTCTGTTCCACGAGCAGCTTTGGGACATTCTGATCACCTTCTGGTTCATCTTATACCGTCCTACAGGCAGAAACTAAAATCAGCTAAACCTGTATCAAGGACTGTAAAAAGATGGACTAATGAAGCAGAGCAGGATTTACAATCTTGTTTTGACCTCACTGATTGGAGTGTTTTTGAAGCTGCTGCCACCGATCTGGATGAACTCACAGAGACCGTAACATCATATATCAGTTTCTGTGAGGATGTGTGTATTCCTACAAAGACTCAGCTAATTTACAATAATGACAAACCGTGGTTCACTGCAAAACTCAGACAGCTCCGTCAGGCCAAAGAAGATGCTTACGTGAAGGGGGACAATGTCTTGTATAAACAGGCTAAATACACACTGGAAAAAGAGATCAAAGTGGCAAAGAGGAATTATTCTGAAAAAATAAGGACTCAGTTCACTTCGAACGACTCCGCATCAGTGTGGAAAAGTCTAAAGAAGATCACAAAATTACAAGACACCACCCCCCAGCACTGTGGAGAATCAACGACTGGCAGACGATCTGAACGAGTTTTACTGCAGGTTTGAAAGAACACCCATCACCTGCCCTGAATGCCTCCCCACACAACCATTTACACCATTCACAACTCCTGCAACCAGCCCTGAATGCCTCTCCAAACTACCGTTCACACCATTAACAGCTCCTGCAACCCATCCTGAACACCTCTCCAATCAAGCACTCTCTCCATTCACACCTCCTGCATCCCCCCTCTACCCCACACCTGCAATTCAGATCAGCGAGGATGCGGTGCGCCAGGTCTTCCGGAAGCAGGAAAGGAAAAAAGTACCAGGCCCAGATTGTGTTACACCAGCCTGTCTGAAATCCTGTGCTGACCAGCTGGCCCCCATCTTCACACAGATCTTCAACAGATCACTGGAGCTGTGCGAAGTCCCTTCATGCTTCAAACGCTCCACCATCATCCCCATCCCTAAGAAAACCAAAATTACAGGACTAAATGACTACAGGCCTGTGGCTCTAACGTCTGTAGTCATGAAGTCATTTGAAAAACTGGTGCAGGCCCACCTGAAGGACATCACTGGGCCCTTGCTGGATCCTCTTCAGTTTGCCTACAGAGCAAACAGGTCTGTGGAGGATGCAGTAAACATTGGACTGCATTATGTTCTCCAACACCTAGACAGACCGGGGACTTATGTGAGGATCCTGTTTGTGGACTTCAGCTCGGCCTTCAACACGATCATCCCAAACCTCCTCCTGCCCAAACTAACTCAGCTCTCCGTGCCCACCTCCATCTGTCAGTGGATCAACAGCTTCCTGACAGACAGGCAGCAGCTAGTGAGGTTGGGAAAATACACATCCAGCACCCGTACAATCAGCACCGGAGCTCCCCAGGGCTGTGTTCTCTCCCCACTGCTCTTCTCCCTGTACACTAATGATTGCACATCTAAAGACCCTTCTGTCAAGCTCCTGAAGTTTGCAGACGACACCACACTCATCGGCCTCATTCAGGACGGTGATGAGTCTGCTTACAGACAGGAGGTTAAAGAGCTGGCTGTCTGGTGCACTCTCAACAACCTGGAGCTTAACACGCTCAAAACAGTGGAGATGATCGTGGACTTCAGGAGAAACCCCCCTGCACTCCCCCCACTCACCATCATGAACAGCACTGTGACTGCAGTGGAGTCATTCAGGTTCCTGGGCACCACTATCTCTCAGGACCTGAAGTGGGACATTCACATTGACTCCATCGTGAAAAAGGCCCAGCAGAGGTTGTACTTCCTTCGCCAGCTGAGGAAGTTTAACCTGCCACAGGAGCTGCTGAAACAGTTCTACTCCACCATCATTGAATCCATCCTCTGCACTTCAGTAACTGTCTGGTTCAGCTCAGCTTCTAAATCTGACCTCAGAAGACTACAGAGGGTAGTCCGGACTGCTGAGCGAATCATTGGCACAACCCTCCCTTCTATTCAAGAACTGTACTTATCCAGAGTGAGAAAAAGGGCTGTCAAAATCACTCTGGACCCCTCACATCCAGCACACTCCCTCTTTGAACTGTTGCCATCTGGTCAACGCTACAGAGCACTGAGCACTAGAACGACCAGACACAAGAACAGTTTCTTCCCTCAGGCAATCCATCTAATGAACAATTGATGATAACTGTGGAACACACTACACTTTATATTTATATACACATACACTTTATTTATCTAACACACATACTTACACTTAAATTTTGCACATAATATACATGTACATACATAACTGCATTTTGTAATATACCTGCCTACAATTGTCAACTTGTATATTGTCAAATCTACTTATTTGTATTTTTTATTCTCTTATTATGTGTTTTATGTTCTGTCGCTGTCATTATGTTGTACTGCGGAGCTTCTGTCACGAAAACAAATTCCTCGTATGTGTAAATAAATAAAGCTCATTCTGATTCTGATTCTGATTCTGACAACAGTTCCCTGAATACGGAGATGATGCAGTGACGTCACCGTATGGTAATAACTGGTGTGATGAATGTATGAAGCCCTGTACCATCCCGCCAATTTCATTGGCCAAATAGAGCTTGGCACTGCCCTACGCATAGTATACCTGGGTGCTGCATGCTATTTCACTCTGATTTCATGAACTGAGGAAACGCTATCAAGGTACGGAATGGCCGGGACCACAGCATCTCTTTCCCTATTCAGGGAACTGTGGTTACGTATGTAACCAAGATGTTCCCTTTCATAGGTCACTTCAATGCTGCGGTGACGTAACCGTACGGGAACCCTATACCATCACTCCTGACGTACCTGAGATAGCTGAGATCGAAGGAAAGCATCTGCTCAAGCGGAGTGAACCCATGAGCCATGAGCCGTCCACACTTCAAGACTATAAACTTTACAAAAATGTTCGGTGAGGACCATCCTGACGCATCACAAATATCATCTATTGAGGATCCACTGAGAAAAGCTTGAGATGAAACCACTGCTCTCGTGAAATGAGCTCTAATTCCCAAGGGCGAAGCGAGCCCACACGTCTCATATAGGCTAAAGATATAGCTTCCACTAGCCAATGGGACATGCGTTGAGAAAGCCTCCAAGACTACTTGCTGGAAGCGAAAGTCCATGCATGAAGGCGAAACCAAAAGAGCCTGTAAATCCCCAACTGTCTTGAGGGAGGATAAAGCCAAATGAAGAAATGTCTTAAGAGTAGGATTTTTTTTTACAGTTTCCAAGGGCTCAAAGGATGTCCTGATAAACCCTGCAATACAATAGATAAATCCCACAATGGAACTCATGCAGGGTGGAAAGGCCTCTGCGTAAAGCGAGAGATCAGAGGATGACGGCCCACTGAAGTACCATCTATATATACGTGGTTAGCTGAAATGGCTGCCACGTACACTTTAAGAGTGGCTGGTGTTACTCCATCTGAAAAACGGTCTTGAATAAACTCCAGTACTGAAGCCACAGGGCAGTAAACTGGATCAGTGTTACAAATTTCACACCAGGCAGTAAACAGTTTTCATTTGAAGACATATAAGCGTCTTGTAGAAGCTGCTCTAGAATTTATTATAGTCTCTGTAGTTCCAATTGAGAGACCGGGACATATTAACTCACACCACTCAGAGGCCACGCCCACTAGCTTCCATAGGTCTGGCCTCGGGTGCGAAATCATTCCCCATGCTAGCGACAGTAAGTCCTGTCTGAGGGGAATCTCTACGGAGAGCCCATTAGCAGATTAACCAGTTCCGCAAACCATGGCTGAGTGGGCCACAACAGAGTCACCAACAGCAGCTGCTCAACTTTGTCCAGCCGTATTCTGGATAGCACCGCTGGAATTAGTAGAATTTGAGGAAAAGCATATAAGCTGGTCCAGGGCCAATCGTGTGCAAGCGCGTCCAAGCCCAGGGGCGATGGAGGGCATAGGGAGAACCATAGTGGGCATTACCTAGTCGTGCTTGATGTGAATAAGTCCACTTCTGCTTCTTCAAACACCTGCTATGTATGGCTCACCATTTGGGGTTGCAACCTCCATTCCCCTTCCTCCAGGCTCTTTCTCGAGAACAAATCACGCCGATGTTCAAGTGCCCGGGGACATGAACCACTCGGATCAACAGAAATCTGTTCTGAGACCAAAGAAGAATATTCTTCGCTAGCCTGCACAGGAGGCCTGTATCTTGTATTGCCTGATTAACACATCAGCCATTTAAAAAAATATTGGAGACCTAGAAAAATCACCAGCATCTTCAATTTGTTTATATGCCAGCCGTGTTGTCTCCATCCAGACTTCGTGAGCTGGGCATCATTGACAAAAAAAATCCCCCAATCGAACTCCAGTCCAAGGAAATTTTGTTGACTTCCAAAGTTTTATTGTCATAATACACCTCTGTGTCACCTAAATCGTTCAATGTGGGAAACAACAGGGTGAAATCCTTCGGCTTTTCTTCCACCACTTTTGTAATGGGCGCATGTGAAGTAAGCAGAGATGGATTACAGGGGATGCTGCTGCCATAAGACCCAAAGTCTGAGGCTCAAACTCACCATACTGAGCGACCTGCTTTGAAGTGGCGAAGGCATGACGTGAGAGACTGAACGCACGGGAGAGACAATCTTGCTGACTGTGCACGATAGTCCAAGTCTATTCCCAAAAAGGTTATCCACTGAGAGGGGATTAAATCACCTCTCTGGAAATTTGTACGTAAACCCAGGCTGCTTATCTGATTCAGCACAAGATCCCAATGAGAGTGTGTTTGAGTCTACGATTGTGTGAACACCAGCCAATCATCCAAGTAATTTAATGCATGAATGCCCTGGTGCTGCAATGGGGCCAGAACTGTGTCCATGCATTTCGTAAATATTCAAGGAGTCAACAGACTAGTTGTGCAGAGGGTTAAAAGCAATTCTACTGATTTATAACACACAGCGAAATGGAAAACTCCAGTGCAGCACTGTCCTCATAGTTCAAGCTGCACACATCGCACCCAAGCCGACCTAAAGAAATGTTATACACCCGAGCCGCAGGCTATCACACAGAACATGCAGAGAGGCTGCTTAACTTACCTCTCATGAGTGCCCTCCCCCCCTCCCCTTGATAAAACTGTTACATGCTCCTTAACTTTCGTTGACCCATCGCATCCGCGGAGAGGAGTTGAACACTGCTGGTATAATTGTCGCTGAGAATGTGAGATGCTTTCCTTGGGCACCGAAAATTTGCTGAAGGAAATTAAATCAGAGAGAAATAGCGCGCGGCAACCAGGGATATAATATGGCGGTGCCAAGCGATATTTGGCCAATGAAAATTGGTGGGATGGTACAGGGCTTCAAACATTCTTCACACAAAAGGTGTTCCATACAGTGACGTCACCGCAGCATCGAAGTGACCTATGAAAGGAAACTGTAAAAGTGTTTTTGTACAAACCAGTGCTTTTGTTCAAGTGCATCTCAATAAATTAGAATGTCGTGGAAATGTTTTATTGCAGTAATTCAACTCAAATTGTGAAACTCGTGTATTAAATAAATTCAGTGCACACAGACTGTAGTCTTTGGTTCTTTTAATTGTGATGATTTTGGCTCCGATATAACAAAAACCCACCAATTCACCACCTCAACAAATTAGAATATGGTGACATGCCAATCAGTTAATCAACTCAAAAAACATGCAAAGGTTTCCTGAGCCTTCAAAATGGTCTCTCAGTTTGGTTCACTGGGCTACACAATCACGGGGAAGACTGTTGATCTGACCGTTGTCCAGAAGACAATCATTGACACCCTTCACAAGGAGGGTAAGCCACAAACATTCATTGCCAAAGAAGCTGGCTGTTCACAGAGTGCTGTATCCAAGCATGTTAACAGAAAGTTGAGTGGAAGGAAAAAGTGTGGAAGAAAAAAATGCACAACCAACAAGAGAACCACTGCTTATGAGGATTGTCAATCAAAATTGATCCAAGAATTTGATTGAACTTAACAAGGAATGGACTGAGGCTGGGGTCAAAGCATCAAGAGCCATCACACACAGACGTGTCAAGAGATTTACGTAACCACAGACACCTGGGCTAAGGAGAAGAAGAAATGGACTGTTGCCGTTGTCCAAAGTTCTCTTTTCAGATGAGAGTAAGTTTTGTATTTCATTTGGAAACCAAGGTCCTAGAGTCTGCAGAAAGGGTGGAGAAGCTCATAGCCCAAGCTGCTTGAAGTCCAGTACTAAGTTTCCACAGTCTGTGATGATTTGGGGTGCAATGTCATCTGGTGAGTGAGTGACGTGACATACAGCCAAGTATGGTGACCCATACTCAGAATTCATGCTCTGCATTTAACCCATCCAAAGTGCACACACAGCAGTGAACACACAAACATCGTGAACACACACCCGGAGCAGTGGGCATCATTAATGCTGTGGCGCCGGGGAGAAGTTGGGGGTTCGGAGCCTTGCTCAAGGGCACCTAATTCATGGTATTGCTGGCCCTAGACTCAAACCCGCGACCTTAGGGTTGTAACAACAATGAGTTTTACATAGTAATTAACTCAAATGATATATAGGGAATTTGAATAATTAATCAAGAATTTGATTAATATATATCTCAGATGATAGTTACATTTAATTTTATTGATTATGAAAAATAGCTCAATTGCCAATACCAATACTAATCACAGGGCACTGTAATTTACTCATTAATATGTCAATATTACATTCTTCATATCAATTATTGTGATCTCTTACTGTAAATTACTGCAGATCAAACCGTGGTATGTCCAGCACACCACTGTAGACCTATCAATTTTCAATAAAGTTATCACGCCTTATAATTCAAGGAAAAGTATTCTCTGGCCATGAAAATATTATCCTATCCTTATGATAAATTTAGTTTCTAAATTTAGAGCTTGTAGCTAAAGATCAGAACATTTCAGTGACTCGTAATGTGAGTGGGGTGGAGTCCAGGCCAATCATTTTATATATGGGTTTTTAATAATTCAACTAGTAATACATCAAACTACAAATCACACAGAGTAAATATGCGTACGAAAATACAGACAATAAACATTTACAAGACATAACGGAATCCAAATAAAAGAGAGAGAGAGAGAGAGAGAGAGAGAGAGAGAGAGAGAGAGAAGTGGAGAAAGCGAGAGAGATCACAGAATGAGCTCAGGTATGAAAATCAGTCAGTAAACCTTAGTGGAACCAACAACGAATCAAATAATAGCAACACTTTAAAGCAGCATTTAAATCTCCATAGAAAACGATACTTGCATGGCCCAGTGGGTGAGCGTGGTACCGGCGACGCACGTGTGATGTCACGTGGTCCTTTGAAAACTGCGCGCGTGGGCCGGAGGCCGTGTGACGCGCGTGCAAGCTGCGCTGGATCTTGGCGTGAGCGTGGAGTCACGTATTCCTTTGTTGCAAAGAGGTGTTTGTTCATCTTCGCGCGGTATTTGAAAGGTTCAACAAACAATGTTCCAGAATTCGTCTTCATTGTGTGGAGAGGCGAATAGTTGAATAAACTTAGTAAAGAAAAGAAAACAAAACAACGAAAATGAAAGTTTCCAAATGAGCCATGAAAATGGCTTTCCTCTCCTCAGTCCGTGTGCTGAGGGGGGAGGAGAACTGAGCGCGGCCCGACGTGTCCGAGAACGGAGAACGGGAAGAAGAGCAAGAAGAGCGCAAGAAGAGAGAGTGGACCTTGTTTGGTCAATTCTTATAGCTTGAAATAGTTCACGCCCATTTTCGAGGGAGCATCCAATGAATGTCCGCGATCTGAAGCGGAGGGAAAGTTCCTTTGTCTCGGTTGAGACAACCCCCTGATGATTTAGGGCCTGTCCGATTTCATCAGGAATATTAAAGCAAGTTCATTATTCCAGATTAAATACATTTTTCATTACTTTGCTCTAGATAAATGGGTCTGTCAAAGCATGACGATTAGAACAAGACTAGACATAATATATATATGACCAAAGATCTAATTTTTAGATCGAATTACACATTTAAAGATTTGTTTAACACATGATAACACTGCAGATGTTGGGAAACATCTAAATGTACCAAAAGGGAATACGTAATACATTTATAAAACATGAAAACAGAAAGTTAATGAATACATTCCATAGAATGCATTGTTCAAAAGAAGCCAGTGACTTGGCTTCTCTCCTGTCCTGTGTGGTCGTAAAATTTTACGAGCTACCAAGGAGTGTGGGGGTTGCAGAACATTTCTTTTTTTGAGAAAGTTAAAGTGAGGAGAGACATTTCCTAAAGTATGAGCTTGCAACTTATACTCTTCACATAACAAGGATTAACCATTTTATGCAATCCAAAAACATAATTAAAATACATATTAATAATAAAATGAAAGTAAGGAACTTATACAAAAAGGTTTCCTTTGTCTCCAGTGTGTTGGAGAAATTTGGGGGGGGGTTTCAGGTATCCTTTGAGGCTCGCATGGGTATCGTAAAGTAATTTAAGTCCAGCCAGGCTGGCATTTAGTACCAACAGTCTGAATTTATAAAACAGAATTTAACCCATGAATCGCTGACCTGCATATCTGTTACAGGGTTAGGAGTCAAACTCTATAGTAAATGTGATTTAATTTTTCTCTTGTGTTTCACATCAGTAATTGTTCTTCTCTTTCTGTTTCCAGGTCTATCACACAATTATGTTGCTTTGAGGATTGTGCTTCTGGGAAAGACGGGTGTTGGGAAAAGTGCAACGGGAAACACGATACTGAGAAGAGAAGCTTTTATATCGAAACTGACTTCACGCTCTGTGACCAGAGAGTGTGAGAAAGAATCCTCAGAATTCAACAGAAGATGGATAACTGTGATCGACACTCCAGGCCTGTTTTATACTGGAGTCGATAATGTGGAGACCAGGAAAGAGATTGTGAAGTGCGTCTCAATGGCAGCTCCTGGACCACATGTGTTTCTGCTGGTGATTCAACTGGGACGATTCACTCAAGAGGAGAAAGATGCAGTCAAGATGATCCAGGAGATGTTTGGAGACAAATCCAGAATGTACACCATGGTGCTCTTCACCAGAGGAGATGATCTTAGAGGAACAAGGATTAAAGATTTTATTGAAGGTGATGATAGCTTACAGTACCTCATCAAACAGTGTGGTCACAGATACCATGTGTTCAATAACAAAGACACTAAAGATCAGGCGCAGGTTTCTGAGCTGCTGGATAAGATTGACTGTATGGTGGCAGCAAATGGAGGGAGTTTCTACACCAATGAGATGTTCCAGCAGGTGGAGAAGAACATCAGAGAAGACCAAAAGAGAATCATGAAAGAGCGAGAAGAAGAGATCACGAGAAAAGAAGAAGATCTGAGAGCCAAGTATGAAGCAGAAATAGAAGAAATGAAGAAAGAAAATCAGAGAGAAAGACAAGAAATGCAGGAAGAATTGAGAAAAAGTGAGGAAGAATTCAAAAAGAGAGAAGAAGAGATCAAGAAAGAAACAGACGAAAATCTACAGAAAGAGCTACAGAGAAAACTGGAGGAGAACCAGAAACTATTTGAAGAAGAAAATAAAAGAAAAGAAAAGGCTTTGGGAGAACAACAACAGAACTTCATAAAATACTTGGAAGAAAAGCACGAGAAAGAAAAACAAAAACTTAAGGAGAAGATTCAGCGTGAAGCACGAGAGCAAGCAGAGTGTGAATATCTCATAAAACTGGAAAGAGAAGTAGCTGAAGCTTTAAGAAAAGCTGAAGAACAACTACCACACAGTGCAAAACGAGCTCGTGACTGGAGTCAGTTCGGAGGGTTTATCGGAGCAGCCACTGGAAGTTTTATCGGTTCTTTTGAAGACCTCGTGTGCTGGATTACCAGCATACGGTCTAAATGTCAAACTCAACAGCTAACTGAAGAATGAGTTTAGGTACAACCCCAAATCCAAACAAACTGGGACGCTGTGCAAAATGTGACTCTGCCTATGAAGACCCAGTTAAAGTTAATCTTTGTGTTTTACTGTTGTCTACATAAAATCATGCCTCTTACAGATTGAAATCATAGAGAAATGAATGGTTGAAATCAAACTTTGATGCTTGCTATCTCATAGTTAGAGTTTGAGACTTTAGCCTGCATTTCACAGACAGGGTCACAAATGTTAATAAAAACAGAATGCAGTGATTTGCAAATCTCATAAACCCTAAGTTTATTCACAATAGAACATAAAAAACATAACCAATGTTTAGACTGAGGAACTGTACCATTTTAAGGGGAAAAGGCAATTTTGAATTTGATGGCTGCAAACACATCAAAGCAGGGACGGGGGAAGAAACTGGAAGAGTTAGTGTTTCTAAAAATGAAACAGCTGGGGAAACATTTAACAATTATTAGGTTAATTGGCAACAGGTCAGTAACATAAGTGTGGGCATAAAAAGAGTCTCTCAGACGTAAAGATGGGCTAAGGTTCACCAATTTGTGAAAAACTGCATCCACAAATTGTGCAACAAGATTACACTAAATAAAATTGTGAAGACTTTGAATATCTCATCATTTGCAGTACATAATATCATCAAAAGACTCTCTGCACAAGGGACGAGGGTGAGAATCAGATCTTCAGGCCCTCGGGCAGCACTGCATTAGAAACAGCCACGACTCTGTAATGGAGATCACTGCACAGGCTCAGAAATCACTGTCTATGAACAAGGTCCATGAATGCAGGTTAAAGCTCCGTTAAACATATTAGTTGTTATTTGTGGACATGATCCAGAAACGCTGTTGTCTTGTCTGAGCCAAAGCTCATTTAAAATAGAGAAGGTAAAGTGGAAAACTGTTCTTTCTGTGGTCAGATGAATCAAAAAGTTATGTTAATTTTAAAACCATGCATGCCTTGTCTTCCAGACTAGAGCAGAGAGACCAGCTTCTCCTCAGCGTTTGACACATGGATCATAAATCACTCTTGAGTTCAACAGGATTGTTAGAGAAGACTTGGAGGAATCCAGCAGAACTTCAAACGCAGAGAAGCACAGAAGCATTTCAAGCCTTTCACTTTCACAATAAGTCTGTTTGTATTTTTTTATTTTATTTTTTGGGTCAGAGTCTAACAACGTTTGTCAGGATTGGCTATATTAATTGTTCATCATTATCTTTTTTTTTTCTACACATTTTATTCAGTCTTTCTAAAAATGGTGCCTGTGTATTCTTCAGATTTAACTTAAAATGGTTTGGAACGTGTGTTTTGTTTTGTTTTTCAGATAAATGTTAAAATAAACAGTGCTGTTTTTTGCTGATTCTCAGTTCAGTTTGTCTCTTGAGCAGCAGGTAAACACAGCTGATGGTGGTGTGACAGTGTGTAACCCACAATGCATTATAAATTACTTCTATCATTAGGCTATATGTTAAAAAATGCAAACACAAAGTGGGACACATATAGTCTTTAATCTGAACTAATGTTGCAAATATGAGTCCATCTGTGTAGGTAAACAACAATTTAAACATGACCTTTCAAATTGCATTTAACTAAGTCAATGCATCCCAATGAAATAAGTTATGTTAATATGTTAACAATTATAATACAGGATTTTGCTCAAGGCTCAAAATAAGATGTAAAACTATGAATTATTTGTATGAAATATTGTGGTTTGGACAGGAAAAAAACAGAACTGTTAGAAACTTCCGTCTTCTCCACGGTTTTCATTTCTATAAAAGTAGGGGAGAGCGGGGGCGAAAGTAACGTGGGACGAAAGTAAAAAAACGATTTTCTCTGAGCCTCTTTCTGCATTTGCATTCCCAGCTATGACGGTATATTCAGCATGCAATCCTGAGAAATATCACGTGATTTCCTCATCGTTTCCCGAAGTTAGGTCCGTAAAACTGTTTTCGAGTACAAAAAGTAAATTATTGAAGCGGTAATTTTTTTTTTATTAGTTGTGTTGTTTTTCTTGTTTCATGTGTCACAGTAATGATCAATCTACAGGTTATTTAGTGCTTTAACACATCCTAAAGTTTGCATTTTACATTTTATATATATATATATATATATATATATATATATATATATATATATATAAAAGTAAATCGAGTTTAAATGTCTTGAGTTCCTGTAGGGACGAAAGTAACAGTTGTTACTTTTGTCCCGCTACAGTGACAAAAAGTATTTATTTTGTTCCGGTGCATGCTATAACTGTGAATTTCTGTGTCTTGCATCATTTCTTACAAATGTTTATGTCATATTATACCAAAAGAATATGTCTGAGTGAGGGTCAGAAAGACAGACAGAGGTCTGGTTTTATCCAGATGTTTTTGAGAGGGTGTTTCTGGACATAGAGGAACATCTCTCTCTGGGCAGCTGCTACGTCACATTTATATTTAGGTTTTAGCCATATCTTAGTCTTTACACCTCCACCTGTGAATTTGCAGTGTTTCCAGATGTTTTAACGCACATTTTCAATTTATGCATAAAAACAACTGGATGGAAACATAAATAGGCCTACTGTTACATTATGTTTAGAGTTTTTTTATTATGTTAATGTGATTAAATTTTTATATTGTGCATTCTGTAGAATTTTTTTTATTATATAAAAATACATTGAAATTTACAATAAAAAAAAATACAGTCAGGTTTTAAGACATCAGATGAAACTTAAACTTAAACTTAAAATGAAAATATGAAAATGTGATTTAATATATTTTTTTTTTTTTTGCAAAGATAAAGGATAAAATATGTTTGCAGTTACTTATTAACAAGGTCACAATCAGGTATACTCAAGAAAAATAAGAGAAATAATTCTAGCTTATATTGTTGTTACTTTCGTCCCAACCGATGGGGTCAAAAGTAACAATGTGCAACTTATGTTCAAAGTGAAATTATACTGAAGTCTTTCTACATTTCTACAAAATACCACCTGGTATTGTTAGATCACACTTCTGAGTTACTGGCCACAGCAGAAATATATCTCTGTATACAACATTATCTTTTAAAATGAAGTTTTTCTGAAAAATGGTACTTTCGCCCCTGCTCTCCCCTACTGATGTTTCTGTGAGTATTAATAGTATACATTCAGCTTGTTCTATAGCACTGTATGAAGTTAGAGGATATGAATATTTTGACCAGCGCCCTCCTGTGGTGGATTTAGTTCGTACATGATCGTTTCTACAGTGTGACTTTACTTTCGGTTTGGAAAACGATGAGGCGTTGCTTGTAGCCTGTAACGGCGCACATTTCCGGCAAGATCCATATATTTAATACTTATCAAAATATTATTTTACAAGGAATAATTTTTTTATTTTTTTTTTACTGCTGTCTTAAAACATACTCTCCTTAAGAAATAAATACTCCAGACGCCTGCTGCTGTGTGCAGACGTTTGTGTTTGGCGTTGGTTTACGGAACAATCTCGAGAGCGCATTACTGTAGCGCGAAAACACATTAATACAATGCACGAGCGCTAATCTCTCCGCTCGCGCTCGGATTTCCTAGCCATAGGAGCAAAGGAAATCCGCGGGCGAGCGGAGAGATTCGCGCCCTTCCATTGTAGTTAATGCGCTCTCGAGATTTGTCAGTAAAATAACGCCATAACTGGGTTGAGCTTTTAATTACAAGAGCAGAATTAATCACACGCGAATATTCGAGTTTTGAATCTTTATGTTGTAGTCTCTTCTGATAAGCGCATGTATTTTTCTCCTCGCTGTTTTTCTCCTCTATCAGATTTCTCGTTGGATTTAGAAACTTGAAGGCAGAAATGGCACAACATCTGCGTGAGTATCAAATTATAACAAATTAATGTGTTTTATGTACAGACCCTGCCTTACAGTATTGCTGGTATAAACGCTCGTTAGTTCATTTTAGCTGTTAACATTACATTACATAAGTCCGTGCTTTATGGCAGTGGATCCCAACCCTTTTTCCCACTGAGCCGCACTATGGTCCAAGTGCAAGTCTCGCGGTCCGCACACATAAAGCCGAATTTACATAGCCTATTATATCACCAGTGCAAATCAACATTATTTATAATATTATAGCCTAAATATTACGATATCTAATCGACGACATTCATTTAAATAACTCTACTTCCCATAATCAAAACACCTGATGCTATCGGGAGCTGACCAATTTTGTGCAATTCGGTTCGAATATGTTCGTGATGTTTTTTTTCTTCTTCTTCTTCACATTCCTGTAATTAAGGATGTTTGCTGCGTAGTTTGGGTATTTCCTTTTGCCTAAACTTCCTCGAGTGAGTCTCGGGGCAAACCGAAAGTCCTGCTCAGTTTTACTTAAATAATGGTTGACAATTTGAATTGAATTCTGCAATTTGAACAATTTGAACAATTTGAATTGAATATTAAAATAATATATATATATTATTTTACATAAAACATTAGTTCATATCTAATATTTCTCTAGTACATTTATTATTTACAGACACTTTGGTGCATTTCTCAAATCAGAAATGAAATTCTCAAAACTACTTGTACAACCTGCACATCATCTAGTCATTTATACACATCATAAAACCAGTTTCTCATTCTCTTGAACAAGTTACGATTGCTTTTGTACATTCATGCAATTGATTACACACATTTATCTGCGGTTTCCTACATTAGTTGCTAATGTCATTCTGATGACAAACTTAGTGTGCTCAAGAGAAACGTGGCCTGCTGTAACTTGAAATATGTTTATTCACTTTTTCATAACCCGAAGTATGCATTCAATACAAAATGCAATTCTTATATTGTATTTTCTTTTTAAATGATAATTTTACAGAGGTGCATCTATTCTAGTGAACTCAGGTGTACATATAACATATTTAATGATCCCTTACAAATTACTTTTGGTGCAATAAACTATCTTAAGTAGTTTTGTCTTTTTCTTGAACTGATTTAAGCACTTAATTCACTGACAGTCGTGTTGAGCTGCTTTGTCGAAATGAAAATACTGATTATAAAACAGCTTTCTGTGTTGCTCACATTTATTGTAACTCTGAAGCAGTTTGCATTTGTATAAAGTTATATATATATATATATATATATATATATATATATATACACATTAGATTGACTTGACAAACTGTCTAGCTCCTTGCTCTCTGAGAGTAAGAGAGTACAGACCATGAGACCAAGGTTTTTTTTTCTTTTCCTTTTTTTTTCTACGCAGGGTTGGGCACAGTTCAGCAATCATTCTGACCACAGGAAGTTTCATTGTTCAGACATAAAAAAAAATAATAAAACTTGGCTGTTTCTATCCATAGTCGTACTTGATCTAGCAGTGGTTCAGCTACAATCAAGAAATACAGAGGGAATCTGATTTTAATTAACATTTTGATACAGAGGTCTTAAAGTATTACATCTTAAATTATTCATGAATCCCAAACAGTAAAATTGATAGTAACTTGAACACTCAGTTTCAGATTAAAAAAAAAAAGTCTTTGTAATGTGTTCTAGTCAGTAAGATAATAATGCAGATATTAATTAGCATTAATTAATTAATTAATTAATTTGTTTGTTTTCATTTATAGGAAGCAAGAGAGACCAAAGCCCAACTGATAGTCCCAACAGTAAGTACAACATAACAAATTATGATTGACAAAAACATATTATTAATATTAATTAATAACTGGATACAGGATCTAAACCATAAATAATTAAACCAGACTTAATGTTTGCATGTTAATTCAAAGATTCTTATTCTCAAAAACGCTTGTTTGTTTGTTTGAGTCAGTATTATGTAATCAAAATGGTAAAACTCCTTTTGACGACATGTATGTACAGTATGTATCGTGTGTTTCAGTGAGTGATCTGAGGATTGTCCTGGTGGGGAAAAATGAGTCAGAAAACAACAGAGTGGGAAACTTAATTTTCAATAAAAATGTGTTTGGAAAGAAAACACCACAACCTGATGTGGAGACATTCACGGAAAGAGTGGAGAGAAGAAACATCACAGTCATCAACGCAACTCATCTGCTCAATCCAGAACTCAGACTTAAAGAAATAACACAATACGTGTCCAGGTTGTGTCCTCCAGAGCCTCATGTGATCATACTGGTGCTGCAGCTCAATGATTTTAGTCAGAAGAATAGAGACATATTGCCTTCAGTGTTGAACTGCTTTGGTGAGCATGCGATGAAGTGCACAATGATTCTGACTACTGATGATGAGACACGCAGCGCTGAACATACATTTGAAAATGAATATATTCAAGAAATATCTACAGAATGTGCAGGAGGATGCCTTCAACTTGCACAAAATACAAAACACTCTCAAATACTTCAAAGAGTGGATGAAATAATCAGTCAAGGTGTAGTTGAAGAGACACAGCAGATCTCATCTCTGCATGAAGAAGACGGCAGTAAGTCTTCTACACTTGCTATCTACTGCTATGAAGAATGTGTTCATATACCAGTCTGATTATTATAATGTGTCTGATTTAAAAGGTTCACCCAGTAATGTTTAGTTTGGTAATTTTTTACAAAATAAATGAAATATAAATTGATGATGCACATGTTAATATCCCTATTTGATTTCCAGGTATATATTCTATCTACCAAAGGTTACTGACTTTTAATGCCAAAGCTGAAATGTGTTAAATAATGGTAACAAACTATACAGAAAGTAATGCAGGACAGTGAGTAGCACTACGTTATCACATTACTTATACTACCTTTTAACTATTTTTAACTTGTAAACAAACTAATCAGTAAATATTATTGATTTTAGGATTATGAATTTAGCATTTTCTAAGTTCATCATTATTAGGTAATCAGTCATTGTTCACTGAGAGTAGTTTAATTAAGAAACTGTGAACTATGACCAATTATAAGCAATAGGTATTTGGTTAATATTAAATATAAATTTGAGTTTTCTCTAAAGAGGCATAATTAATTATTAAATCTTTATAATTGGTCATAGTTCTTAATATATCTAATCCCATTCAGTAATAATGAACTGTAACAGTTCTAAATTTGCTATTAATTACCGATTTGTTAATCTTCTTTCCATATTAGTGAAATGTTAATATAGTGATCTTCATTTGTCCTGAATTATTTCCTAGTAACCTAATATGACAGACCGTTATTCTATTGTCATATTTATCACATCTGATATTATATGGGTGATGTTATTTTCAGGGAAGCAAAGGCGACGAAGTCGCAGTGGAGGACGCCCTAACAGTAAGTTCATTAAATTATAGCTATATTATAACCACAGACTTTTATAAAATATAGATATTTTCAAAATATTTAGAATTGTTCTTAATGTTGTGAATTAATTCAATTAGCCTATATGAATAACAGCCAAGCCTTTTATCATTCCTTAATTAAAAACAGAATATTAAGGATTTTCAGTGTTTCTACATATGCATGTGTTCTTGTGTGTTCCAGTGTGTGATCTGAGGATTGTTCTTCTGGGGAAGAATCTATCAGAAAACAGCAGAGTCAGAAACTCAATCCTGGGAACAGATGCACTTATAGAGCAGCACAATGTGCTGAAAATCAGTGAAACAGTGAAGAACAGACACGTCACAGTCATTGATCCTCTTCATCTGCTGAATCCTGACATCTCAGATCTTCAGATCACACAGACAGTGAGAGAGTGTGTGTTTCTGTCTGATCCAGGACCTCATGCGTTCATAATCATACTGCAATATAAAGACTTCACTGAGGAGGACCTGAGAAGAGTGAAACATGTGCTCAACAAATTCAGTGGAGAAGCGATAAAACGCTCTATCGTTGTCACGACTGATGAAGAGAGAGATGACTCGTACATTCATCAGTTAATAAAGGAGTGTGGAGCAAGACATTTGGAGTTTGAAAGAGAAAACCCAGAATGGCAATTTGACATATTCCATAGGACTGATAAGATACTTCAGGAGAACATGGAAGAATACCTCACATGTGAAATATTTCATGATGCTGAAGGAACATCAGTGGATGAAGAGCGAAGATCTCATGGTTCAGTCAGATCAGAGGAAAAATACAAAGAGCGTTCTTATTACAAAGATGATGGAAAACTCGAACAGAGCAAGAGAAGTGAAGGAAGTCTAAGTACAATTTCAGAATTAATTTTCTTATTATAATAATCAAATAGAATAACTAAACAAAACTACGTTTTAATAAACAAAAAAAGCTTCCAAACAAAACATGGCAAGAGCTTTCATACCAATTTGACTATGAGAAGCACTTATTTTGTTACTGTTGTTACAGTTTTTCTCAGTCGCTTTGGTACATTTCTTGAATCAAACTCACAATTTGCAAAACATAAAGTGCATTTCTCAAAACAACCCGTACAAATAGCAAATCACCATGAATTACCTGCAAAAGCCAGTCTCCTGCTCAAAATCCTTAGTTCATCTCTCAAAAATAAATATCTGTGTCAATGAACATATCACTGCCATCAGAATGACAAGTCCTTGTGTTATAGTGTACGGATAAGACAGTCAAATTGCTTAGTCATGTTGTCAATATAACAGTGTACTCTGGAGGGATGATCTGATGTAAACCTCTGTATTGAACAATATGCCATATGCTTATGTATGCCATATCCATTTCAAACGTACACATTTACACATTACTGTATGTGGGATATTGACTGAAAGAGACTGGATAGAATTCCCAGTTACACTTTTACAAAGTCTGACCAAAAAAAAAAACCTTTACAATGTCATTGTTATATAGAAAAGGAAAAACAAATATGGACACAAATATGAAAATAAGTCCATTTTCAGAATGTGTAACTCTTGTGTTGTCCTCTGTCTATACAGTATAAGCTTTCCTACTGAAGATTCATGAGATGAACCTTTGAGCTATTTCAGAGAAAGGGTTTATCATTGGTTTATCATCTACATTCTCTACATAAGTCAAGATTCACTTGGACAATTCATGCCAAATGTACAAAAAGTCTAATAATAATGTGTAAAAATAAATATAAAAAGTGTGCTAGACAGTTTTTGACAACTAGATTAACCATTTTGCATTTAATGACTTATATGATGAACTAAAGACTAGATGTTTTGAAGGGTAAGACTGTTGCACAGAAAACTATGCAATACGTTTTGAGCAACATGACATGAGCAACTGATAATGTAGGAAACTGCCGATAAACATGCATAATCAATTGCATGAATGTACAAAAGCAATCGCAACTTGTTCAAAAGAATGAGAAACTGGTTTTATGATGTGTATAAATGACTAGATGATGTGGAGGTTGTACAAGTAGTTTTGAGAATTTCATTTCTGTTTTGAAAAATGCACCAAAGTGACTGAGAAAAACTGTAAACTTGTGACCTGTGTCCTTTGTCCTGGAAAGATTCCAGCAGACAGATTTTCACAAAACCTGTACTGTTAATCATTCTCAATGAATAAAGTGTGCATGTGTATAATGTAAACTGAAAAACACATGGAGAAGAGAGAACAGCTTTATAATGGATCAAATAACAAAATAAAATGAATAGTAACAAAACAAAAACAAAACAGTTTATATGAAAGATGATTGCAGATTTTAAATTTGTAATGACATTAAATTTTCAAACATTTAGTTGTGTTTTTCTTTCTCTTTAAACAGTTGACATAAGAGAGTGGATTCGCTCCAACTGTAAGTTGACGAAACTATTGGAAGTTAAGAATTTCATATTCTAAAATGTGGTTGTTGTTTACGGAAGTCTAATGTTTTTAATATGTTTTTCAGTGCCAGCTAATTACTCTGGAAAACAGAAGCTGAATCTGGTTCTGTGTGGAAGTGATCCAACATTTGAAGTCTATGTGTCCAAACTTTTACGTGGAAAAACTATAAAATCTTCACCTCAGAGAGAGAGCAGTGAAGAGTGTGTGAAGAAAGATGAGAAGATTCATGGTCGTCAGATCAGTGTGATAGAGCTTCCAGCTCTGTCTCGTCTCTCAGAGGAGGAAGTGATGCGTCAGACTCTGCACTGCCTGTCTCTCTGTCATCCTGGAGTTCATGTTTTCCTCCTCATTGTTCCTGTTGGTCCACTGACTGATGAAGTCAAAGCAGAAATAGAGGAGATCCAGAATAACTTTTATTCCAGAGAGCATTTCATGGTAATGTTTATCAGTGAAGGCACTGTTAAAAGACAAGATACAGAGTTTATAAACAGCCCAGAATCTCAGAGGTTAATCAGTCTTTGTGGAGGTCGGTACAGAGTGATGGGTTTAAAAGAGCATGAAAGCTCAAGACAGATCCCAGAACTACTGGATTATATTGAGAACATGAAGACTGAACCCTATTCACTTCAGATGTATTTGAAAGTTCAAGAGAACAGAGCCAGACATGAAACAGAGGAGAAATATGAAGAGAAACTGAAGAAAATGGAGGATGAGATCAAACAGTTAAAGCAGAAGTTTCAGTCAGAAGGTAAGGATTTTTTTAAGCTTATGCTTCATCATCAGAATGTAGAAATAGTTTGCTCACAATGATGTGTGTTCTCTAAGTCTGTTGTTAATGTAGAACAATATTTATCTGATTCATAATTAAAGGGATAGTTCACCCAAAAATGAAAATTTGATGTTTATCTGCTTACCCTCAGGGCATCCAAGATGTAAGTGACTTTGTTTCTTCTGTAAAACACAAACAAAGATTTTTTTTTAACTCAAACCGTTGCAGTCTGTCAGTCATATAATTAAATTGAATGTGAATCAAGGCTTTTGAGAGTCATAAAACATACACAAACAAAACAAAATTAAACCCTGTGGCATTGATGTGTAAAGACACAAAACAATTGGCATGTGGAAGAACCTGAAAATTATTTATATAATTTTTTACCTCTTATACAACGCAATGTCCAACATCCGGCACATGACGTGTGTGTACGTGCTCTGGTATAGAAGCCATATATATGACAAAACAATAAATATAGACGAGATCACATGCATCAAATAACATAAACACAGAGAACATTGGCTGTATACTTGTCTAAGACAGCATTGAGTCAGCCCACGAGTCCTCATTTGCTCTATCTCTGCCACTTTAGTATCACCATGGCTTTTTTACGATATCCTCATGCCAATCACTGTAATTAGAAGCAGATGAATGTCATTCTGCACTTGACCTACTTACTCACTGCTCATCTCCAACCGCTCCCTCTTGCTGCAAACCCCAGTAAACCATAAGATGTTGCCCATGAGGTGCTGAAACATGGCCGGTGCCGCAAACAACCCAAATGGAGACATGACAAACTGGTGTAATCCAAACGGCATTGTGAAGGTTGTTTTTTCATTGGATGATGGAGATAAGGGGATCTGCCAATATCCTTTTGTCAAATCCTGTATCCAATAAAATCGAGCTATACCAAGCCAATCAAGTCATCAACCCGAGGCATTGGATATGCGTAGAATTTCAATGCAGCATTCACCTTACGATGATTCACATAGAATTGGATGGAACTGTCTGTTTTAGGTACAAAAACTATCAGGCCTGCCTAATTACTATGGGACGGCTCTATTACTGCCATCTCTAGGATTGATTCTAATTCCGTAAGTGTAATAAGTGTGATGAAACGGCTGAGTCAGTTAGATCCATCTGCAGCAGTTTATTAATACAGGTAATTAAACAGAGAACATTAGACATAAACTCAGGGTGGCATCAAAGGGAACTCAGGCAGATGTTCGTAGAGAACTCAGATAAGTACAAACAGAGGGTCAATATGGCACACAAAGTCTTCCTCAGGGTCTGGGAGCAGGTCGGTCAGGATGGTCATGATGGAAGATGGTAAGTAGAGAGGGGTCCGGGATGTCCTGAGACCTGACCCAGGAGCGTTCTTTAGGACCGTACCCCTCTCAGTCAATGAGGTAATGTAGAGCCCCGCCACGACGTCTGGAGTCCAGTATCGCTTGCACCTGGTAGGCCTCCTCCCCGTCAACCTCAATAGGAGGATTCTGCACCGGTGTGTTCCCCTCTTGGACCTCCGCTCTCCTGGGGGTGACTGCGGGGCTGAAAAGAGACACATGAAAGGTAGGTGAGATTTTGTTATGAGAAGGAAGAGCCAACCTAAATGAGACCGGGGTGATCTGGTGCAGAATTTTGAAAGGACCAATGAAGCGAGGGGATAGCTTCTTGCTGGGTAGTTTGAGACGGAAATCTCGGGCTGAAAGCCACACCCACTGGCCGGGATGGTACCGGGGACCCCCGCGTCTCCTCTGATCTACATAGTGTTGATATTAAATGCATATGAGCAGCATTCCTTGCTGCGCCGAAGCCAGGAATCTACCGCGGGGAGATCTGAGGGCTCGCCCGCCCACGGGAAGAGCGGAAGCTGAAATCCCAGGACACACTGAAAAGGTGTCAGTCCAGTGGCAGGCTTAACTAAGGAATTCTGAGTGTATTCAGCCCATACAAGGAAACGACTCCACTCCTGCTGATTTTGATGGCAGTAGGTCCATAGGAAATGAGTTAGATCCTGATTCAACCTCTCAACCTGCCCATTGGCCTGAGGATGGTAGCCCGAGGTGAGGCTAACATTAATATTGAGCTTCGAGCAAAGTTCCCTCCACACACGAGAAGTAAACTGAGGGCCTCGGTCAGTTACAATATCCTCAGGAAGGCCAAAGAGCTGAAACACATGATTGAGGAAGGCCTTGGCGGTCTGTTAGGCTGTGTCAAGACCAGACAAAGGGATGAAACGGCATGATTTTGAAAACCGGTCAATTACCGAGAGGATGGTGGTGAAACCCTGGGATTGAGGAAGGTCCGTGACAAAATCCAAAGCGATATGGGACCAAGGGCGTTGTGGTACCGGCAGAGGCTGTAAGAAGCCAGCTGGTTTCAGGTGAGAAGACTTGACCATGTTACAAGTGGAACACTGATGAACAAACTTGATCACGTCAGCTCGAAGGGAAGTCCACCAGAAGTGATTGGAGACTAGCTGAGTGGTGGCTGTGATACCTGGATGCCCCGCGCTGGAAATGCAATAAACCCCTTGGAGGACACGGTCGCTGAGCTTGGGAGGAACAAAGAGGCGGTACCCCGGACACTCCGGGGGTTCTGTATGTCTTTGCTGAGCTGTAGAAACCTCGGTGATGATATCCCACTGCACTGGTGCGACAATGAGAGAGGCAGGCAGAATGGGGACTGGTTCAGAACAGTCATGATTACTGTCGAACTGGCATGAGAGAGCATCTGGCTTGCCGTTCTTAGAACCTGGTCTGAAAGTGATTTTGAAATAAAATCTGGAGAAAAGAGGGACCAGCGAGCCTGACGAGCATTCAGACATTTAGCGGATTTGAGATATTCCAGATTTCTCTGGTCCGTAAGCACAGTGAAAGGATGACACGCCCCCTCCAGCCAATGTCTCCACTCTTCAAAGGCGGCCTTCATCGCCAGAAGCTCTCGATCGCCCACATCGTAGTTGTGCTCTGCTGCATTCAGCTTATGAGAATAAAAACCGCAAGGATACATTTTAGCTGGATTACCATGATATTGTGACAGGATGGCACCCACGCCTGTGTTAGAAGCATCCACTTCCACAATAAACTCTCTCTCAGGATCTGGGTGATGGAGAATGGGTGCTGTGGTGAATCTCCTCTTTAAACTTTCAAACGACGCAGTGCATTCTGAAGACCAGCAGAAACGTCTTCCTCCTCCTTGGAGTAGAGAAGTGAGAGGAGCCACAATCATGCTGAAATTTCGAAAAAATCTGTGGTAAATCGGCGGCGCTGTAGCTCTTTCACTGACGTGGGTTGAGGCCAGTTGACCACCGCTTGTACCTTGTTGTCATCCATCACCACTCCGTCGGCGCTGATGATGTAACCCAGGAATGAGATCCGAGTTTGATCAAACTCGCATTTCTGTATCTTTGCATACAACTGGTACTCGATGAGGCGCTTGAGAACAGATCACACATCCTGAACGTGCCTTTCAAGGTTGTCTGAATAAATCAGGATGTCGTCAATGTATACAATTACACTCCAATTGAGCAGTTCTCTGAAGATCTCATTGACAAACGCTGGAAAAACTGAAGGACTGTTGGAAAGGCCGAACGGCATGACCCGATATTGATAATGGCCGGAGGTTGTAGAAAACGCCGTCTTCCAATCATCACCCTCCCGAATATGAATAAGGTTGTATGCATTTCGTAGGTCGAGCTTGGTGAAATATTGGGCTGTGCGGAGCATTTTAAGGGCAGCTGGGACGAGAGGGAGCGGATAGCGGTATTTGACGGTGATCTCATTGAGACCCCGATAGTCTATGCACAGTCGGAGACCCCGATCCTTTTTTTTAACAAAAAAGAAACCGGCAGTAGCAGGCGATGTTGAAGGGGTAATAAAGCCTTTAGCAAGCTGTTCTTCAATGTACGAATTCATGGTCTCGGTCTCTGGCTGAGATAGGGGGTTTACTCGACCGTGCGGCGGCATGGTTCCCGGCAGGAGCTCAATAGCACAGTCGACAGCATGATGTGGAGGTAAGTGTGAAGCTTCACGCTCGCTGAATGCTTGGGCAAGATGATGGTAAACATGGATGGATCTCCTGTAGATAAATGTCCACGGAGGAGCTGGCACTCAATTCAGGACCCTGGACAGTGGGCATGCATTTATTCAGACAAGACAAAGACCACTGGATAATCCTCCTCTCTGACCAGGAAATTTGCGGGTTATGTCTCTCCACCCAAGGAAACCCCAGAATCATAGGATGAAGTGGCAAATGAATAGTGTAAAACTGGATGGTCTCCCTATGTTGCGAGTCGATGCTGAGGGTGAGAGGTGGTGTGAGTTACTTTTTGCAAAGGTTAAGTCAATAAAATTTCCAGCAGCTCCCGAGTCTAATTTAGAAAAATAAAACATTTTTAGAAGAGAGTGAACGTGAACTCACCACAGCGGGGTTACAAGAAGTGGATTTCACTGGGCAGGAAGCCCTGAAATGACCAGCCTGACCGCAGTACATGCATAAATGATTGTGCCTTCTCCTCTCGCGTTCTGCCTTGGAGAGGTGGGTGTATCCGAACTGCATGGGCTCGGGCTCATACCAGGTTGAAACTCAGGCTGGTCCTGACCGGAGTGCGACAAGCCCGGATGAGATGATCGAGCCAGATGGCAAGTTCCATGATCTGACTGAGGGTCTTTCCGTCATCACAACAAGCAAGTTCTCCCTGCAGCTCCGCATTCAAAACCTTCTGATACAATAGTTTGAGAGGAACCTCCCCCCAGCCAGTCTGAGCGGCGTGCATACAGAAGGAGAGAGTGTAATCCGCTGCAGTGGAATTCTCTTGACGCAGGGCGAGCAACAGTTTCCCTAGATCCTTTCCACATTTCACAGATGGCAGTGATGGTAATTGTTGGTTTATAGTAAACAATGCAACGATTCCACACAAGCCATGTCTGAACAACAGCTTTTGGTTCAAACAAAAGGAGACTGAAACATAATTAGTAAGGGCCACAGGTGCTCTTTATCAAGACACAGTCAGCCAATCAGATCACAGCAGGATTTTCTACAGCCGCCCCCAAATATGTTAACATATTTGCATTTACAGAAAGTTCATGTGGTTGAATTATCAGAATCAGTCAATTCAGGAAGAACAATCAGACGGTTGACTGGACGAATTAAATATTTCCCTTTGCTGAAAATCTCAGCAACTCTCACTCTTCCATCAGAACTTGGCAAAATCTTACTGACAGTCCCTATAGGCCAGTGTCCCCAAGGAAGCTGAGGTTCCACAATCATGACGATAGCAGAAGGAGCTATAGGATTACCATCAAGTTCCCACCTTTGACGAGTCTGAAGACTTGGAAGATAATCTCGAACAAAACTGACCCAGAATCGATCCGCAAGAACTTGGCTGTGTCTCCACTTTCTACGGGTAAGTAGTTCTGAATCTGCATACATCACTTGAGGAAGAGATGCATCTCGCCGCCCCATCAGTAGGATATTTGGCGTGATTGGATCAGGGTGTGAAAGTTTTGAAGATACATAGCCAAGAGGTTTTGAGTTTAACAACTCCTCAATTTCAACGAGCACTGTATACAAAATTTCCTCTGAGACTACTTGTATTCCCAGAACTACTCGTAATGCCGTCTTAACAGACTGTATCTCTCTCTCCCAAGTACCTCCAAAATGGGGAGAATATGGCGGATTGAATGAGAATTTAATTTGCTGTTGGGCTAGTATCTCTTGGAAGGAAGGACTAAGCTGCGAAAATGCCTCCTGGAGTTCTCTTTCTCCTCCCTTGAAATTAGTTCCTTGATCAGATACTACTTCATAGGGCCTACCTCTACGGGCTACAAATCTTCGAAGGGCCAAGAGGAAACTGTCAGTATCCATACCAGAGAGGAGTTCTAAATGAAGACACCGTGTCGTCTGGCATTTGAATATAATGCCCCACCTCTTCTCATGTCGGCGACCTACTTTGATGGTTAAAGGCCCAAAACAATCCATACCTGTCGACCAAAAGGGGGGCTTATACAGGCGAAGTCTGGAAACTGGTAGATCAGGCATTCTAGGAACTGAAGGCACACCTTTCCACTTCCTGCATTCAAGACATGATCTCTGAATCTTCTTTATTAACTGTCGCCCTCTCAGAACCCAGTATTTCCGACGAAGCTGAGCGAACACTCTTTGTGGTCCTGGATGGCACAGAGTGGAGTCATAATCAGCAACCAAAAGTTTGGTAACATTATTCTTAGGATCTAAAACAATTGGATTAATAGCTTCAAGATCCAAATCCTCACTCTGACGAAGTCGTCCACCCACTCTTATTAGCTCTGTAACGGGATCATATTCTGGTGCCAAACCAACTAAACAGCTGTGTGAGGGAGCTCCATGACCGTTTTTTAGCAGTTTATATTCCTCAGGGAAATCTTCCACCTGGGCTTGACGCAAAAGACATAATTCTGCTTGTGTTTGAGAAGGTTTAGTCTCAGCTCTTAAGTCCAAAGAGAGGTTCTCAACGGTTGCTTCAATCAACTCTGACCAGGTATTGAATTGAGATGCATCGTACTTGAGAGAGTTTACTGAGGCTTGATTAAGTCCACAAAACAAAGGTTTTCTCAGCTCTGTCCCAACCTCCTCTGTTCTTAAGGCTGGAGATTTTGGCCATTGCTGATAGCAAATATAGAAAAGGTGGTCCTTGAAACCAAGAACTGGTTGCGGACAATTGATCAAGTCTCTTGCCTCGAGTGATGTCATCTGCTGGATTACTTACAGTGTCAAAATATCTCCAGTGATCCGGTCTAGTATACTCAAGAATCTCCTTAATGCGGTTTCCCACAAAGATCTTGTACCGGCAGGATTCGGACTGGATCCAGGTCAACACAGTTGTGGAATCACACCAAAGTGTCACCCTTTCAACATCCAAGGTGAGTTCCTTTTGCAACAGGTTCGCCAGCTGAGCCCCGGTCAGAGCAGCACATAGTTCCAAACGAGGAATAGAAATGGTCTTCTTTGGTGCTACCCTTGAATGAGCCATAGAGATATAGAAATCTCACCATTTCCGTTTACCAGATGCAAATAGGAAACTGAACCATAGGCCTTTTCGGATGCATCGCAGAATATGTGAAGCTCTCTGATGACTGGATCTTCCCAATTCATTCTTGGACCATACCATCGAGGTACTTGGAGCTTGACCAAATCTGGCAACTCTCCTTCCCATGCCTTCCAAGCTGCCTTGATCCCCTGGGATATCTGGATTATCCCATCCTCTGTTAGGTTTCATCCATAATTGTTGCAGAAGAACTTTAGTACGTGTCGTGAATGGAATGATAAAACCCAGAGGGTCATACTTGCGAGCAAGTATACGATATATCACTCGCAAAGTTAGGACAGTATACTCCACTAGACGGTGCTTATAGCTCAAAGTATCCTGCAAGCAATGCCAACTTAATCCAAGAGTTCCCTCGCATGGATCTGTGCAGTCATGACTTAACCCCAGGTTGGTCTCTACTGAACGAGCTTCGGCTGGTAAGTGGTCAGTCACAGAGACATGGTTACTGGCCCATTGTCGAATCTCAAAACCTCCTTCAGCCAAGGAAGAACGCAATTTCATAAGCATCTCCTTGGCCTCTTCAGTAGTTGGAAAACTTTGTAGGCAATTATCCACATAAAAGGAATGCAAGACAGAAGACTGAACATCTTGAAATTAGACTGGAAGATTCTGAACACATTTCTGGAGAGCATATATGGCACAACAAGGGCTACATGTAGCACCAAAAGGCAAGACCTGCCATTCATAGACATCAACTGGATCATTTTGTCTCATGTTTCGCCACAAAAAACGTAGCAAAGGAGAATCAGAAGCCAGGAGACCAACTTGATGGAACATTGATCTAATGTCTCCACTTATCGCAACTTGATGTTCTGTAAACCGAAGTAAAACTCCAATCAAGGTAGGGCCTAGAACCGGTCCAGGTAACAAATAGGCATTTAAACTCTCTCTGTGATACTGATAGGAACAATTAAATACCACACGATGCTTGCCATTATGTTCTACAAGATGGTGGGGAATATACCAAGATTCGTCACTGAGATTAATCTCATTTAACTTTAGTTTCTTAACATATCCAGCTTCAATGAGCTTCTGAATCTCTTTCTCATAAATAGCTGCCTGTGCTGGATCCTTAGCTAGGTGTCTCTCCATTCGACGCAAAGCCGGCATTACTGCCTCTTGAGATGCTTTAAGGACTGGTGCATTCTCAACTCGAAGTAAAGGAGTCGCATATCTTTTGATTCCGTTCAATTCTTCTAGCTTTGTTTTCTCGTCTAGACATTTGAGAGCTTTCTTATCTTGTTTAGACCGCAGAGCATGCTTTGGATTCTGAGAGAAAGGAATTACGTCAACTTGCCATAACTTCTCCACATCTTTATGCAACTGATCTATGGAGAGAGATGCCTGGAAGAAACACTGAGCCGTGGAATTAGTCTTCTCACCCAATGAAGTAGGTCCATGTAGTACCCATCCCAGTCGAGTATGCAAAGCGGCTGGACTTCCAGGAGGACCAAAACGTACTTGCTCTTTGGAGCAAAGAAGGTGAGGATGATCAGATCCCACTAGTAACAAAGGTTTAACTCTCTGAAACTCCTCCAGAGGGAGGCCTCTTAGATGTTGGTAGCGTCTCTGTAGGACTTGTACAGGATAAGTTTGTTCAGGTAAGTCAATCATTTGAGCAGTAAATGCACCTTGTATCTGGTATTTACTTTGCTTGTGAGAAGCTGGAGATATGGTAAAGGAAACCGTTGCACCCTCAATTTTCTCTGTGTCTTGCCGAATGGTTCGAAGAACCAATGATTCTGCCGCCCCATGAAGACCTAAACTCTCTGCTGCAGAAGACATGAGCATAGTTCTCTCAGAACCATCATCTAGGATAGCATATGTCTCCAGAGTCTTTCCTTTGTGGCTCAGAACTACCCTCACAATTTTCAGAAGAACAGAGTTCGGACCACTTGATCGGCTCAAATAAAATATCCTAGAATCTGGTTTGCGAACATTTACTTCATGCAGTACTCCTAAGTGACGATCTTGACACAATGGACATTTTCCTCTTAAGTCACACTTAGATGATCTATGGGCCCAACCACATCTCCAACAACGATTATTGTCAATAATCCATTTCCGTTTGGCTGCCGTATCGAAGCTCTGAAATTCAGGACAATGACTTAGATGATGATCATTACTGCCACAGCTTGCACATGACGGTTTAAGGCCCTCCTTCTTGCCGTGTCGCAGAATTTCGTGGTTTGCAGTTTCAGAGTTCCTTTTTTGAGTTGGATTAACTTCTTGCCTTATGCCATGAAGAAATGTAGCTGTGTGATATTGGGACTTGGTAGGCCTTGCTTCTCTTACCTGATACTTTTTCATACCTTTAGACTGTTCAAACACTTGGGTAGCTAGATTCTGACAATCTGATTCTTCTTCCAACCAAACTGAAAAATTCACCAAGTTGTAGGACTGGTCTGGTCGGGTGGTTTTGACATATCTTGCAAAACTAGCAACCTGATGTGCTGGAAGTTTACTGAGTAACTGATGGACATGTGATGCACAGGATAATTCCTTTGCTCCTTCTTCATGATCCCAGGATTGAAGCATTCCCACAAGAGCTTGAACTCGTACAGCAAAATCACCAAATCCACCAGAATCTCCTGAACGTACAGCGGGTAAGTTCTTAATTGTAGCAATCTCTCGCAGCACCAACTGGTGAGGTTGCCCATATCTTTTCTGAAGAGCTTTTAAGGCAGTAGTATAAGGCTGGGAATGATGGGCATAAGCCAAGGCCAGAAGTCGAGCTGCCTCCAACTTCAAATGATCAAGAAGAATATGATACTTGTATTGCTCAGTTTCCTCTGAGGGTAACAAATTCTTTAAAGCCATATTCAGCATGGCAAACTCATGGGGGTCATCACTCTTCAAATATGGAAATGAAAGTCTTTCAATACGGGCCGACCTGGAGGGATGTAGAGCTGTCATACTTGCGTCGGGCACATTCATGGGTGAATGAATAGACATATGCTGGTTAGGGACCATCATTTGCATTCCAATTGGGGATAGTGCAGTTATTGGATTTACATCTCTTTGCTGCCCCTGCTCCAGAGTTGCTGATGCAGTGGTTATAACTCTGGGTATCAAAGGATTCTGATGAGACATAATAGAAGGATTATCTTGCTGCGGTACAGTACTAGTTGTCTGCTGTTCTAAAGAAGTTTGATGTGAATGACCAAGAGAAGCATAAGTAAATCCAGCTGATAAATCTCTAGGAGGCAATGTTGCAACCCTTGAAGGAACTGGCAGAACATTCTGGATATGAGCTGGATATAATACTGGATACGAATAATCAGGTAGATATGGAGGCCTTAAAAATCCTCCATTTGGAGGGAAAGTTGGCCAACTTGGAGGCATCCACTGGTGACCAGGCATACAGAATGCATTTCCCTGCATTTGATCAGGTGGCCAAAGGCTTTGGTCCCTTCCTACTTGTTGATCACTGGGATAAAAACTGGGATTCATTTGATGATGACTGAAGATGAAAGACCATTACGTTGTTGCTGAGTTAAGCCTTCACCCATTACATTTGGATGCATTAAAGGTGGCCTGAGGTTATCTGGGAGTGGAACTGAGAGCCTAATAGGCGAACATGGATCAGAAAGATGCTGGTGTTGTCTCTCTGATGGCCCTCTAGTGGTGACTGCTGAGGAAGTAGGCATTGAGGAGGTAGATGGCACATACTCGTGGCCTATGTTTCAGTCGTGGCCTAATGGTTAGAGGGTTGGACTCCCAATCGAAGGGTTGTGAGTTCTAGTCTCGGGCCGGACGGAATTGTGGGTGGGGTGAGTGCATGTACAGTTCTCTCTCCACCTTCAATACCACGACTTAGGTGCCCTTGAGCAAGGCATCGAACCCCCAACTGCTCCCCGGGCGCCGCAGCATAAATGGCTGCCCACTGCTCTGGGTGTGTGCTCACAGTGTGTGTGTGTTCACTGCTCTGTGTGTGTGCATTTCGGATGGGTTAAATGCAGAGCACAAATTCTGAGTATGGGTCAACATACTTGGCTGAATGTCACTTCACTAATCACTAATCACTAATCTGCTACTGGAATGGTGGGTCCATTAAAACTCATTCAGTCATCAAGTACTTTTCCCAGTTTATTTGTGCTGACATATAGGAGTAGACATTGCACAGATGGCAGTGATGGTAATTGTTGGTTTATAGTCAACAACGCAACGATTCCACACAAGCCATGTCTGAACAACAGCTTTTGGTTCAAACAAAAGGAGACTGAAACATAATTAGTAAGGGCCACAGGTGCTCTTTATCAAGACACAGTCAGCCAATCAGATCACAGCAGGATTTTCTACAGTGCCGTTGCCCACTCCAGCGCTTTTCCCATAAGCAGGGTGCAGATGAGAAAGATGGAACCCTCATCGGTGCGATGTTCTGGAGCCTGCTGGCTGTGATAGAGCTCGCACTGCAACAAAATCCCTTGCAAGTGGAGGGTGAGCTAGACGTAGGAAGCAATACAAGAACTTTTTCTCCCTGTGCAAATTAACGTAGTCTGGCTCCCATGTTATATAGCTGGCTTTGCCTATCCTGGGCCTGTAACAAATTCTCCATCTACAGCCACCCCAAGGTGTGGAGTTTTGTTCTCATGTCCAGCACATATTGTATTTCATTTCGACTTTCTGAAGGTCCATCCTCCCAAGTTTCTAGCAGGACATCCAGCACCCTACATATAATCTAAAAGTAATTAAAAAAACAGTCAAAATACATTGAAAAGTTAGCAACCTAGATTATGTTACTAACTACAATTCCCAACATGTATTTTGAAATCAGTAATGGATAACAATTTTTAAGTAATCTACCCAGCTCTGTGTATGTGCAGGCACATACTACACATAAATACTGAAAATTTTTGTTTACAATGGAGAACGTGGACTAGTGTGCAGACCTTCATCAGCAGTAACAGCGTCTAAAGCTCACAACATAAAAGTTACAATAACTGATAATTTTTATGTGAAAGAAATGACATGGAAATTTTATGCACAGCCGTTCTTGTTCAAACCAGAATACTCAGACCTAGAACTGAGAGAGATGGAGGGAACAGGGGCAAAACCACAAGCCTCAGTGAGACTGAGGGCTCTTGAGATGTGGTGTGTTCATGTTTTAGGTGCTAGTATAAAGAGTGCTAAAGAGAAATAAAGTCACCTAGATTTTGGATGGCTTGAGGGTGACTAAATTAACAGCAAATTTTTATTATTAGAGTGACTATCCCTTTAGGAAGTGTAACACTTGAATGTGTAGCTTGTGCTTTTAACCACATGATATTAACACATGTACATGCATTAGTTTCAGGTGCTGAATGTTCAGATGATCAGGAGAGTTTGAGGATTGTGTTGATTGGGAGAACAGGAAATGGAAAGAGTGCAACAGGAAACACTATTCTAGGAAGAAATGAGTTTGAGAGTAAAGCAAGCATGGATTCAGTGACGACTGTTTGTAAGAAGGGAGTTGGTGAAGTTGATGGTCGATCAGTAGCTGTGGTTGATACTCCAGGACTCTTTGACACATCACTTTCAAATGAACAAGCGGTCGATGAAATAGTGAAATGTGTTTCACTCTCATCTCCTGGACCTCATGTATTTGTCATTGTGTTGAGTGTGGGGAGATTCACCAAGGAAGAAGCAGACACTGTGGATCTGATAATGAAGATCTTCGGTCCAAAAGCTGCTCAGTTCAGCATCGTTCTGTTCACTAGAGGAGACGAACTTAATGATGAGTCCATACAAGATTATGTGGAGAGAGGAAACCATGCTGAGGTCAAGAAACTGATTAGAGATTGTGGAAACAGATTCTTGGCTTTCAATAATAGAGAAAAACAAGACAGAACTCAAGTGAGCCGACTGTTAAAGATGATAGAAGAGGTGAAGAACAGTAATCAGGGTCGATACTTCACTAACAGCATGTTTGAGGAGGCAGAGATGTCCATTAAGAAGAGAATGGAGGAAATACTAAAAGAGAGAGAAAGAGAAGTTCAGATTCAAAGAGAAGAATTAGAAGCCAAATATGAGCTGGGCATGAAAATCCTGTTGAAGAGACTCGAGGATGAGAAACAAAGAGCAGATGAGGAGAGAATGAAGATGGAGAATCAATTCAGAGAAAAAGAGAAACAACTTAGAAAAGAGTTTGAAGAGAAAGAAAAAACAGAAAAGAAGGAAAGAGAGAAGGAAAACCAGAAACGATCAGAAGAAGAAAAACAGCGAAGAGCTGAATATATTAAAAAAATTGAAGAAATGAAGAGAGAGATTGAAAACCAGAGATCACAGTATGAAAAACAGCAAAAAGAAAGAGAAGTAGAAGATAGAAAGAGAGAAGAGAGATACAGACGAGATCAAGAAAAAATGAAAAAAGAACAAGAACGTGTTATAACAGAGTTAAAGATGAAAGAAGAAAAAGAAATGAAAAAGAGAGATTTAGAGGAAAAAAGGAAAAAAGAACAAGAAGAGAAAGAAAGAAAAGAATGGGTGAGAAAAATAAAAGAGGCTGAAAATGACAGAAAAGAGACTCGAGAAGAAATAAAACGACAACAGAGAGAATGGGAGGAAGAAAAGAAACGACAGATGAGAGAACGAGAGGAAGAAGAAAGAAAGAGAAAAGAGAAACATGAGGAACAGCTGAGAGAAAAACAAGAAGAAATGGAGACAATGAGAAAGAAATTTGAAAAAGAGAGAGAAGAAGAACAACAGAAGATAGAGGATGAGAGACAGAAACAGAAAAGAGAAAGAGAAGATAAAGAAAGAGAATATGAACGAAAGAAAACTGAAATTGAAAGACATTATGAACAATTGGAACGAGAGAGAAAAAAGGGATGGGAGAGAAGAAAACAAGAAGATGATGAGAGACAAGAAGAAGAAAGAAAGAGATGGAAAAAAATGATTGAAGATCTGAAACAAGAACAACAAGAAGAGATAAAGAGAAGAGAAAGAGAGAGAATAGAAAGAGAAGTGAAAGAGAGAGATAAAATGAAACAGAAACATGAAGAGGAAATAAAACAGATGAAGAGGAAACATGAAGATGAAGCCAGAAAACAAGCAGAAGAACTGCATGATTTCAGAGAGAGATATAATCAGCAGGTTCAGGAGCTCACAGAGATGCTGGAAGAACGTCAGAAACAACAGGAATTACTGGAAAAACTCTATCAGCACCTGCATGCACAAAAAGGAGAAGAAATAAAAGAGCTACAAAAACAAGTTGAAAAACTGAAAAATAAACCAGGCTGTATCATTATGTGATTGATTTCAAGCATAAAGATGAGTGCCAACAACATTTATGCTTCCGTTAATTTTTATTATATTAACTTACCTTAAGCTGTTTGATTAGAATTGCCTTGCTGACAAAATGAGAAAATGTAAAAAGATTTCATTTAGTTTTTCTGATACTGTTTTGAACCATTTCATATTGGCATTTTCATATTGCTTGCATACTACAGTATTACATAAAAATGTCAAATACTGCAATATTATTTTTTTCCCCATTGTTTTCACTTCTACATCTACAGGTGCATCTCAATAAATTAGAATGTCATTTATTTCAGAAATTCAACTCAAATTGTGAAACTTGTATATTAAATAAATTAAATGCACACAGACTGAAGTAGTTTAAGTCTTTGGTTCTTTTAATTGTGATGATTTTGGCTCACATTTAACAAAAACCCACCAGTTCACTATCTCAACAAATTAGAATATGGTGACATGCCAATCAGTTAATCAACTCAAAAAACATACAAAGGTTTCCTGAGCCTTCAAAATGGTCCCTCAGTTTGGTTTACTAGGCTACACAATCATGGGGAAGACTGATCTGACAGTTGTCCAGAAGACAATCATTGACACCCTTCACAAGGATGGTAAGCCACAAACATTCATTAGTTACATTTCCACTGTCGAGTCAGTGCAAGCCAGTGTTTCGAATGGACCTGTAGCACCAAGGCCAACATTGCTCTGCATTTCCACCGTGGGGCAAGAAGCTCCACTGCGCTTCACTAAAACCCACCCTTTACACGCCTCTCATGAACAAAACATGACGCCACCCCATCATTTCACCAACAAAGAGAAGTTATCAGAAAACGAATAAGTCACTGGAATTAGCCAAATGAACATAAAACGTCTGTTTGTTTGCATGCTTTGTTAAATATTTAAATCCAAAAGCATCGTTGTTTTACTATAGTAAGTGATAGACTGATCATAATGAATAAATGTAACAGGATTGAAAATGAGTCACAGAAATAAAGCAGTATGAACATAATCTGCTATTCAGTAGAGTCTGATTCTGTTTATTTTAAGTCACAGTAGCATATACATCACATTTAGAAAGAATTATAATTTCTATATTTTTATAAAACCTCCTGAACAAAAACCATTATCATAATTAAGACAGGCTATGCAGCACTAAACTTTTAAGAAGAATGACAGATCAAATGTGTTACTAAATTGTGATAAAGGATAAGAAGCTGACGTCTGATTTCTTCAAGCGGTTGAATTTGGCATGTTTACACTAGTTATGGTAACTATACTGTCAACAAGCACTGTCCTTCGGATGAGACATTAAACTGAGGTCCTGTGGTCATTTAAAATCCCATGGTACTTCTCATTAAGAGTAGGGGTGTAACCCCAGTGTCCTGGTAAAATTGTCCCCTTGCCCTTTGTCAATCATGGCCTCCTAATAATCCCCAACCACTTGATTGGCTCTATCTCTCTCTCCTCTGCACCTGTAGCTGGTGTGTGATGAGTACACCGGCGCCGTTGTCCTGTCGCTGCTGTCCAAGGTGATGCTGAACACTAGTCATGGTTAAGGAGAGACCCCCCACATGATTGTAAAGTTTGTAAAGTGCTTTGAGTGTACAATAATACGCAATTAAGTGCTATATAAATAGATAATTCATTCCTTCAAATATTTTACTAAATAAATACATGATTGTGATACATAATAAGAAGCTGAAATCTGATCTCTTCAAGTGGTCACATTTACCATGTTTACTATGGTAACGTTAATGGATAGCGTGCATAGTTTGCATTGCTTATAAATATTTCTGCCGTGTTTGATGATTATAATCCATATTGAATCATGTTATTTCAAACACTCGCTGCTGACTAAAAGTGAGATTTGAGCTCAACTTAATTAAAAAGTTTTTAATGAAATGATCCTCTCCAGACACAGAGAAACTCTGCCTTTGTTCATAACCACTCCTCTAGCCCCCAACTCCTCTAGCCCCATTCACTGTGATATTTTTTATGCTTATCAAACTGTGAACATCTCCTACCTGCCCATTCCCGTGACAGTCAGAAGCTATAAAAAATTACATATTTGGCAGTTTGAATGTCTTCCTGATCTGACACCATATCCTAAGAGAGTTATTAATTGTGAAGTGAGATCCTACCACAGCTTTAGATATCTCTTGGCCAGCAAATAGCAATGAGGAGAGAGACAAGTTTGAAATGCCCAGCTCAATCATAAGCAAGTACATTGAGTGCTATGGAAAGTGTTCCCATTTCTACTTAATTATTGAAGCCAAAAGCCCCATTCACACCAATAATGATAAATGTAAAGATAACGATATTAGCATCCACACCAATTTAAACACTTTAAATTCGTGAGCTCATTACAGCAGGGTGGATTCTGATTGGCTGTCTGAGTTTTATCATTCATCAGCTGCAGTGGCAGCTTTAGACACATTTTACTAGGGGGGCCAAGGAGGAGCCAGTGTTTAACCAGAGGGGCACATTAAAAATGGCAACATATACTATTTAAATGTAATGCAAATAAATACAAAAAGTAATTCTTGAAAAAATCTACACAGTAATTTTACACAATCTAAACATGTTAATAAAAACAAATTAATATTAGTACTCTTATAAAATTAAATCAGGCAATCATACATTTCACAATTTAATATTTATATATGAATGTCAAGGATTCAGAAGTGTATATATTTATAATGCTAACACTACACATAAATAATATACAATTAAATTATGCTTATTTTAAATGTATTGTGCAGGCTAAAAATATAATAAGCTTTTAATAATCTTTCAGTGCGCAAAACCATGATAATATGAAACGCTTCAAAACTGAGCTCACAAAGTGATTTTAAGCATTCATAGTCAAATCCATGTTAAAGTGTTCAATGGATTTTTGTTGCATTGTGTCTTTCCAGTAAAACAAAAAAGATGCAAAAACAAAGTCCTCGACACGTTGAACCAGATGAGTTGGGCTTTTTGCTCCACGACTGTTTATTTATTTATTTACACAAATGTGAACCACACACTAAACAAGGTATTGTAAGTACATGGCCATGAACTTACACTCTGAATTTAACTCACACAATGATCGGAAATCTTTGCTTTTCTACAGATCAAGAAAAAAATAACTATAACATTAGAGCTCTCTTTCAGAGAGAGATAATACCAATTCCTTACATAATACCTAATTGGAATAGCATTGTGGAGAATATACCTTGGGAGAAAGTATGGACCTTGCCTCTTAGATATCTGCTTACCAACAAAGTAAAATAAATAACGTTTAAGATAATTCACAAATGTTACCCAACTAAAGTTAGACATTGACGTGAGTTGCTGTTTTTGTCATTCTTCTGAAGAAGTCTTCATTCATTTATTTTGGCAATGCTCCTACACTGAAAAATTTTGTCAGACTTTTTGGCATTTATTCAGTGTTATTTTGTAAGTGACTTCTCTTTTTGTTTTCATTTGGATTGTTTGACCATTCAAAAGAGAATACTGGAAAATATTACATAATTAATTTATGTTTCCTGTTAGCTAACTTTCACATTTAGCTTAACAAAAGTTTAGTCTACTGGCTATAAAACTATTTTTTCTTTATTCAAATTGGACTTAGACAAGTATGTAGAAACTATACCACATACATACCGACTTCAGAGGAGGTTCGCGAATCATTTGAGTCAGATCGCGACTTCAGAGCGGGTTTACGAATCATTTGAATCATTTGAGTCAGATCGCGACTTCAAGAGGGGGTTCGCGAATCATTTGAGTCAGATCGCGACTTCAGAGCGGGTTTACGAATCAATTGAATCATTTGAGTCAGATCGCGACTTCAGAGGGGGTTCGCGAATCATTTGAGTCAGATCGCGACTTCAGAGCGGGTTTATGAATCATTTGAATCATTTGAGTCAGATCGCTACTTCAGAAGGGGTTCGCGAATCATTTGAGTCAGATCGCGACTTCAGAGCGGGTTTACGAATCATTTGAATCATTTGAGTCAGTTCGCGACTTCAGAGCGGGTTCGCGAATCATTTGAGTCAGATCGAGAGGGGGTTCGCGAATCATTTGAGTCAGATCGCGACTTCATAGCGGGTTTACGAATCATTTGAGTCAGATCGCTACTTCATAGCGGATTCGCGAATCATTTGAGTCAGATCGCGACTTTAGAGTGGTTTCGCGAATCATTTGAGTCATTTCAGTCCAGTGGCGGCTTTATACAAATTTTACTAGGGGGGCCAAGGAGGAGCCAGTGTTTAACCAGAGGGGCACATTAAAATGGCAACATATTTTATTTAAATGTAATGCAAATAAATACAAAAAGTAATTCTTGAAAAAATCTACACAGTAATTTTACACAATCTAAACATGTTAATAAAAACAAATTACTATTAGTACTCTTATAAAATTAAATCAGGCAATCATACATTTCACAATTTAATATTTATGTATGAATGTCAAGGATTCAAAAGTGTATATATTTATAATGCTTACACTACACTACACATAAATAATATACAATTAAATTATGCTTATTTTAAATGTATTGTGCAGGCTAAAAATATAATAAGCTTTTAATAATCTTTCAGTATGCAAAACCATGATAATATGAAACGCTTCAAAACTGAGCTCACAAAGTGATTTTAAAGTTTAAGTCTTTTAAAACGTGTGTGATCTAACAGGCACAAGCGAGTCTTTTAAAAACAGCAACAAACATAAAATACAAATACACAAAATAAAAGTCATGTTATGCAAATACACAGCCTTTTTATCTACAGATCAAGCATTATAATGTGAGTATATAATATTGGAGAGAGTTTTACCGTGCATCCTGCTGTAAATGGACGAGGTGTGTGCTATTTGAATACTGAATGGAGAATGATTCACAGCCGCAGAGGAGGGAAAACAAGGTTTCCGTAAACTTTAATTTAATGATGTAAATAGTCTTCTGTCCATAACATTAAGCTTTGGAATTGCTTCAGATGACCAAGTCACCCAAACTGATGTGAAAAAAACGGTTTAAGTGGATAAGTGTGTTGTGTATGTCAAATTAAAGAGATGGGTCTTTAATCTAGATTTAAACTGACAGAGTGTGTCTGCCTCCCCAATAATGTTAGGTAGATTTTTCCAGAGTGCTAAATAGGAAAAGAATCTGCCGCCTGCAGTTGATTTTGATATTCTATGTATTATTAAATTGCCTGAGTTTTAAGATAACAAGGCTGATTTCAGTTTGTGCCTGTGGGTTGGTATGAGATGAACTAGACAGTGATCAGAGAGCCCCAAATCTACCCGTAGGACAGAGTGATATGCATCCTTTATTGTGGTCCAAGTATATTACTGTCTCTGGTGGGTCATGTAATGTGCTGTTTGTATTTTGGCAGTTCATGGGAGAGATTTGCTTTATTAAAATCCCCAATAATAATTAGAAGAGTGTCTTGGTACCGTTGCTCCATTTCAGTTATTAGTTCGCCCAGCTGTTGCAGCGGTGTGCTCACACATAGGTCACCAGTGCTATACATTGATAAAAATGGACAAGGAAAACTCAAGTAAGTATACAGTTTATGAAGAGTGCATGTGAATTAGGACAGGATATCTTTTTTTCAGGATTGTTACACCTGAACACTCATGAACATTTATGTAGAAACATAGCCCACTACCTCTCATTTTCCCAAGTCGGCGATGCAATCTGCTCTGAACAGTTGGAAGTCCGGCAGATGAAGTGTGTTATCTGGAATAGCTTCATTCAGCCAGGTTTCCATTTTAAGAAAGGAATGGACATTTGCAATATGCAATAATAATTATAATAATAATTCAACTTTTAACAATAGGATAAAACTGTATTGTTTTAATGTGTATCCAAGTGTTTAAATACAAATATGTTATACTTGACACGTTATGCTTAGACACAGTTCATGTTTCTTAGAGTGCAGTCATTTGATATAAAGTTGATGTTGATTAGTGTTTTGTGAATTATGCACTTGTGCCATGTACAGTATTTATTTCAGTCAGACTGAAATATAGTAAAACTTGTTTCCTGTTTGAAAAATAAATGGAAGTGTGAAAGTGGAACTACAATAATAATATTATATATTTAACTTCGATCGAACTAAGTGAAGAAATTACTAGAGTGTATTATAAATAGGAGAATGTGAAATTTTATCTGGATTAGAGACCATCTCAGGTCTTGACACAATGAAATGATGCAATCATCATCATTAGCATTCGCATTAGTTGGTTGGTATGTGGGTCATTTCATGTTCTAGAAAAGCTGGACCAGAATTGCTTGAACTGCTGCCAGAGAAATCACCTTACTCATGTCAAACTAGACGCAACTAAGTAAAAGTAACACAAAAGCCTAAATCATAACTGTACAAAAGAAATATCTTTAATTAGGCAGCAACACATCACAATAAGTTCTTATTTGTTAACATTATTTAATGCATTACATTAATAGCTTGCATTTTTTCATATTAGTAATATGTTTAAAGTAACATTAACTACGATAAATGAAAGCGCTAAGAAAATATTTCTCATTGGTTGCCATGCTGTTGCAATATAAAATACTTTTCATTGCTAATTCATGCTAACAAATGAAGCCTTGTTGGAATTGAAAATGTTTTGAAACTGTAAACAAGTGCTTATGTATGTATACTTAAGATGCTCTTTTAATGTCACTGTCTAAGTGCATAAAGCCACGTTAAGCATCGTTGTACATTACACATATTTTCATTTGTTTTTATCACTCATATCTCAGTGAGGCACAGGTAACTGAGGCTGAGGGTGCTTTCACACCTGGCTCATTTGGAGCGTTTGATTCAGAACATGTCCTGTTTTCTCCTTTAGTCTCCAATATCAATGCAATAAACCACACTTAGCATTTTTTTCTTTATTATTTAGAATTGATTTTTATTTATTTATTTAGCAGACATTTTTTATCCAAAGCAACTTAATTGGGAATACAAAGATTAATCAAAAAGAGACACCAAAAGAGCTAAAAGGGAAGGATATATGTAGTAATAGTGAAAGAATAGAGTAAGATTTATATTTTCAGTAGGTGGCAGTTAAGTTCTCATGGAGTTTTCAACTTCTTCTTGAATACTGTCAGGGATTCGGCTGTCCAGGTAGGGTAAAGTAGATCATTTCACCAGCAAGGAACAGTGATCAAGAAGCTTCTGGAAAGTGATTCACACACTGCAGGTGTAGCAAGTTGGGAAGAGAAAAGTATTGATTGTGTCTTGGGTTTGTATGATGAACTTCCCAAAACTATTTTTCTTTGTTTTTGGGAACTATCGGTTGGGGTGTTTGTTGTGTGGGACATTTATCAGTGTTGCGCGCTATGCATTTGGAGTGCGTGAGTTACGTCATCCTCAGTTTGCGGATAGACGCTGGCGAGGAAAGACGCACTTATTTTCTCTCGCTCTTCCTACTTAATGTTGGTATGTAAGTAGAGTTCATTCAATTAAAGTTCGTTGATCATTGAGTACAATGTTATATTGAATCGATTGTACACATGCATATTGTGTATTTTGAATTTTGTGTGAGCTTTATCGGACGCACGTGGAGTGAACTAACTGTTGATTTGTGCACAGTGTGTGATGTGGGAAGAGGTTGGCGCAACGAAAAATATTGATCAAATTGTCCCATATGTTTCCAGGTATGTTCAGTTCTTCAATTTAACCAGCATAACGTGATCTAATTTTTGTAAATTGGGTTTATAATGAATATGTGGATTGTGCTTTTGAGCAGATATTGTATATTTATTTCTCAGATTCTATAATACATTATATTATGTTACAGCCATCTGCTACACTGGTTTTGCAGTTCTATAGAGTATAATGTGGATGTGTCTGATGTTTTGAAGGAAAAACAACAACATTATTCTTATGTGTTACTATTGATATGTTTGAAGAATATATACACATCCAGCCATTTCATCACTTTATTTTTCCTTTAACGAAAGAAATGTATTATTTGCACAATAATGTATCTGCTACATAATGTTAAATATGTATACAAGTGAGTTACGTCATCCTCAGTTTGCGGATAGACGCTGGCGAGGAAAGACGCACTTATTTTCTCTCGCTCTTCCTACTTAATGTTGTGTGTGATGTGGGAAGAGGTTGGCGCAACGAAAAATATTGATCAAATTGTCCCATATGTTTCCAGGGCGGGTCAATAAATTCAGCTGTTCTCAAGCCATCCTGTTGTCTACTGTGTGAAATTCGTTATGTGCAGAAAGGGATCTGCTACACAGGCTTCCTGAAGTTGTTATAAAGTTCTGTATGCAAGCATTAATGTCTTGCACTTGATGTGAGCTGCAACCAATAGTCAGCGTGGGGAGATAAAGATAAATGTAGCGTGGACCAGACATACTGTAGTGTTGCAATGCCCAAACTGTTAAATACAGAAATACAGTGCAACAGAATTTTCCGATTGGTAGTCCTGCGATGCACTGTAATTCGTGTCATACTGCACTGGCATGGATTTAAGTCCAGTGTTTCAGGTAACATTTACATGGGAGTGCAACAAAATGAAACCCAACCAGGGAATTCAATTATTCAAAAACGCTTTAACTTGACAGCACCTTATGAAGCAAAAACATGCATATATAATTCTTCTTTTCTTCGTCTGTTATTGAAGGACACAGGGTTTTCCATGGTCCTTCTTCCAGCTGTCAATGAATTCAGCATTTCTGGCTTCAATTCTCATGCGTTCTGCAGCATACATATCAGCCATCTCTTTGTACCTCCTCATGGCCTCGTCCATCTTCTGCCTGCATTCTTCCATTTCTTTATAATGCTGATGTAGTTGTTCTTTCTCTGCTTTTTTCTCATCTTCAGAGTTTCTAGGTAAATCCTCACTGCTCTCTTGGTCTGTGACTCTGTCTTTTATCTTTTCCACTTTCTCTTCTTCAGTTGCTGCTTCTTTTGTTTTACTTTCTTGTGCCCTCTCAATCTTTTTCCTTAGCCTTTTGCCTCTTTTTAAGGATTCAAAGGCCCTCCATTTTTTAACATGTTTCTGACGATCTTGATCAGATTGTCTTCCAGTTTCTGCTATCTCTCTATCCAGATTAAGTGTTCCTGTAAGCTGATTTTCCTGCTTTTCAATCTGATCATCATTCTTTCTCTCGACAAGGGTTTGTTCAGTGTTTATTGTCACTGTGTTTTCTCTCTTTTGTCTCAACAGTATCATCTCTCTCTCCGCAAACAGAAATTCTCTAACTTTTCCTTTTGTTCTTTCCTCTTCTAGTTTGTCTTGAATTTCTTTGATTTCAGACTCATATTTCGCTTTAATGGCCTCGATTTCTCGTCTGACCTCCTCTTCTCTCTCTCTGTTGATCTGCATAAGTCTGAATGGTCTCTCAGCCTCCTGAAACATTTTGTCATTATAGAAATTGGGGTCATTATCCCACATCATCTTATCAATCTTCTTTAACAGATTCACGACCTGAGCAGGATCCTTCTGTTTATTATCGAAGACATGAAATCTTCCTCCACAGTCATTTATCAGTTTCTGGACATGTGGATCTCCTTCTTTAATGTAGTCTTCAATGCTTTCTTCTGCGAGATTGTCTCCTCGTGTGAACAACACCATAGTGTAGGTCTCTGCTTTCTGTCCGAAGGTCATCTTGATGAGCTGAAGGGTTTCTCTCTCTTCTTGTGTGAAGGGGCCGACAGCGATGACCAGCAGAAACACGTGTGGCCCAGGAGCCGAGAGTTCGATGCATCTCATGATCTCCTGCTGGATCTCTTCATTACTGAGAGTTGTGTCGAAGAGTCCTGGTGTGTCCACCACAGTCACAGGTCGACCACAGGCATCTCCAGTCTCTCTTTGACATGTCTTGGTCACAGATTTCATGCTGGATTTTGACTGAAACACATCACGTCTCAGGATGGTGTTACCTGTTGCACTCTTTCCCACTCCAGTTTTTCCAATCAGGACGATCCTCGCACACTTCAAGCTCTTCTCAGCGCCAACAGAGGCTGTGATTCACAAATACTAATGTTCAAACTTTATAATGCCATGATAGATTCAAATTATCATTATTATTATTTTTTTTTAGAAAGATGTAAAATAAAGATGAAGTGTGAAAATTCTGTGAGAATTCATAAGAATAAAACAATTTTATGTAATACTCACATTTTGATCGCACTAATTTTGTAGGATTTCCTGACTTTGGGTGAAACCTCTGTGCCGTGGGCCCTAAAAATGAATAAAATTATTAACAAATACTAATGTAACACTTTAAAACTTAGCAAGTTGTTGGTGCATTAAGAGTTTAGAAAACTTGTTAAAAAAACATACAGCACCTTTAAAAACCTCTTAAGCACAAATGCTATTTTGGGGATTTCCGTTTTTCATTTTCCTACCTAATTTTGAATGCCTGCCTATACTAATGCTACAGTGTAAGCTCAGAAAGTTTGGTATAATTTCAAAGGAAACCCTTTGAAATTACATAAAACACTGTTGAAATTGATAAAAATGACAATATATGCTGTCTGTGTTATAATAAATAGGGAAAAAAACAAGGCGCTTTTTTATTTTATTTGTGTAAACTGAAGTTTGAAATGGTATAACTCAGGCATTGAAGGGGCTGGCAACTTCAGACAAATGTCTTGTGATTCTTCCAACTGTCAGCTATTAGAGGAAAACAGAAATTTCTTTCTATCCTAATCTATGCAAAAGTTATTCTATTCCAACTGAAGGAAGGAATAATACCATTTTTGTATAAAATTTTTGTCTAAATAAGTATGAAGTCATCTTTTGCACACTTGCAGTATGGAATAATGTGATCTCTGTATATTATTTGACAGAAAACACTCAGAAGTTACATAAAAAGCTGCTGTTTGTGACAAATAGTATTATTTATGTTGTTTCACATATGATGAACCATCTCAATACATTGTGCTTTTTTTGTGTGTGGGTTTTCTGAACAGTCTTTGAAAGACAATAAGTCATATTACACAATAGCAACATGCATAAAATTATAAAAAATATCTGGTCTATCACAATCTAAAATAGAATCCACAATCTCCAGCTTCATATCGTTTCATTTATGTCTATTCTGCATCGTGTAGAGATTGAGAGACCTCGCCTGTCTCTTTCATATTTCATATTTTGATTTTTTATCAGCGTGTATTTTGGTTTCGGTTTCTATACAGCGTAAACAAGCTCCCCGAAGCTTTTGCGCGAACTTCGGAGCGTCAAAAAACTAATTTATGTTTATTCCCCCAGTACTGTACGGATTACTGTACATTCACTGAGATGCGGTCGAACACTGCACAGTTATGAAAATAAACATATTAGCTTATTGCTAGCGGAGCTTCCAGGCCTCAGAATAAAGAATCAAATGTATGAAAGCGAGTAGCACGCGTATAGGCTTACCAGATGCGCGTCCTGACCTCTCCACGGCGAAGGTGGCCACCCAGGACTTGTTTTATGAATATTATGCATTATAAATCCGGAGCTTCGGCCATTAGTAGTTTTGCTTCGCGTGGCCTTTGTTTAGAAGCAGCAAAAAACTCAGTTTCCCAGACATCATTGCGTCACACAAGCGGAAAAGGAGTGGGCAGTCGCTGTCCAGTTCCAGCACCCCCGCGGTGCTGAATCACAGCTTCGATTGGAGGGAACGACTTGTGAATTGCACCTATCAGGACAAATAGCGCTTCACAAAAGAAAACAGACGTCTATAGCAGAAGAAAGGCATTTAGACCCGTCTATATGACTTGAAGATCTTTTCAATAATACAGCCCTTGGAGCGCTTTTGCGCACTTGTACAAAACGCTTTATATCTCAGCAATGGAAGCACGCAGAAACGTAAAAATGGTCTTGTTTGAAAGAAGAGATTCTAATCTAAAAGATTATATCGAGTATATAGGTATGCGTGGCTGTTTGCGGCTGACTGAAGCGGTGCAAAATGTATAAATAATAAGGTGAGAAATTTTACATCGCGATTCTGTTGAAGATCATTCGATCTGTGATTGTCACACAATAAAATGATCTACATCATCAGATTCCTGAGAATGAGAGCTTTCTTGTGATATATGACTTGACTGTTTTGTGAAAAATATTTTAAATACACATTCTTACGAAAACGTATTCGCAATCGTTAGATGGAAATTTATGGGGGGGGGAAATATATTTCTTAGCTTAATTTGACTACTTTATGTATCATAAAACCCCAATTAATGGTATTCTTTGTAAAGAAAACACTCTAAGCTTTCAAATGAACCCATTTCTGGGCAAATGCCATATAAGGAAGGATATGCAAATGAGACACAAACATCTGGCATGCTATTTTCGGACCCGGTACCGGGTCTGCAGAGTTTATTAATGACACAAGCTAAAGCCAATTTACACTTCACCACCTAGAAATGGACCTAATTTCCCTAATTTCTTGTATAATTGATGGAATTAAGCAGTGCATTATTACATGAATGAATCATTTTGATGTATCTGATTCATTTTATCAGGCATTTTATAAAACAGTGTGTATATATTTTATACTTACATTGATTCATACTACTTGGCCATCTACTGAAACCTGAATGTACACCATCAGAAAAGCAGAGAGAGAGCAGGGAACAGGTTATTTCATCTGCAGATCTACTGTATCAAAATAATCTTACTTTTTATAAAATTCACAAATATTTGTGCACTGGAGATAAAGGTTTACCCTTATGAATCTTGTTTGTTGTTGGGCAAACTGTATCTTCTTTCATCGGGAAAGGACTTGGTTCTTCAGGAATCTTCAGCTGATGGCCTCCATTTTCCTCCACCATCTTCTCAATGCTCTCTAGAAGTTTCTGCACTTGTGATTGGTCTCCATTCCTCTGTAGATGATGGTGTGGATGTCTGCTGTTTTCCAGCAGAGACTTTACTGATTCAGCGTCAGAGTCTTTAGCGTTCACATACTCCTGCTCCTCATGCATGAAGACCACAATCACATACTCAGAGGCTCCTTCACCAAAAGTGACATTAATGAGCTCGAGAGCATCTGTGTCTTGATCTGTGAATGTGCCAGACTTCAGGACTAGTAACAGGGCATGAGGCTCAGGACGAGACAGATGGAAACGTCTCCTCACCTCCTGTTCTTCAGGAGAGAGAGCAGGACTGAACAGGTCAGGAGTGTTGGTGACCACCAAATGCCTCTCCAACACCATCCCATCATGCCTCTCAAACAAATGCTGGAAGGACGGTGACTCTGAAAAGACCTTTCGTCCAAAGATTGTGTTTCCACACAAGGATTTAACATCTGCATGTGATCCCAGCAGAACTATTCTCATCTCTTCTTTAATCACAGACACTGAAATTACATAAACAGGGTTATTTCTACTAGCAGTTATTTTAAATAATTTCCTTACAGTTTTTTCAAATGCTTATGCATAAAAATCTTTACTTGTCACACAGTTTCTGAAACCTGACACTCAAATAGCAGAAGCACACACCAAAACCATATGCTAATTTTTGGCATTTAACCCTACAGAGGAATTTTTGATGTTGGAAAGTGTATGAACATCATCCCTATGTCAACATGACACTTCTCCAGGCAATGGAGGAGGCATGTGGAGACACTGATGCCGCCTCCATCTAAGGTTGGATACGCAATACAAGAAGGTTCTTTCTACGGTGTCTGGCAAGAGGACGTGGATGAAGTATTGTGGCCTGACCCAGAGGAGGGACTGTTTTTTAAAACAACAATGGAAGACATTGCAGAGAGAGGAAGAGGAAGAGGGAGGTGGAGAATAAGAGGGGGAGGAAGAGTGAGAGGTTGGGGTAGAGCAGGTAGAGGAGTTCATGGCCAAAGAAGACAAACACTTTCAAATGAAATCAGAGCAACCTTAGTAGATCATGTCATCAACCGTGTGTTGACAATGCGTGAGGCTGGACAGAGAGTGCAGCCAAACTTGAGCCGTTTTACTGTCGCCTTTAGACTGGAGAACAGTCATGTAGTACACATGTAGTATACCCCATGTCTTAGTGTATTAGTTGGGTGACACCTCTTTACTTAGTGTATGATTCAGCCATTCATGAACTGTACAAGTTTCCTGTACAGTGTACTCTACTGTGGGGAAAAATATTTAGGCTGCATTGTCCAAGCCCTATATATATATATATATATATATATATATATATATATATATATATATATATTTATTTTATTTTATTTTTCTTTCTAAAGGACTGAGAGACTACACCATGGTGGATGAAGAGGCCAAATGCTGGAAAATACGCAAAATTCAAAGCCACATCATCAAAGACAACACCTTATTCAACAACATTCAATGAGTCAGTCTGTCCACATTGGCTCGCATTCTCAAGCGAAACCAGATCAGAAAGAAACAACTTCATAGGGGGCTGTCTGAGAGAAACTCTCAACGAAACAAAGAGTTCAGAAAAACATATGTGGATGTAAGTACTATATTGACTGCAGTACACTACACTTGTGTACTGGATAACACCATATTGACTGATTTTTGTTCTTTGTTTTCAGGGAGTACTGGAAATGGATGCTCATGCAATCCCACATGAGTTCATCTTTATAGATGAGGCTGGGTTCAACCTAGCAAAGACCAGAAGAAGGGGGAGAAACGTCATTGGCCACAGAGCCATTATAGATGTTCCTGGCCAACGTGGTGGGAACATCACAATATGCTCTGCCATCTCCAGTATGCATGATGTCCTCCATCGTCATGCCAAACTTGGACCATGCAACACCGCCCATATTCTCACATTTCGGCACAGACTTCATAACATTCTCATACCACCAGAGCGCATGAATGATGCAGACCATCAAAGAAACCGGTACGTTGTAGTATGGGACAACGTGAGCTTTCATCGTCCAGTCCCAGGCCACCCAACATTTCTCGTGCAATACCTCCCATCATACTCACCATTTCTGAACCCCATAGAACAGTTCTTTTCTGCATGGCAGTGGAAGGTATATGACCGGCAACCACACCACAGACCACACCTGAGTGCGCACACAGAGAGCCGGAGAACAGAGCCGATGCACTGCCATTCTGTCTAACTTTATAATGATTGCTGTCCACCCACATCCGAGATTAAGCAGCCCTCTTTGATTGTTGGTGCTCAGCATAACAGGTTGATAGTCAGGAGAAATTGCGTGAACTAATTCATCTAGAAGAATTTAAGAACTGTCTGCCAACCACAGTGGCCACCTATCTAGCTGAGCAGAAGGCCGAATCAATTTCTGAAGCTGCTATCCTTGCTGATGAATACGTTCTAACGCATAACATTAGCAGAGACCGTTTTCGCTTAAGAATTAATCCCTCTATGACCTCTGATGCAGAGAGGAAACCGAGTGCAATAAAACAAGAGGACCGACACTGTTTTAATTGTAAAAAGCCGAGGCATATCGTCACAGACTTCTTGATATATATATATATATATATATATATATATATATTTATATATATATATATATAAACAGTCCACGAAACCAATGGGTCTCATTAGTTCTGCCAAGAAAGTATCACCTATCCTTTGTACAAGGTTAAGATCAGAGAAAGCCCAGTCCATGTATGATCCCTTTCTGACGAATGGGACCGTATCTGTGCCGGGTGAGGAAGCTGTTGCTGTGCGCATCTTGTGAGATACGGGTGCTGCGCAGTCCTTCCTCCTTCGCGGTTTGTTGCCATTGTCCGAAAAGACTGCAACTGGTAGTAGTGTTCTTGTTAGAGGAATCGAGATGGATTTTCTTGATGTTCCCTTATATAACGTGCATCTCGAGTCAGATTTGGTGTGTGGTGATGTGGTTGTTGGGGTGCAAGACTTATTGCCAATCCCCGTTGTCACGTTCCTCCTTGGCAATGACCTAGCCGGTGGGAACATGTGGAGTCTGGGTGATGTCCCACCAGAGGTTGTGTCAGTACCGCTCAGTCAAGAGTGCCCTGATGAGTGCTCACTAAAATTTCCTGACGTTTTTCCCATTAGTGTTGTCACTTAGTCGCAGACTCGAAGGTTGAGGGATTCATTACCTCCTAAGGATGTAGACCTAAGTGACAGTTTCGTTGCTCACCCCGCAGAGTGTGAGAGGTTATTCGAACCCCCTTCCACTCCATGCCGCGGTAGTCCTATACCTTTGCCGAATGGTGAGAAAGAAAAAAAAAACGAAAGAGCCAGATGTTTTGATGTCTTTAGAGAAACTTATTATTGCTCAACAAAAAGACCCCTTTCTTGTTTCATGTTTTAAGAGTTCAATCTGTTTCAGACCATGCCAGCGAGAGCCCTGCCTATTTCATCAGAGACGGTTTGCTTATGCGGATGTGGAGACCTCAGAAAAGTAATGAGTGGAATGACATTGAGCAAATCGTTATGCCGGCTGAAAAAAGATGTGCTATTCTGAGTGTCGCACATGATGGTGTTTCTGGTCATTTAGGTGTGACTAAAACATTCAACCGCATTCTTCGTCATTTTTTTGGCCTGGGCTGAAGCGTGATGTGTGGCGGTATTTTAAAACGTACCATGTCTGCCAGGTTAGTGGTAAACCAAACCATATATTTCCACCTGCACCATTGTCACCTGCCGTGAGTGAGTAATCATTGACTGCCTTCTTCCACGGTCGAAAAGTGGATATTAATATCTATTAACAATTATGTGTACTGCTACTCGTTTCCCGGAGGCGGTGCCTCTGAGAAAAATCACTGCTAAAATCGTGACGAGGGCATATTGCTTGTAGATGGGTACAAACTGGGAGGATGTGATTCCTTGGATGCTGATGGCCTCTAGAGAAGTAGTACAAGAGTCAATTGGTTTCAGCCCTGTGGAGCTAGTGTTTGCTCACGACATTCGCACACATTTGAGCGTCCTTAAAGATAAGTGGATGAGCAAGCCTATTTCTTGTAGTGCATTACAGTTTATAAGCGACGTTCGCACCCGCCTACACCGAGCTCGGGAACTAGCTAGAGAGAACTTAGAAAAGACCCAAACTGGCATGAAAACTTGGTTTGATTGAAAGGCAAGAGCCCGTTCATTTAAAACTGGAGACCAAGTGTTGGTTCTCTTACCCGTGTCCGGTTCTGTATTCAGTGGACCATATACCGTTGAAAAGAAAATATCTGATTTGTATTACGTTATTTCAACCCCCGACAAGCAAAGACGTTCTCGCATCTGTCATGTAAATATGCTTAAACCATACTATATGCACAAAGATGTTAAGACGGACTTGTGTAACCTTATCGTACATTGTCTTGAGTCCTCTTTGTTGCCTTCACTCATAGATGATTATGGTGATGTAGAGACCCCTCCATCGAGATGTGTGATTGAAGGTCGACTTAAAAACTCTGCTATGCTGTCGGTCATTCCTTATCATATGACCGACTATGCTGTCGGTCATATGATAAGGAATAATATTGCTGAACCTAGCTCTAGCCCTTGGAGCTCCCCGTGCCTTTTAGTTGTAAAACCTGATAGCACTTACAGGTTTTGTACCGACTACAGATGTGTTAATGCCATCACTCTACCAGACTGCTATCCATTACTGTGGATGGATGACTGTGTGGACCGTGTTGGCTCGGGCACCTTTGTCACTAAAATTGACCTCCTAAAAGGTTACTGGCAAGTGCCCCTTACACCAAGAGCAAAACAAATATCAGCTTTCGTGACCCCAGATGAATTTATGCATTATAAAGATATGGCCTTCGGAATGCGTAATGCACCTGCCACATTCCAGCGATTAGTAAATCTTGTTTTAGCTGGTTTGATCACATCATTAGAAACAAGTGTGAATGATGATGAATCGTTGTGTGTTATTATAACTGTGCTTTAGTTGTATTTAACTCTTGCCGCTTGTGTTAAGCATTATGCAGCACAAATGCATCACAGTGTGATCAGTGTTTAAGTGAATGAGAATGTGTTAGAGTTTAGCAGAAAGAGTTCATGAGATTTGCAAATAGATCCTAACTGCATGAACGTGTTTAAGGTTTAACAGAAAGAGTGCTTTATTCCACAAATCAGTTTAAGCTAGTGAGAATTTGGTTCAGAGATTGGTGGTTAGTGTTTTAGCAATTCAGAAAAAACTGTACTATAAATTATTACAGTGCTCTGAGACACAAACACAATAACGGTGGAAGCTGGTAACATTACTATTGTTGTTAGACTTGTACCAGTAGAAAGAGAAACTACTGTATGTGCATAATACAACCAAAACACTAGCATAATGGACAGTAAAATCTGCTATTTCTCTTGTACATACTTGTATGTAATGTTTTATTTAGTTCTGAAAAAAAAGGGCAGTTATTATACTGGAAGGTACTTGTGAAATTACCTAGATGTGAAAACCCTATTCTTTTCTTCTTCAATTCTAAAAGCACCGGTTTATGAAGATTTTGTTGTACTATACATTATTTTATGTAAAAGTTAAACTCACGGTTCATAGGTTGGCGTTTGCTTCCACTTCTTTCAGATAATCCTGAACTTCCTTCATCTTCAGCTGCTAAGGAAAAAAATAAATTAAAAAATTAAAAGAATGATGCTTATATGTACAGACATTTCTTATTACAATAACAATAGAAATAAACAGACTCACCATGTTGTCTGGTTGATCCACTCCAGTCAGCCATCTTCACACAATTATCAGTTCTTATGGTGAAGTACTTTACACAGTAAGAAACAAACTGTGTGATCGTAAGTGTGTGATAAATAAAAAAAAAAACTGTGTACTCATAAAACTTAGAAACTGGTTGGACTTGATAACTGGCATACTGTACATTACATTCAGCTGCAGGGTGAACTGCCAGGTGACTGCCTGTGGCATATGTGAACAACATGGTAAAATGTATTTACTACAATGGACATTTTCTCTGTGTGTCACTGTGATTGCATAAATATCCACAAATGGCTGTTTGGAGAGAAGTGATATAAAGCTGCTTTACTCCATGTGTCTGTGAGATGTGACTTTCCTTCCCCTGCCCGAGCCCTGAGAATGACAGGCACACACACACACACACACACACGCCCCCCCCACACACACACACACACGCAGCAGTGAACGCACACAGTCACACACACACTTACACACACACACGGCAGTGAACACTCACACACGGCAGTGAACACTCACACACACACACAAACACACACACACACACACCCGCAGCAGTGAACGCACACACTCACACACACACACACACGGCAGTGAACACTCACACACACACACACACACACACAGCAGTGAACACACACACGCACATACACATACACAGCAGTGAACACACACACACACGCATCGTGAATACACACACAGTTTAATTGATCAGGATTTTGTTTCAATTTTAGTCTAGCTCCGTGTTTAGTCTGACTCCAGTTTTCAAGTGATCATTAAATTTAGACTGAATTTCTAATTAAAACTGATCACAAACGTTATCACAGAAACATCGAGGTGAAATGTCTCCAGTTAGAAGAGAGCTTGAGCAAAATGTCTCACCGTTTACTTTCACTTTCACTTTTGAGTCACGTGACGCTGTTTCTCTCCGGAAGGAGGTGCTGTGGCTCCGAGGTTGCCTGCAAATGATTAGATTCAACTTTATTGTCATTATGCAGAGTACAAGTACAGAGCTAATGAAATGCAGTTAGTATCTAACCAGAAGTGCAAGAATATAGTGTTTTATATACACAAACGTGTATATAAAATACACTTTATATATATATATATGCAAAATATCAGTAGTGCTGTTATGATATTTTTATAGAAATAGTTTACTGTGCTTTGTACAATAACAACTTTTAAAACAGTTTATAGCTTATAACTTTTAGCGCAGTTTATAGCTTGAACCATGTGCAGTCTGTGCAAAACATGAATAGTGCAAATGCATGTAAAGTACTGTGACCAGTTAAATTTCTAAATCAATTATTTGATGAATAATTAAATCTCTCTCTCTCTCTCTCTCTCTCTCTCTCTCTCTCTCTCTCTCTTTCTCTCTCTCTGTCTGTGTGTGTGTGTGTGTGTGTCGCGCTGTCTCACAGCTGTCCTCTGTTTGTTGCTCGCTCTTCCTCAAACTGAATGGAAATGAATCTTTTCATACTTCAGTCTCGTGCAGCAGCGTGTTTGGATATAATTATGATTCCAGATGTATTCTGCTAAAGTGTATTTTAGAACTGTTTCATGAGAATAGTAGCTCATCTGTATTTAAAGCGCACGTTCTTGGATCTGTATCTTTGTTTGCTGCTGGCGTTTTCTGTGAACGCGGTCGTCGGTCGGTTTGATCGGAGCAAAAAGTTCAAAGCAACAACAGATCACTGTTTTCAGAGACACTGAAAACTGAAACACGGATTCTGAACGGGTTTGCGATCTGGTGGAGTATAATACACATTCATGAACGAGACAGCTGTGTGAGAGTAACGGAAATGGAAAATCAACCCCAGACCGATGAACCGAGGCGAGACTGATTCCTCACTCTGCGTCCCGTTATTCTGTTCGGGTCTGAAGCGCGCGTCCTCCCGTTACCGAAGTAGTAAACAAGTGTTTGTGTTTTGTTTGTTTGTTTTTCGGTCATGGGCTTTCTGAAAGTTCTTCAGGACTGGTGTCGAGATGTTTGTGAAGGTTACCCTGATGTTCTGGTCACAGACATGAGCTCTTCATTCACAGATGGACTGGCTTTCTGTGCGATCATCCACAGACACAGACCCGATCTACTGTAAGAATCAACACTGACTCATGAGGCTTGAAACATTATATGCTGCATGATATGAGACTAAACTAGTTCAGTAGTAAAGCTAATGCACTGTACCATAATGCAAAAAGTTTTCTGGTCTGTGTAGAAACATGTCTTCAGCCTCAGTTTCTTCTCATATCCAGATGTGTTCTTCATGTATCTGATGTATCTTCATCTCTCTGTTTGTTTCTCTCTGCAGAGATTTTCACTCACTGTCCAAACACAATGTCTACGAGAACATGCGTCTGGTGAGTTTCTGTAGACATCAGCTGGACTTTAATAATGCTGAACCATCACATGTGAGGTGATGAATCTGTTCAGTTAAAGACTCATATTCATTTATTCTTAGAGAAGCCTGTACCTGTGATGTGTGTTCTGTTGGAGTAGTTTGTCCAACTCATGTCCGTTGTTCCTCTTCATCAGGCGTTTGACGTTGCGGAGCGTGAGCTGGGAATTCCTGCTCTTTTAGATCCGGATGAGCTGGTGTCTGTGGAGGAGCCGGATCATCTGTCCATCATCATTTACGTCTCTCAGCTCTTCTGTGTTTTCAGAAAACACTCTCATGGTACTGATCATAACAGACCATCAGCTGTTTGAGATCTCACATGTTCATCATTATTCAGCTGAAATGTGTCATTTTATTAACTGATAATCTCTGGGTTTGATCAGACAGTCAGAAGATTCCTGTGAACAATGAATCCAGCAGCACAAAACCCCAAGATCAGACTCACACTAGGGTATCTATCTATCTGACTTTTTGTCTGTCTGTCTGTCTGTCTCTTTGTCTATCCATCTTTCTCTCTGTCTCGTCTTCCATTTGTCTGTCTGTCTCTCCGGCTGCCTCTTTCTCTGTCTCTCCATCTGTCTTTTTGTATGTCTGCCCATTTGTCCTTTAGTCAGTCTGTGGACGTCTCTCCAGAATGAAGGACGTCTTTCCACCTCATCAGAGACTGACATACAAGAACCTCCCAAACCTGCTCCCAGAAAGAGGAAAGAGCCTAAGGAACCTCCTCGCCCCGCCCCCAGATCACCAGATCATTGCCCTAACAACGGTTAGAATCTTCATCTCCGTGTCACTATATTACACTTTCTATTGTTACAATTTAAACATCATCAAACAGACGATTTGAGATCTATATTCTGATTGGATGAGATAAAACTACTTACACATTTACAGAAGCTGTTCGGTGATAATTAATGAAAATTAATGATAATGCGTTTATTTGAATTCAAACTGAATGTTTTTGTTGTTTTTCAGTCCCATCCACTCTCTTCCCAACATGCACTGGTAATTCATAATTAATAATGTTGTATTGTGTAACTTTTTGCCAGTTTTACATACACTATTTTCAATATTTTTTTTTCATCACATTTACCAATGATTAGACAAGTTGTTGTTGAGTTGTTTTTTTTTTTTTTTTTCTTTTTTTTTTTTGAGCATCCATGTGAACAGGAAAGAAAACATTAAATACTTAATATTGAATAATTGAAAACTCTAAAAAGGAATATCTGCATATAAGCATTTTTAGGTTGAAAGAGCTTCATAGTAACTGAGTCTGAATATAGAATTGTTATCATAGTGTTTTTCTCGTTCTGGTCTCAGTCTCGTTTCGGAGTGTCATCCGTAAGGAACATCCCTGGATGAAGCTGATTAATCCGGGTCCCTGGTCTCGTCTTCCACCAGCTCCGGCTCCATACGCTCATTCACGCCACCAGCCCACGACCTTTAACCCCTTCCTGGAGAAAAAGGAGGACAAGTCCAATGATGAGGAGGTACTGAATTAAGAACTGGGAAGGTCAAAAACCTCAAACTTTACCTGATTCATTGTCCAGTTATCGGGAGATCAGATCTGAGTCTAGACCGACAGAGACCAGACTAGACCTGAGTCCTAAATTCAGACCTTGAACCAGGATCTCCACTTTATTGAACTGAAATAGAGAACATGGTGCAGCTTTATTTTCCCATTCAGAGTCATGCAATTTCTCTCTAATGTTAAACCTTTGGTTGAAGCGATTATCACTTTTATCTACTTACAGTTTTTCTGAATTGCTAAAACACATTTCTTGAAACCATCACCAATATTCTCAAAGCCTTGAACACAAATCCAAATACTCAAACTAAATTCAAGAAACCTCTGACTCTTCCATCCTAATCAAATAATCACTGCAAAATCATTTCACTTGCACTCAAAATAAAACGGTGCTCTCAGATCACACACACAGACACACAGACACACACACACACACACCCAAATGTACTTTGTACAGCTGGTTTGATCTCATCATTAGAAACAAGTGTGAACAAGTTTGATATGTTGTGTGTAAACGATGACAACTGTGCTTTAGTTGTATTTAACTCTTGCCGCTTGTGTTAAGCATTATGCAGCACAAATGCATCACAGTGTGATCAGTGTTTAAGTGAATGAGAATGTGTTAGAGTTTAGCAGAAAGAGTTCATGACATTTGCAAATAGATCCTAACTGCATGAACGTGTTTAAGGTTTAACAGAAAGAGTGCTTTATTCCACAAATCAGCTAGTGAGACTTTGGTTCAGAGATTGGGGTTTTGTGTTTTAGCAATTCAGAAAAACTGTAGTTGATGTGTGTGAGAATCAGTCAGTCACATAATCAGACAAACAGATATCTGACACTCAGAGTGAAGAGTCACAGTTTGTGGTTGTGGGTTTTTATTTTTCTCTTTGCAGACTCACAGGATATTGTGTGTGTGAGAGAGTGTGTGTGCTTTAACATCAGTTTGTCTCTCTGTTTTTCTTTTTGTCAAGACAAATGTTTTCAGTTGCGAAAACTCAGTTACACAAAAACCCCAAACCTCATCTTCAGTTCCCAGCATGCACCAGGCTGCAGCCCATGTTCATGGTTTCCCGCTCATCAAGAGGAATGTGAGACACAAACTTTTTTTTTTAATTCTGAAGTGAACAATACTTCATGAGTGGTGATATTAATAGGATTATATAGTTATTTTGGTTTCATTTATTATTTTGGTAAAATTCATTTCTTTCAGGTTTCAATTAACATGCATCTGTTTCTCTATATAATCATATTTAAAAACATGTTTTGATTTCAATGTTAGATATGAAAAGAGCTTCTGGTGGATTGTTTGCAGCAACCGCTGCAGTTTAATTCAGTTTTTAGATGTAAACTAACCTGAAATGTGTGCAAACGTTAAACTATTTTGATATTAACATGCATTAATAAAGCAAAGGATCACAAACACACATTACCTTCTGCTCCATGAGGTTAGGGATTGAATCTGCTTATCTCTTTCAGCATCAGATGTGGGTCTCTGTACTGATTGATTAATTGATTGTGTGTTCAGGTGAACACACACACACGCATTTCAGATGACCAGGTGTGTGAGGAGCAGAAGGAGCTGGAGGAGCGTCTGCTGGAGCTGGAGAGGAGAGGATTGCAGCTGGAGAGAGAGATGAGCAGATGCACCAACGGTTAGAAACCAGAGTAACAACAGACATGCTAATGCTAATAGACATGATAGCAGACAAACATATAGTAGAGAAGATGAGTGCAGATGGAGAGAGATGAGGATATGCACCGATGGGAAGAAATACCAGAACCAGTGTTGAAAGATTGGATGGACTTTTTCCAGCCCAAAAGCTCACAAAAACCCACACACTCCACAGTCAAAATAATGTGATAGAATATGTCTCAGTGTTGATAAGAGCCATTTTAAACTCCTTAAAACAAAATAATGACGACAAAATAATATAAATAATATTAAATACATTTACCATGGATCAAATCAGGGCAAATACATCAAAGAGATTTATCAAATACGATTATAATATGCAAGCAGACACTGTCAAATCGTCAATCAAGAAATTAACCAATACCCTCGAAAAAAACACATGCATCATTTTAAATCTCAACAGTCAGAATTTAAATGCAAAAAAGTGCCAAATATAAGTGATTGGAAAAAACAACGTAATTAGATATTTTACACTTGTTTATGCACACACCATAACAGTAAAAACTGTGTCATTGATGCATACTGTATGACAATCCGACTAAATTTTGTGTCGATCTATAATTTCAACCAGAACTAGAGGAAGTATTTTGTGAAGTTCTTATTGTAGAAAAGTTGAGAACTTTGCACAGTCAAAATTAACAAATCCAGCTGCTTTCAATCTGGAACTTTTAAAGGATAAAAGACAGGATCGTATAGATATAAATAGATTTTGATTAAATAATTTAACTGTGCTCTGATTTCACAGTTGAAGTGGTATTCTCTCCTTCAACAGGTGTAATTCACATTTTGAGAGTTAAAACACTCTCTCACTCTTTACCAATATTTAGGCATTATGATCACATACAGTTATACATTCAAAATCAGATCACACATGAATCATCACGTCTGTCTTCTGATCCCTAGTGATTGGCTAAAAGTGCAGTCGCAATGTCAACATCAGCTCCAGTCCTCTTTGCAGTGTGCGTGTGTGTTTAGGGAAGTTGTGGCCTAGTGGTCAGAGAGTTTGACTCCTAACCCTAGGGTTGTGGGTTCGAGTCTTGGGCCAACAATACAACGACTTAGGTGCCATTGAGCAAGACACTGAACCACCAATTGCTCCCTGGGCTCTGCAGCATAAATGGCTTGATTAATTGATTAACACACTGCTCTGTGTGTGTGTGTGCGTGTGCGTGTGCACTTTGGATGGGTTAAATGCAGAGCACAAATTCTGAGTATGGGTCACCTTACTTGGCTGTATGTCATGTCACTCACTTGTAACATCATAATGAATGATTGGCCACGGTATATGCAAACTTGGGCTTGTTTGTTAATCAATTTGAAATGTTTGAAAACAGCCAAACCCCAAACCAACCTAAAATCAAATTTAAATCTGCCCAATCTGGCAACATTGTCTAGAACAACAACAGACATGCTAATGCTAACAGACAAACATTCAATAAGTTACTGTAGAGGAGAGGAGTGAAACTGGGGAGAAATAAGGTGCATGAATGGGGAGAGCCAGCAGACACACACGTAATATCCATTACAAAGTGAATTACAAACAGTGTTGGGCAGTAAGGCGTTACTTAGTATCTCTCATGTTTTAAACGAGTGCACCTTTTTTAACAACCAAAAGGTGTCTGTTTCATTAACTGTTGAGAATGTACAGATGTTCTTCTCATTGATAGCAAAGGTGCGTATCCAGCGAGAGCTTGATGGGGCGACACGGAATAAAAAGGTTTTTCAGGAGTCGCGGCAGTAGACTATAATGACGTGAATAATCCCGCCCACTCTAAAACGATACTAAACTGCAGTGGAAGCGCAAACTGTGCCGAGCTGAGCTGTACATACTGAGCCGTGCCGAGCCAAGTCATACCACACAGTGGAAAAGCTCCATAGTAGACAGCATGTGAAGGAGCTGCTAATAGCAGAGTGTGGCACAGTTGCTCCTGTAGAAGAAAAAACTGCCAGTGTGCCCTGAAAGTCACCCGTACCTATTGATGGGATGGAATTTTTTTAATTTGAGATCGAGCCTGAGGAGGGCTATTCTACAGGAAAAGAAGTCATGGACTCCTTGAGTTCAGGGGGATATGAGCTTGAGTCTCTGAACCAGTTCCAAAACATCAAGAACATTGTCTTGAAGATCAACACTCTGGGCACTATTACAACTATCAAAACGCAAAGTGTAAAGAGTACGCCGCAGGTGCACTCAGGGCGTGTCCAAATCCACTTCTGCTATTTTAATGACAGAAAAACAGTCAGTGCACCAAGGGTCCCTATTCGCTTAATTAGTAATAGGCGTAACATTCAATAAACCTATCAGAGTGTCATCTTCCATTCCGTTTAAGAGCGAGATGCTATTCACTATTTACATGGCGGAATTTGTTGATGGAAAAGCTGAATGCTTCTCAAGTGAAGAAACCGATCTGCTCGTGCGCGAAGCACACAAAAACGGCCTTCTCCACCCCAAGTGGCCACTGGCAGTACCGGGTCCTTCCCTTCGGCCTACACAGGGCCCCAGCCACTTTCCAACGGCTGATGGACGTCCTCCTCCGGCCACACCAGGCCTACGCGGCGGCCTACCTAGACAATGTTGTGATCCACTCGGAGACCTGGGAGGGTGCTGATGAAACTACACCGGGGATGGCCTGACCGCCAACCCCTGAAAGTGTCATCCGGCCCTCGCCGAATCCAAATACTTGGGATATCAGGTGGGTCGCAGCCTGATCAAACCTCAAGAGAAGAAGGTGGCAGCTATCCTCTCCGCACCGCGGCCCACCTCCAAAATACAGGTACGGGCCTTTTTGGAGTTGGCAGGGTATTACGGCTGCTTTATCCCTAACTTCTCCTCCTCAGCTTCTCCCCTGACAGACCTGACCTGAAAGGGGCAGCCGGAGAAGGTCCCGTGGACCTCCAAGATGGAAGCAGCATTCCTCAGGATCAAGGCGGCCCTCACAACAGAACCGGTCCTCCGTGCCCCCGACTTCAACCGTCCCGGGGTCAGCTGTCAAATCGCTCCAATCACCACCTCTCTCCTATTAGACACGGGATATATATATATACGTGGCACTACTGCTCTGTAATTATGCTCAATGGCTCACACCCCTCCCTCCCTCCCCATTATAAGCATGAGCACATTACTGTGCACCTTTTGGCTGTCATCTTCTTTGTTTCAGATCACTAAGGCTTCCTAAATCTTAGCTGGTATGGACCTCACTGTTGAGAGACACCCATCTTCATAACCAGGCTACAGGATAGACGTCCCAAGCTCTTGTATGTTCAATTCTTCTGGGAGCAAGAACCCCCATAAGGAACCATACCGCCAAAGATAAATTGTGTTCAATAAACTCAAGTAAACTAAAACAAATGTGAGCCAAAATCATCACAACTAAAAGAACCAAAGTCTTAAACTACTTTAGTCTGTGTGCACTGAATTCATTTAATACACGAGTTTCACAATTTGAGTTGAATTACTGAAATAAATGGAACTTTGAGGAATGCTACTGTAATGGAAATCACAAAACTCAGTACTCAGAAATACTTCCAGAAAACATTGTCGGTGAACACAATTCACCGTGCCCTTCGCCATTGCCGGTTAAAACTCTATAGGTCAAAAATGAAGCCATATCTAAACATGATCCAGAAGCGCAGGTGTTTTCTCTGGGCCAATGCTCATATAACATGGACTTTGGCAAAGAGGAAAAGTGTTCTGTGGTCAGACTAATAAAAAGTTATTTTTGTCCAGTTCTTGGCATTTTTGTCCTTGTCATCCGGACTAAAGAGGAAAAGGACAACCCAAGTTGTTATCAGAGCTCAGTTCAGAAGCCTGCATCTCTGTTGGTATGGGGTTGCATGAGTGCGTGTGGCATGATGTTCCGTTTAGGTGTTTTATTGAAATAAAGATTGAAAGTATATGTGTGTGGTTCTGAAATAAAGATACAGACATAAATCAGTACAAATGTAAACTCTATATAAATAACAAAGAATTATTACATGCCTAACAGGTATATAATAAAACAAACACAATCAAAATTAAATTATAGTTTTGGTATGTATGTCTTGAATGCAGTAGTACACGATATCTCTATTCAAAGATTACTTACTTTGCTGCACATTAATTACCACACTATATAATATGCCAAATTCAGCTGAACATATAATAATTATGGACTGCAGAGTTACTCATTAAATTAAACAACGCTACACATCGTGTAAGAAAATAAATTATTCAAATTAAGGCACATAAAGTTTGCATAGCAACACTTCCAGTAATAAACATCATTCTCAACAATTAAACACAAGAGCAGTGCGAAGCTCCGCCATTATACTGTATGACAATGAGCAGCAACATGCCGCGACATTATTGAGGTAAAAAGTGAGGTAAAAATAACAACAAACTTCAGTGTACTTACTGGTAGTTGCACGCACACAATACTAGGAACTTTTAAATAAGTACAGCAAAACTTTCTTATATTATTTATGAAATAACATTGCACAGTCTTTCAACGTCAGCGATCTCTTCCAAGTGTCTCGAAACTGAAACTAAAGCTGTCTGCTTCCGCGAGCCGCAGAGCGCAGTGACACTTCTGATTGGCTGATTCTCAAACAGTCAGTTTTATATGCCTGAAATGAGTCATCCTTCGTCACAGCCGCCCCCAAATTTGTTACACTATATTTGCCAATCTAAGAAGGACTGACCGTATCAGTGTCTGGTATAGCAGGCAGAGCTACAAGGCGAGCGACGGGCCTCGTGTAGATTTTGTCCTTGACTTTGACTACTGCAGTCCTGACTCTCCCATCAGTTCCTGGAATAACCTCAGTGACATGACCTAAAGGCCACTGTGCCCTGGGCAGCTGTGGGTCCACCACCATCACTATGGTTCCAGTTTTCAGCTGAGCTGGGTCCTTGTGCCACTTAGAGCGAGTCTGAAGAGTCGGGAGGTAGTGTCGTATAAAGTGGGACCAAAACTGGTCAGCCAGCACCTGAGTATGTCTCCAACGGCGGCGACTCAAGAGCTCAGACTCAGCATACACAGCCTGTGGTAAAGAGGGGTCTAGCCGCCCCATGAGGAGCAAGTTGGGGGTTACTGGGTCAGCATCAGCCACATCTGTTGAAACGTATCCCAGTGGCTTAGAATTTAAGATTCCTTCTACTTCAATAAGTACCGTCCGCAGGACCTCTTCAGGGACAGTCTGTGATTGGATGGTGGCATACAGTGCAGCTTTAACAGACCTCACTTCCCTTTCCCAGACTCCTCCAAAGTGTGGTGCGCTTGGGGGGTTAAACTGAAACCGGATCTGGTGTTTAGCCAGTTGAGTTTGGAGTTTGGAGTGTAATGACCTGAAGGCCTCCTGGAGTTCTCTTTCACCTCCCTTAAAATTAGTGCCCTGGTCGGACCAGAGCTCTGCTGGTTTACCCCTTCGTGCTATAAAACGGCGGAGGGCCATCAAAAAGGAATCCGAGTCCATACTGGACAAAACATCCACATGCACAGCACGCGTCATCATGCATTTAAATAGTATGCCCCATCTCTTCTCATGGCGACGGCCAACCTTCACTGTGAAAGGCCCGAAGCAGTCCATGCCCGTAGAGAAGAACGGGGGCTTCAGCAGCTGTAATCTAGACTGTGGGAGGTCTGCCATCTTGGGCACTACTGGAGAAGCTCTCCATCTCTGGCAGTCCGGACAGGAGTGCTGATGGCGCTTTACAGCTTCACGGCCATGCAGAATCCAGTATTTTCGACGCAGCTCTGCAAAAAGGCGCTCTGATCCTGGATGGTGAAGGCTCTTGTCCATGTTCTGAATGATGAGCTGGGTCACTTTATGCTGATGGTCCAGGACCACTGGGTGAATAGAATCTGGTTCTAACTGGTCGCTGCGGCGGAGCCTTCCTCCAACCCGGATGAGTCTCACAGTCTTGTCATACTCTGGTGCTAGGGAAAGCAGCCTACTGGTGGCAGCTACTGGCTTACCGGTACTCAAAAGACTGAGCTCCTCAGCAAAGCTGTCCTGTTGGGCTCGTCTCAATACTTCTCTCTCTGCTTCTCGGTAGTCATCAGCAGAAAGACTGACTGGGCTCACTGATGACACAGGGCTAGATTGTGCAACCGCTTCTATCAGTGCTCTGAATGAGGAAAACTGATTAACATTTGATAGCAGAGATGTCTGTATACTTGTAGTGAGACAGCAGATAGTAGGTTTTCGCAGCTCAGCAGGATTCTCAGTCATCTCTGTGGCTGGCTGTGTAGGCCAGAATTCAGGCGACTGTTGTAAGAAGGCAGGGCCCTGACTCCATCTGTTCTTACCAGCCAGTTCCAGCAATGTTTTTCCCCGCGTTATGTCATCAGCTGGGTTGTTGGCAGAATCCACATATCTCCAGGCCCGGACATCAGTCAGCTCCTGGATTTCAGCTATTCTTGTTCCCACGAATACTTTGTACCGACAGGAGTCCGACTGAAGCCATGTAAGTACTGTTGTGGAGTCGGTCCAACATATAACATTGCGAATGTTCACAGTCAGCTCTCTTTGAAGTAGTGCAGCTAGCTGTGCAGCTGTCAGGGCAGCACACAGTTCTAGTCTTGGTATTGATTGCTGCTTCTTCGGGGCCACTCTGGATCTAGCATGCAGGAATGACACTTCCACACAGCCCTGTGAACTCTCCGTGCGCAGATAGGCCACTGAGCCGTATGCCTTCTCTGACGCATCAGCAAAGATGTGTAAATCTCTCTGGAGGTTTGAAGTGTTCATCTCAGGGCTCACATAGCAGCGAGGCAGTAGAATCTGAGAAAGATACTGCAATTCTTTCTCCCACATTATCCATGGCTGCAGCACATCTTCAGGCAGTGAAGGGTCATCCCAGTCTCTCTGTTTGTCCCACAAGTGCTGCACCAAGACCTTGGCCCGTGTAGTGAAAGGGACTATAAATCCCAGAGGGTCGAACAGGCGTGCCAGAACTCTGTATATGTTTCGCATGGTGGGTGTGGGTTGGTCCAGCATATGGTATTTATACCTTAAAGTGTCTGAATTGCAGAGCCAGCGGAGTCCCAGGGCCAGCTCCTGTGGGTCAGTACCTGACTCGTTGAGCCACAACTCACTGCTCTCAGATCTTGCTTCTTTGGGCAGATGGCTGATGACCTCAGGGGTGTTACTGGCCCACTGGCGTAATTCAAATCCACCTGTAGCCAGCAGTGAGGTCAGTTTGTCGACCAGGTGACGGGCTTCTTCAACAGATGGGAGGCTTTGCAGACAGTTATCCACATAAAAGGATCGTTCTATTGACACTCGAACATCTTCTCCTGGCTGACTATGGTCAAACACATGTTTCTGCAGCGCATAAGTTGCACAGCAGGGGCTACATGTGGTGCCAAACGGAAGGACTTGCCATGTGTAGATGCTGGGTGGTTCCTCTGTTTTCAGGTCTCGCCACAGGAAGCGAAGCAAGGGCTTATCTTCGGGGAGCAGCCTCACCTGATGAAACATGCCCTTAATATCACTGCTGATAGCAATTGCATGCTCTCTGAAGCGCAGCAGTACACCCAGTAGACTGGAACTTAAGGTGGGCCCAGGCAACAGCAGCTCATTGAGGTTGTTTTCCTTATACTTGAAGGAACAGTTGAACACAATCCTGTTCTTTCCGTTATGGCTCACCATGTGATGTGGGATGAACCACGACTCAGCTGATTTGCTCAGCTCATCTTCTGACACTTTAACTGCATAGCCTGCATTTTCCAGCTTTCCGATCTCTGCACAGTATGCTGCTGCTCTTTGAGGGTCTCGCCGCAGACGCCTCTCTGTACTGCGGAGATTAGCTAGCACAGCCTCCTTAGGTGCCTGAAGCAGTGGCATGTTCTTCACCCTGAGGAGGGGAGTAGCGTAGCGCTGAATTCCATCAACATCTACTCGTGTGGTGTTTGCCTCCAGCAGGCGGACTGCTTCCTGATCCTGCCTGGAGCGTGTGACAAGCTTTTCACTCCTGTAAGGCAGAACATCCAGCTGCCACAATCTCTCTACACTCTGTAGAAGCTCGTTAGTGGGTGAGAGGGTGGAGATGTGCAGACACTGTTGTGATGTTGCCTGCGCCTTGCTATACCTGATCGGCCCCTGAAGTGTCCAGCCCAACTTTGTCTTCACTGCGGCTGGTCCCCCGTGGGTTCCCACACGCACCGGCTCCACTGGAGTGATTAAGTGGGTATAATCTGACCCAATTAACAACAGGGGTTGCACTCTGTTAATCGTCTGGAGAGGGAGACCTCTTAAATGTTTGTGCTTCCTCTGAAGTGCCTTCATTGAGTAAGTGTGTTCAGCCAGACCCAGTTGATCAGCAGTGAATGCTCTGTGTATCTTGTAGGACTTCTTTGGATGATCTACTGGGGAGATGGAGAACAACACTGCAGTGCCGTGCAGAACCCTGATATCTTGCCGAACAGTTCTGAGGATCAGATTTTCCGGTTCACCAGTAAGCTTAAGGCTCTGCGCTGCTGCAGGGAGGAGAATGGTCCGCTCCGATCCATCATCAAGGATGGCATATGTCTCCAAGGTGTGTTCACCATTGCGCAGCAGCACTTTACTCACTTTCAGTAGCACTTGGCTGCATCCAGCCCGCCTGTCCACATACAGAACTTCATTAGTTGTGCTGATAAGGCAGGATGTATCCTCAGCTGCAGGTTTTATATTCACTTCATGCAAAGCTTGCAGGTGTCTCCCCTTACACTTGTGACATGTCATTTTCAAGCGGCACTGTGCAGCCTGGTGTGTGCGACCGCATCGCCAGCACCTCTTGTTGGTCTTAATCCACGCTGTTATCTGTTCCACTGTAAGCTGTGCAAAGTTTGCACACTTATCTAGGAAGTGTTGCATGTTCGAGCAGTAAGGGCAGTATGCTGTCCTCTCTGGCTGCTTGGTGCTTGATAAGGCCTTTTCTACTGCCAGTGTGCCCTCGGGTTGGTCTGTGGTATGCATGATGTTGGTATTCTTACCACTCCTAGTGTCACGGCGGCGCTCTGTTCTGGGTCCTGCTCTGCTCTTGTTTTCACTGGTTAGAGGCTCATACACTGTCTCCTGCATCTTCAGCTCGTAGTCAAGCCAGTCAGAAAAGTGCAATAGGCTTGGGATTGTAACACGCATTGGGTACAGGAATCTTTTAAATTCGGCCCGTATATCATGTGGCAGTTTAGACATCAGCCGTGTTACATGTGAACCACAGTAAAGCTCAGTCTTTCCAGTGTCCCCAAGCTGGTCTAACATCGCCACGAGTGCTCTCACTTTCAAAGCGAATCGCTTAAACTCACTGGAGTCACCCCGTGCAATATTGGGTGCCTCCATTAAATCAGCTATTTTCCTGAGAGCTAGCTGGTGAGGCTGTCCATAATGCTCAATTAGGCTTGTCATAGTGTCAGTGTAGGGCTGCAGTGAGTTTGTATATGAGTCCGCTATTAGAAGTGCCTCCTCATACTTCAGATGATCCACCAGGATCTGGTATTTAAAACGCTCTGTAGCATCAACAGGCAGTAAGTTCTCCAGAGCAACCTTAAGTCTGGCAAACTCTCTTGGATCCCCTTTGGTGAATGTAGGTATTGTGGGTTTAGGCCCGCGGTACACTGTCTCATGGTAGTGAGAGGGTTGCAGCTCTTCGTGCAGCGACTCGCATCTTTGTGGGGTGTAGGGTACACAATACTCTGGAGTCTGTACCCCGGGTACTGAATGATGGGGCTCAGGATGTCTGGGAGACTCCTTCTGTTGTGTAATCCTAATGTCTCTCAGTGCTGTTATGAGCTCTGCCATAAGGTCCTGTGATGGTGGCTGATAAACGTCTGCTACTGGGGGTGGTGGCGGTGGCCAGTCATCATCATTCGTAGGCAGAGTGTGACCACTAACTTGCACAAGTGGCGTGATTGGCTTGGTTTGGTAAGCACCGCCATCCTGCTCTATGTTATACTGCTGTTGAGGGGGGGGCTGTTGTAGGTAAAGGAGAAAGGGCTGTGCGGGCTTCAAGTCGCCTGTGCATGTCCATTACCTGTTGCTGCAGCCTTAGATTATCTTCCTGCAGCTTATAAAGAGCTTCAAGGACCTCAGGCGCTGTTTCTGGGGCAGGCCTCAATCGGGCCGAGGCGGGCGTACTCTGGAAGAGGGGTTCTGTATACTCAAACTGATGTGGATAGACGGCTTCCGCTCCCCGAATGACACTCCCATCCTCATGCAGCAGTGGTGGTGTGAGAGGCGTCATCCTGGCGTGTCTCTCTGGGAATCTAACCATACTGTCGTAAGGCCGCTGTTGCTCTGACAGGCTAACCGATTGTTGAGGTAAACGAGAGGGCTGCTGTAATGCTTGTGGGGGGATGTCATAGTCTTCCATCCAGGCTGGTCGCCGGGTCTCTCGGCGGGGTCGAGCATCTTCTGTGCGTGTATACTGATCCGAGAACATCTCTTAACAATCCCAGGGTGATCACACGTAAATCCGGCTCGAAGGACCAATTGTTTTGGTGATTGTTAAGGACTGTATAATTTGACTGGTTTTTGGAAGGTTGTGACCACCAGGGGGCATCGATTAGAATGCAGACGAGATGTTCCGTTTAGGTGTTTTATTGAAATAAAGATTGAAAGTATATGTGTGTGGTTCTGAAATAAAGATACAGACATAAATCAGTACAAATGTAAACTCTATATAAATAACAAAGAATTATTACATGCCTAACAGGTATATAATAAAACAAACACAATCAAAATTAAATTATAGTTTTGGTATGTATGTCTTGAATGCAGTAGTACACGATATCTCTATTCAAAGATTACTTACTTTGCTGCACATTAATTACCACACTATATAATATGCCAAATTCAGCTGAACATATAATAATTATGGACTGCAGAGTTACTCATTAAATTAAACAACGTTACACATCGTGTAAGAAAATAAATTATTCAAATTAAGGCACATAAAGTTTGCATAGCAACACTTCCAGTAATAAACATCATTCTCAACAATTAAACACAAGAGCAGTGCGAAGCTCCGCCATTATACTGTATGACAATGAGGAGCAACATGCCGCGACATTATTGAGGTAAAAAGTGAGGTAAAAATAACAACAAACTTCAGTGTACTTACTGGTAGTTGCACGCACACAATACTAGGAACAGCAAGTACAGCAAAACTTTCTTATATTATTTATGAAATTACATTGCACAGTCTTTCAACGTCAGCGATCTCTTCCAAGTGTCTCGAAACTGAAACTAAAGCTGTCTGCTTCCGCGAGCCGCAGAGCGCAGTGACACTTCTGATTGGCTGATTCTCAAACAGTCAGTTTTATATGCCTGAAATGAGTCGTCCTTCGTCACAATGACAATGCCAGACCACATACTGCATCTACAACAACATCATGACTGCATAGAAGAAGGATCCGGGTACTGAAATTATCAGCCTGCAGTCCAGATCTTTCACCCATAGAAAACATTTGGCACATCATAAAGAGGAAGATGCGACAAAGAAGACCTAAGACAGTTGAGCAACTAGAAACCTGTATTAGATATTTGAAATGGACTTTGGCAAAGTGGAAAACTGTTCTGTGGTCAGACGAATCAAAATGTTCTGTTCTTAATAGCAACATTTACATAAGCATTGAGTTTGATGTTCTCAGAAGATAACATGCTTTACGTTTAGTCAGATTCCTAATGTGTTCCTATTTAGTTCATGGTCATTTTAAGATCACGCTGTTCTATTTGTCCTATTACGTTACCTGTATTCAGGAAGTAATCACTCACACATTTCAAGTACCCATTTTGTTTAAGTCTCTTATATGCATCGCATCCATCTTATCTGTTTACTCCTTGTGTCTGGCATAGCATCGTTGGTATGTATATTTGTTTTTGTGAGATTGTCTGAAGGAATTTGTAATTATTTTTGTCAATACTTTGTTTATAAAGTGTAATCTGAGGACAGTTTGAATTTACCACAACAATGCAAATGCTAGCTCATGTGTGTCATTCGCTATGAGTTGCACGTTAAAGGTGTCACAATGACCTGGGCCCAGTTTCCCGATAAGTCCCTAAGTGTGTTCCCCGAAGTGTCCCTTAGGAAGCTTCTTATCACGCTGCCTCTTACGTCCGACATTATAAAAGCGCTGTCCAAGGTGAGGGTGCTGAATTAGTTGGCATCGATTGCTCAGGAATCGATTTTCCACTTCACACAAAGGTGCAATGCAGTGTTAAGAAAGACAACACGTTCTATGCAAATGAAACATCCCTCAAATTATTACAGTAACATTTATTTTAACATAGTTTAAGTTATTAGTAGAATATAGACTATAAATTAAATTCTCAAATGGTCAGTAATATGTTCACACGATATGTTGTGACGGTTAGATGAACCGGGTATCCCTCGCTAATCATCCACCCTCCTTATCCCGTTGTGCCACTTGTGCCGCTTCTTGACATGGGTTTAACGACTTATAAAAATTATATAATACACTTTTATATTAGTAATGGTAAGGTACTTTACAATCAGAAATGATTGGAAAGCAGCTGCAGTTACTTCTGTTTAATGCGGTATTGATTGCAATTGGTTTATGTTTTTCAATAAAAAGTAACCTATCTACAATGAGGAGAGAGAGAGAAGGAGTTAGATACAAAATATGCTGGGGAAGCAACGTAAAAAAGGGCACCAAGCCTCTCGTCAGAGGAACTTGAAGTTTTGCTGGATCTTGCCACCAGGTCAGAGATCACACCCCTGTGGTCCACTATAACCTTCACGTTTATGGCTGCGTATCCCTTTTGCGATAAGTAGCCTACGCCTGATCAATCACTGATAGATTGGTGATAGTGATAAGTTTGCCATCCACCAGGATGTAATCCCTGGCATGGCACAGAAGGGCGTTGGTGACAGTGTGGACCACCTCCACACCGAGGTCTTGATTAGGCCATAGCCCTCTCCCACAACCTTGATGAATCTCTCTGTAGCAAAACAAATAAATTAATAATAAAAACGTAGCGCTGCAAGCAGCTGGACTTCAGGGCTTAAAGAAAAATTCCATATTAGTTCTGATACCACATAAAGTCAACTTCATAAATAGGCCTGTATCCATTGCGAACATAATTTATTATGAGTCTTAAAATGTCCATAACATAAAATCATTGTTGTCATACCATAGTTTGACTTGTAATGCGCTGCGCTTATTTCTATAGAGCACTGCACTGTGGCGGCGACTAGCGTCTTGAGCTCAAACAACGCTAAGAGAGAGCTTACGAATGGTCCAGACCAACCTTACAAAAGTGTGACTTACAGAAGATATACTTACGAACGTGTCGGGAATCGTGCCATAAGTGAAAGTGAAAGTGACGTGACATTCAACCAAGTATGGTGACCCATACTCAGAATTTGTGCTCTGCATTTAACCCATCCAAAGTGCACACACACAGAGCAGTGAACACATACCCGGAGCAGTGGGCAGCCATTTCTGCTGCGGCGCCCAGGGAGCAGTTTTTGGGGTTCGATGCCTTGCTCGTGGTATTGAAGGTGGAGAGAGAACTGTACATGCACTCCCCCCACCCACAATTCCTGCCAGCCCAGGACTCGAACTCACAACCTTTTGATTGGGAGTCCGACTCTCTAACCATTAGGCCACGACTTCCCCAGGGAGACGGGAGACTGGAGACTTAATTCAACCACACACTCTCTGTCTGGTCTCGTCTAAGCAAACTACATAGAGAGTCAGGTTTAGTCCACAATAGTTCACAGTTTATTTACTAGATTTCTATCGTCAGCATCTTCATCTTCGGAGGAGTTTTGTATTCCGGAGTGTGTACCTGTGGTTTCCCCACAAGCTTCAATTTATCTGCCATTGTCTCTTAACTCTTTGCCATTTCAATAAACTGTTCCATTTACCATTCCTGGGAAGTTGTGGCCTAATGGTAAGAGAGTTGGACTCTCAATTGAAGGGTTGTGAGTTCGAGTCTCGGGCCGGCAGGAATTGTAGGTGGTGGGAGTGCATGTACAGTGCTCTCTCCACCCTCAATACCATGACTGAGGTGCCCTTGAGCAAGGCACTGAACCCCCAACTGCTCCCCGGGCGCCGCAGCATAAATGGCTGCCCACTGCTCCAGGTGTGTGTTCACAGTGTGTGTGTGTTCATTGCTGTGTGTGTGCACTTTGGATGGGTTAAAAGCAGAGCACAAATTCCGAATATGGGTCACCATACTTGGCTGTATGTCACGTCACTTCACTTCACTTCATTTAACCTTGAAACTATCTCCGTCATCTTCTGTCCCTGACAGAAGACCGGACCGATATATTCTACATGTCTCAACTGGATCAGGACACATTCCAGAGCCTGGTGGACATACTTTGTGGCCAACCCAAATCCGTTCTCTGTTGAGGCACATGAGTGCAAAGGATTCCTCCTCCAGTGTGAACTTATTTTTGAGATGCAACCCAGCCGTTATCCTACAGATCACAGTAAAATTGCCTTTGTCATTTCATTACTCACCGGGAAAGCGCTCCATTGGGCAGTCTCCATCTGGCATCAAAACGTGCCATTTCTTAATTCTTATCTCACTTTCTCTGCTTTCCTGAAGACGAAAACTCAGTTTGTGATTAACTGTATAACATCAAGCAGGGAAAAGCTTCGGCCACAGATTACTCTCTTAGTTTTTTGCACGCTAGCGGCCACTAGTGGCTGGGATGAACAGGCCCTTATAACCACGTATCGCAATGGTCTTAATCCAGAGCTTCGTTTACAACTGTCTGCATTTGATGATACCATCAGGCTTGAACGTTTCATTCAGAGAGCGATCCGCACGGAGAATCGGATGTTAGCATGCCATCATTCCACTGTTGCACTATGTCGCCCACCAGAGCTGCCCTCTCCAGGGCCAGAACCGATGCAGCTGGACTCAACATGCTCCCACTGTCAGAGCGACAATGGTGGCTGACCCAGGGTCTGTGCTTATACTGTGCCAGCAAAGGGCATGTTATCGCGGAATGTCCCATCTGTCCACCCAGAGCCTTGGTGAGTACGGTCCAACCAGAGAAACACATATAATTAAGTTATCGTTTCATAATTTTTCTGTTACAGTGTCTGCCCTCCTCGACTCTGGTTCAGCCGGGAATTTCTTCTCAGCCCAGCTCTGCCAGCAGCTTAATATCCAGAAAGAGCCCATACGAAAGAAGCTAAAAGATCAGTCTGTCACCGGCAAACCATTGAACTGTTCATCAATCCAGCATCACACCAACGAAATCACTCTGACACTGGGTATCCTGCATCAGGAAAAAATCTAACATCTGGTCCTGGAGAATTCCACCGCAGACGTGATTCTTGGGAGGCCATGGTTAATCGAACATCACCCAGAGCTCTCTTGGGACATGGGAGCGGAAAAACGATGGAGTGATCAATGTTTTCCACAATGTTTTCCTGAGATGCCAAAACCTAATCGTCCTCCTCCAAAATTAAAGGTATGCAGCACTACAATAGAAAGTCCCAAGGATAATAGATATGTTTCTATTCCTCCAGAATATGCCGAATACAGTGACGTTTTCTGTCCCAAGAGAGCTTCAAAACTACCACCACATCGGCCATGGGACTGGCAAAGTCTATTCACTCTCCATTCCAGAACAAGATGCAATGGAGAAGTACATCTCGGAAGCTTTGGAGCAAGTGTATATCTGACCATCAACTTCCCCTGCTGCTTCACTATTCTTCTTTGTTGCAAAAAAGGATGGAGGAATTCGAACCTGTATTGATTACAGAGCGTTAAATGCCATCACCCGAAAATTTCGTTATCCTCTTCCCCTCGTCCCAGTAGCGCTAGAACTGCTCTATGGTGCAAAGGTATTTACAAAACTAGATTTACGTAGTGCTTATAATCTTATCAGAATAAGGACGGCGACGAGTGGAAGACGGCTTTTGTGAGCCCTACTGGTCACTGGGAATACTTGGTGATGCCGTATGGCCTAGTCAACGCGCCATCTGTATTCCAGGACTTTATGTACACTATTTTTAGAGATCTGCTAAATCGTTTTGTGATGGTATACACTGATGACATTTTCATCTATTCAAGTGTCGCCCATGTTCAGCCTGTTAAAGAAGTGTTGGAAAGATTACGTCGACACACCCTATTCGTTAAAGCTGAAAAATGTGAATTTCACAAAACAATCATCAAATTCCTAGGTTATCAAGTATCCAGTCACAGAGTGAGTATGGACGAGGGGAAGGTCAATGCTATCAAGAACTGGCCCAAGCCTGTCTCACTTAAGAAACTTCAAAGATTTCTGGGGTTTTTAACGTAGATTCATCAACAACTTCATCGCATCTCCACTGACGTCTGCATTAAAAGGTAAACCCAAAAAGTTAACCTGGAATGATTAAGCAGATGTAGCATTTAACATGCTGAAGAGTACTTTCTGCGAGGCACCCATCCTCATTCACCTATATCCAAACAAACCTTTTACTGTGGAGGTAGACCCTTCTTATACAGGTGTCGGAGCTGTCCCATCCCAGCAGCAGGGGAACCCGGCTCGTCTCCATCCATGTGCTTATTAGTCTTACAAGTTCAGCCCGGCAGAGAAGAACTACGATATCGGAAATCGAGAGCTACTAGCGATCAAACTGGCTCTCGACGAATGGCGCCATTGGCTTTAGGGGGCGCGTCATCCATTCAAAGTATTAACAGACCACAAGAACCTCCAGTATCTGTGTGAGGCAAAGAGATTGAATCCCCGACAAGCCAGGTGGGCCCTCTTTTTTACTCATTTTGATTTCACCATCTCATATTGTCCTGAAAACAAAAATTGTAAGGCAGATGCGTTGTCAAGACCCCTGAAACCATCCTACCTGCAAAGGTTTTTGTCTGCCCCATCGAGTGGAGTGGAGATGATATCATTCCCATTATGCAGAATGCTCTGCCGGGTTGTCCAGATGGATTAAAATATGTACCCTTGCATCAACAGACACCACTTATTACCAAATATCATGTCTCTCCAGGCACTGGTCATCCTGGCATCCAACAAACCCCCTCGCTGCTAAAACATTGCTTCTGGTGGCCCAACATGGCAGAGGACATCAGAAGGTTTGTGAGGGGGTGTAAGGAGTGTGCCATGGCAAAGACACAAAAACATCTGCCCCACCGAAAACTCTGTCCTTTTCCTGTTCCCTGTCATCCATGGTCTCATCTCGGAGTGGATTTCGCCACAGATTTGCCCACACAAGTTAATACCTGCATATTTGTAGTGGTGAATTGATTTTCAAAGATGTTGAGATTAATACCCCTCAAAGCACTGCAGACTGCAGAACTTCTGTTTTAGCATGTATTCAGGTATTTTGGCCTTCCAGAGGATATTGTTTCGGATCGGGGTCCACAATTTATCTCCCGAGTATGGAAATCTTTCTTCAAGCTTCTGAATTTAACCATTAGTCTGTCATCAGGTTATCATCCTCGAAAAATCCAGGAAGTGAGTCGCTTCCTCCGAACCTTCTGCCATGAACACCAGAACTCTTGGAGCCAGTTCCTACCCTGGGCCGAGTACGCACAGAATTCTCTCCACCAACAGACCACCGGCCTTCACCCCATTCTAGTAGTGCATGCTTGGTTCCTGTGGAACGAAGAGCCAAGCGAAATACCATCTGTTCAACACTGGTTCCGAGAGAGCGAGAGGGTCTGGGACTGAGACATAGTCTGGCTATCGACACAAAACATCTGGCTCTTGTAGCAGAAATGAGTCGAACCAGACAAATTAAAGAGTCTATCAGAGCTGTGTGCATTGAAACGAGAGGCGAACTCCTCAGGAAGTCATAAATCAGTTCTAGTGCCACAGGAACCAAGCAAGATAACCAACCAACCAACTTGTTCACACAACAGATTTCAACATTAACACCAATAGAACAATTATTGACAATTTTAATTCGAAGAAGAGATTGTCAAATTTATTGTTCGTGATTGAAATGCAACGCTGGACATCACATGTAAACCCAGGAGATCAAGTTAAATACTTGCATTGACTTCCCCCATCCAGCAGAACCAGACTGAAATTCCTAAGGGGGAAGGGCTTTAAACCTTTGTCTTCACAGAAAAGTCCCTTTGCCAGAGAATGGCAAAGAAACTGCTTTTTGTACATTATATATGGACCAGAATAAACTCAAAAAGACGTATAAACGAATCATTCCATTGCTTAACTCCATATTCATTTATGTGTAACCCACACAATTGACTATCATGTATAATCACTTATTGTGTATGTCTTTTGATAACTATAGGATACATAGTCATGACTAGTATTGATATAATCGAATTTTCTTGCTTGATATTGTCCTGACAATCATTTATTTGTAAAATATATCATAATTGTGTTATAGGAATCATGTCCAAAATTAGATCCTGCGAGGCAGGAACCACATGCTTGGTAAGATAAACAAATGATTTATGATCCCCTGAGCCAAGACCATATCTGATTGGTCAAGGCAACATTTGAGGGGTGGCCCACAAGGAAGTTTAAATACTTTGGACACAATGAAATTTGGCTTTTAGTCTACTTTTAGTCCCTAGCTGCTGCTATTAGCCATGTCGGCTTTTAGTTCTAGCATTGCTTGTGCTATCAGTCATGCCTTGCTTTTAGTCTGCTTTTAGTCCCTTGCTGCTGCTATTAGCCATGTCTGTTTCTAGTCTCTAGCTATGCTTTTGCTAGCTTGTAGCTTCTAGTCATGCGGTTTAGTCATCACTGTTTGAGCACGGTTCCTGCGTGCTTCGGCCTGCCTGCTGCTACTATGCCACGATGAGAAGGAACACAACCTAGTCTTGTCAAACTTTATTTCTTTTCTTTTCCATTTGAGAGTTTCGTGTTCTGAGTTAAGTTTTGTAACGTCGACCTCGTCTGCGCGTTTGAACTCAAACCAGCCACACAACTCCAGCTTCAGCCAACGCCCAAGCACGGGCTCCCCAAGACGTCACTTCAGCCAACTGAACTTCCAGCCAATCAGCGACACCGGGATACCCCTTTCAACGGGAGTCCCTTTCACAGCAAACGAAGGCAACGTATTCCCAGATATTTGTTGTGCTGGTGTATCTAATATAATTTTAACCCCATTGAGGAACTCAATGCGAGCGCTAATTACGTGATTGATGGTTGTTCATGTCTATGCAATTTAACGTATTGCTGTAAACTTGGGATTTCCATATTTCCATTCTCTTAAACTCATCTTTTCCTAACTTTCGATCTTCCTGCAACTTGTGTGAATGTGTGAGTGCGTGCGTTTATGTGTTAGATTAGTATATATGTCTTAGATTTATCTAATAAAGCCTTATTCATATTGAAAAGAGAAGTATCTTGTGTTTTGTGCTTACAAGTTAATGTCTTAAACTGCCGATCTTGTTATTGTGCTAATTGATAGAGTTTTCACTATAGTTTGGATATTAGTATCCAGCGCAGATTTGATGTTAAACGGCTCGTTCACTGAACCGCAGGCGCGTCTCCGTGAACAGCCGTGAAACAGTGATTCTGTTCAAATTCCCTTTAAAATCTTAAATGATTCCCTTTGAGCTAAATTGACCTGTTTCCCTTACACTCTGTCTGCCTTGTCGAAAGCTGAGTCCCAAGTTTATTGGTCCATTCATCATCATAAAGGACGTCAATCTTAGGAGCGATCTTGGGTACCTTTAAACGACATCCTCGGGGGGCTTCGGGAAGCTGTAGATGGTTACTGTCACGGATGCGCCAGGTCCTTCCACACACACTACTCCCGATCACAATCACCGTACTTTTGATTTGCTGCACCTGTAGCACTTTCATTATCTCTGTTCTATATAAATCAGCCACTGACACACACTCTCTGTCCGGTGTCGTCTAAGCAAACTACATTGTGAGCTACTGTGGACTAAACCTGACTCTATGTTTATTTCATATATTTCTATCATCATCATCTTCATCTTCGGTGGAGTTTTGGATTCCGGAGTGTGTCTGTGTACCTGTGGTTTCCCTACGAGCTTCAATTTATCTGCCATTTACTCTTAACTCTTTGCCCTTTCAATAAACTGTTCCATTTAACCTTGAAACTGTCTCCGTCATCTTCTGTCCCTGACAGAGTAATCAGTTATCAGTAATTTAATTACTTTTCCAGAGTAACTTGCCCAACACTGCTTACAAACTGTATTCATTCAAATATAAAAATGGCATACACAACTTTTTTTTTAATCATTAATTTGCCAGGCGAGTTAAAAGTCACGGGAAACTTGACCAGTGAACATCAATATGAACATGAAACAGAAAAACAATAAACAGTTCAGTAGGGGATTTGAACAGTGATTTATTAGTGTTTTATTTCTCATGTGACTCAATTGATGAATTATCATCAGATAAGCAGGACTGAAGCTTGTTTGTTTAGAATCAGATACGTAGTTTGTGTAATTATGATGAGTGTGTGTGTGTTACAGAGAACCTTCTAGTTAAGTGGTTCCTTCTGATTCATGAAAAGAGCATGTTGGTGCGCAGAGACACAGAGCTGGTGTATATGTGAGTTACACACACAAACACACACAAAAGCACACATACACGTTGAGCAGAATAATATATGTGTCTCTGTGTGTGTGTGTGTGTGTGTGTTTGTTTTCAGGGTGAAGCAGCAGAATCTGGAGGATGAACAGGTTGATGTGGAGTTAGAGATCAGATACCTCTTCAACAAACCAGGTGAGCAGAAACATCTCAGTTTACGAATTTAATTAGCCTGCATCCCGACGCCCTCGTCCTGAACCCCTCTCAACTCGCACGTGTTTATAAATAGATTAAATGAAACGGGACAAATTTAATCTTGACAAACTATGCATCATTATAAAGATCTAAGCCTCAAGCATCGACGACAGATCTCTGTTTTTCAATGGAAAGCTTATAAAGACTGTATTTGCTACATTTGTGTAAGCAGTACACATAAAAAACCTGAACATTAGAAATGCTGTACATACCAGATCCGTCGTACTAAGGGAAGGTCCCTCTTTAAACCATTCAGACAGACCCACCTGTATTCTCACGAGCTCATTCTCCTCCATGCCTCAGTAGCGGCGGGTCCTGAACCACGAGAAGCAGATGCTAACTTTTTTCCTTTTTTTCCTTGGAAAGAGAGACGAACAAGAACTGAGATTTTTAATTGAAAAAACGCTCACGATGCACACAGATTGTCTCCTCAAAGACATCGTGTGTGTGCTCTTCACCCAAACAAATGACGCAAAGATCGTGTGTGTGTCATAGGGTGTCAAATAATGCCGACACGGATGCACACATTGTCTTAAATGCTTGATAATAGTCGCCATGATATACAGAGAAAGATCGCTCTTACAGGTTCTTTCAGATGCACGCTTCAAACAAAACAATCAGTGAAGACGAAGAAGAAAATGATCTCCCGGTGCCTGTTTATAGTTGTGCCAGTATGTTACGTCAGAGACTGTCAACGGCCAACAAGTTGGTGTTTTTTCTATGTATGCTTCAGACACGGGTCACAACGAGGTGTTCCCCATAGCGACCCCTAGAGGACAGAGATGAAGTTGCCTCAAAGGAAATTCAATTAAATTCAATTCAATTAAATTAAATTCAAGTTTATTTGTATAGCGCTTTTTACAATACAATTCGTTACAAAGCAACTTTACAGAAAAGTAAATGAATCACATTTATATATGGGAATATGTTTGCGTAGTTTAATATTGTTTAGTGTGAATTCTGCTTTAATAAGGTATGAACTGATCTGTGGATGATGTTGTCAGTAGTTTGTAGTAAGGGTTGCAAAGATTAATCGAATAGTTGATTCAATGCTCTGCCATGACGCTTTAAGCTTGACGTTGACTAGTAGCTGGTCCTATAGAGGATGCAACAGGATAAAAAAATCTTTGAAGGACTTTCACATTTACGATGTTTCCAACCAGTTAAAATGACAAATAATTTGAAATTGAGTTTTAAACCACTTATTGTACAGGTAAATTAATAGCTGTTCTAATCTAATGCGTTGCTGCACTGTAACACGGATACATTTTTGTGGTTTCTCAATAAAATAGCTTAGAAACTAAAAAAGTTTAAGCATATATTTCTTAACTAAATTCCGCAGCATCACTACTACTAGAGAGACCCTGCCATGTAGAAATAATTCACACACACAATCGCTTTCACTAATGTGTTCATATAAATGTAACCTTTACTGTGCTACTTTATCTGTATCTGATTTAGAACAAGAAGAAATCTGTGAGAAATAAAATGACCCAAAAGGCAAAAGAACTGGTAAAAACGAGTTGTTATTGGAGCAATACCCATGTACACAGTGCTGTGTCATATGCCATAGCTGTGCACAAGAGGTTTGAGTCTCAGCTCCAGACTTATTTGTTCATTAATGATGTCATCAGCGACTAGTCAACTTCGACTTTTAAAAAATCTGAAGTCATTCAACCCCTAGTTTGTAGTTAACTGTAAATGTGTGTGTGTGTGTGTGTGTGATTCTCAGAGCAGGACTGGAGCTCTGACGACAGACAACAGGAACAGCAGCTGATGTCACGCCTGCTGTCAATCATCCAGCAGAGAAATTATATCATCAGCAGCCTGGATCAGGACAGGAAGAGGTCAGAGTTCACCAGATCAGCAGTGTGAGGTCACATGATAATCGTGTGTTATTGATGGATGTGTTTGTGTTCTTCATCAGGGAGGAGGAGGAGGATGAGATGCTGATGGCTGTGATCCAGAGGATGGGTGAGAAACCAGGAAAGTTTCTTCTTTTTAAACTAGGATATTTGTGCAAGATTATTTGGAAAATGTTCCATTAACGTTTCCTCAACATATAGCTTCTGTGACCGTCTCTACTACTCAAGCCAGTTGATATTTATTTGAAATGAACCTTTAAAGGGCAGTTAGGATGGCCATATGCGCCGTTCATATGGGTCACGTCCCAGCCAGGATTTTAATATTGCCTAAAATATCCAGGTTTCGGCTATTTGCACTGTGCAGGTTGATCGTTGTGTGACATTCATGAGAGCTATAAAGAGCAGAGCAGACTGCTCCTTATGCTTTCAAATCACTTTCACGTGTTTGTTCGTTTGTTTGACTTGAAGCATTGTGACGCACTTTTTTTTTTTTTTTTTTTTTTTTGGATTTGTGCACAGCACAAGTCAATCGATTCAAGTCAATCGAATGAACAAATGTGCGCATTTTTGCATCGCTTTGATGGTTCCCTCTAGATCTCGCCTTCTCACATGCAGCCCCACGATTGGTCGATTATGTACAATACCTGCATGTTATTGGTCAAACTGCTCTGGATGTTTCATGCATTATTAAAATCCTGGCTGGGATGTGTCCCATATTAACAGCGCATATGGCCACCCTATGTGTAGTGTTTTTATGGCTAACTGGGAAGACAGCTGTAACATAACAGTTCATCATCAGACACTAAAACTATTAAAACTTATTTTGGGGTGTTATATTTCTGCATGATTATTAGCCCAGTAAATTACATTAATATTATTATTATTGTTATTATTATTATTATTATTATTATTTTTATTATTATTATTTAATTGTGCTAAAGAAATGTTCAAATGGCAGACTTAATTCACGTTTAACAGCTTCTACCACTAAAAGTCACATACATGACTTGGATTTTCAGTACAGTGCTTCTTTATTTCAGTTTGAAGGTGGTTTTGGATCTGCTCGAGACAGTCGGGTGTTTGAGTGCATTTATACACATCCTCGTCAAGCCTGTTAGCACTTGTTTTCATCATGGCCTTTATTCTACTCCACAAGATTTAATCATCATTTAAAAAGGATGTTGTCAGTGTTGAGCTTCACAACAAAACATTTCTCAAGGGAAAAATAAACGCACTGCTTTGGTGATATGCGCAATTCTGTGTGCTGAAACGTCCGAAAAAAAAAAAAAGTCGTCGGCGTATCTAGATGCGCAGGTGGCTGGGAAGACGTGGCCAATATGGTCAATCCATTTTGCAACCCGAACTGGAGGTAAGCAGGCGTTTTTTCCCCTCTTTTATTTTTCTTTGCCATAACTCCACAAGTTATCCCTCCATCACTTCAGTCCACACTACATGCCGTGTCAGGTGTCACCATGGTTTCGTTTATGGTTTCACGCACACGCAGTGAGGGAAACGCGGAAAATTGGTTCGTAGCCCTGCTTCAATAGTGCGATACCTCACGAGAGGCGACCAAAATTTCTGACATGTCAGAAATCCATTCGACCAACCGATTGCCGGTCAGGAGAGGCTTATCGCCTCTCGTTTCCCCTTGTACACTGCACGAACACTGCACGACAAACGACGCACGAAAATGCTGAAATTCGGCCCGACCCGAAAAAGAGTCGCACGAGTCAGAATTCGGCTCAAAATCGGATGAAAATCGCACAGTGTATGCCCGGCCTTATAGGGCTGCTCGGCCGATCGTGATCGGAGCAGCCCTAATCAAAAGCAAGCCAAATGTAACCCCCATTTTCATATTCGGCTGGATGTCTCGGTTTCAGGTGAAAGAATAGATTTGTGGTGCTGCTGCCTTTGACTGCGATGGGCTTTAGGCAAATGTTGCAGCGTGGGGTCTCTTGCTCCACGTCTGTCACAGCAAACCCATAACAGTTCCAAACAACAGATGATTTTTTTCCTTTCTTGGGAATAAACTTCCAACTCTCACCGGTAGCCATGTTGTCGCTTGCTGTTTCGTGTGTGCTATGATGTTGTTGTTGTCGCTTGCTATACAGCCATATGAAACTAACACTACGGAAGCTCCGGGGAGCCAAAAATGCGCCATTACACAAAAACTCGATTTACTTATTTTTTTTTAAATCGCCTGTAACAAAAAATTTGAATTCATTCAATCGATTTTTCGCCCAGGCCTATGATCACTGAACAAAGTCTGTGCCAATGGCGTTTGGACCTCCTTGGAGAAAGTAGTCTCTTTCTTTTTTTCAGGACGACAGGATGTGGTTCTCTACAGTTTCCATCTAAGCAAGAAATCCACTCCCACTTGCAGCATCACACAAGTGCTTCTGTAAAATTGGGGAGAAAAAAACAATCATTTTACATCCATTTATCAAAAATATTATTGACAGGTGAAATATCAGACAAGTATCAATTACAATACAATAATAGTTCACTCAAAGCATTTAACCACAAATTCTGTCATAATTTTTTTTCATCCTCATGTGGTTCCAAACCTGTATGACATACATGTCTTACATGGTGTTTGTAGAACGGCATGAGTATAAGTGAAAAACAATTCAGGTGAACAATTTGTTTTAAAGGGGGGGGGGGTGAAATGCTCGTTTTCACTCAATCTCCTGTTAATCTTGAGTACATATAGAGTAGTAATGCATCCTTCATATATCCAAAAAGTCTTTAGTTTTATTATATTTATAAGAGAAAAATAGTCTGTGCCGTTTTTTTTCGGAAAAACACGAGCGTCTGGAGGCGTGACGTGTGGGCGGAGCTAAAGAATCACGAGCGCTAGTAGGCTTTTGCGTTGAGAGCGTTTGGAAGCTGTGACACAGATCCAGAGGCTGAAATTTAACAAGAGCAGCATCAGCAACGACGTCTCTATGTGGTATGTACTGAAACTGTATATATTTGCTTAGCGGTTTTGGAAAATGACTAAGTTCCACTTTATGTCGTCTTTTTTTTTTTTTAAAGGTGTACAAGGTTTACTTGATGTGCTTACGCATGCGGTTCCAACACACGATCGTGACCCTTTTTCGTTGGGGCTGCATTATCCTTAAGAAATAAACGATACGCAAATCCGGCGTCAAACTGGGCCTTGTTCAGGCCCGGCGCCACAAGGGGGCAAAAGGGGGCATTGCCCCCTCAGATCTGACTTGTGCCCCCTCTGTTTCATTTTTGTATTCATGGTTAAAAATAAAATGTTCAACCTTTTGAGTTAAATAATACTTTAACCTTATCCCCATGGGATTTAGTATGTTCAGATACGGAAGGGCTAAACGCTGTCATATATCACAACTATGCAGTGTTTTCAACCTCATAATGTTCATTTTAGATTTCAGACATTTAAATACACATAAGCACTGGTAAAACAACAGCCTAAATTTGGAGTTTGTAAAATACACACTGATGTCTGTGGAAGCAAGTGCGCGTTGGTTGGCGCTGAACCAGAGACGGACGAGCTCAGCGCTAGAGCTTAAGATCTTTGCCCGAACCCGACGGGACCCGACGGATTCGGGCTTAATTTATATCATCTTACGCGGGCTCGGGTCGGGCTCTGGCTTGCGCTCCGGTTTGCGAGGTAAACGAGCGGTCATGTGATGTGTTTCGATTAGCGCGAGAAAGATGCGAAAATGGATGCTGAGTAGGTGTAACGGAGGCTTGCCTCTGGCGATTATGTTTTGGTTGCACCAGCAACTAAAGCAAAGTCTGAGGTGTGGAAAGGTTTTGACCATGTTTATAATTAGAATGATGAGTGAATAATGACGCATAATCAGTGAGCGCAGGAGCTCGCTGAAACCATCTACAGTGGATTCAATAATTTTCCAAAAACATGTAGGCTTAGCCTAAGCGCTGTGAGTAATAAAGTTTTTTTTTAAAATGAAAACTAAATATTCATCGTGTCTTAAATGCATAATGTGGACATGCTAATGTTGGCATATTCTTTTATTAAATGACAGTTGCTAGTGGCGAGGCAAATCCGGAGCCTTTATCTAAATTTCGTTATTGCCAAATACAAATCTTAATATAAAATGTATCTTAATTCAATTTGTCAAAAAAGACTCGTTTTTATTTGTGCGTTGGTCTATTTATAGGCTAAAGGAGCTTATTTATTTAGAGTGCTGAGATGTTATGTCACAGAGGACTTATTTTATTTCTTTATTCCAACTTCCAAGTGGTCTAGTCTACGTTAGTTATTAATAAATTATGTTAAAACATGAATGACTCATTCTTGACAAAAGGCAAAAGAGCTGTGTGCGTGCATACATTTGAGTCGGGCTGTAAACGGGTTCCGGCTTTTAAAAAGCTGTCAATCAAAATGTAGGCTTGTCGGGCTCGGGCCGAAACCTGTCGGGCCTAACTTTTGAAGCCCGATTACAGCTCTACTCATCGCTGTTATATCACAACTATGCAGTGTTTTTAACCTCATAATGTTTATTTTAGATTTCATACATTTAAATAGGCTACACATAAGCACTGGTAAAACAATAGCCTACATTTGGAGTCTGTGAAAGCGGCAAAAACAATCTATTCATATATAATTGCCGACGTGTGTTTTCATATCAGATAAACACAGAGGAAGTAGGCTAACTATAAAGTTTACTCTATTGTTATAAAGATTTTTAAACGACCAAACACACTCACTTACACATATTTGAGAATCGGAATATAGGATAGTTGATGACATGGTAAGTAAGTTTGTGAAAATTTCGAATAAAAAAGGAAAAACGAAGCCGAAAAGAAGCCCTAACGATAGCCTACATCTGTTATACAGTGTTATTATTGTGACTGCGGTGTTTCACGTGACAAATATTACGCGTTGCCATGGAAACATTAAGGAGGAACGTTTAAAATAACTGTCGCCTTGAAAAATCTTACTCTCTGGAGTCAGAATATTTTAAACTTAAGTGTGAAAGGGTTAATTATTCATAATAAATGACGCTGGCTTATTTTTTTGTCGACTGTGTGATTTCCTGATGTGGGTATTAAGTCACATGGAAAATACAGTTGTTTAAATTTAAAGAAAGGGGCGTGGTTTTATCCAACCCCGCGCCATTCGGTGTCCGTCGAGCAAATATCTGAACGTGTGATATTATCAACAATTCAGTTTCAGCTAAAATGTGAATTATCATTAATATGATCTAAGTGATCTAGGTGATCTAACTGCAAAATTCAAAGAGAAAGAATGGCATGAAAGGTTACTAAGGAGATTCAGTGCCAAATCAAGGAGACTGCAGCTCTTCTTAAAAGGTATAGGACATGATCTATCATCATTACACTGTTTAAAATTTGCTAGTCTCTGGTTACCTGCAGTTGCATATGGAGTGTTTTAGGGAGCGATTTATTTAAAAATCTGCCGTTGCAAAGCGAGATCTCAGTGTGTATTAATCATTAATGGTGTAATAAAGCTAAGCCCCCTTAACAATTTCACATGCCCCCTCAGTCATTTCATCCTGTAGCCGGGCCTGGCCTTGTTTGTAAAACAAGCATCTTCGAAATGCAGGGAACAAACAAAAACACTTGCACAACTCCGTTGATGCTGTGTAAAAATAAACTCCGTCCACTGGTCCCTTAATGTTTTTTTTTTTTTTTTTTTTTTGGTAATCTGTGCAGGGTTGTTTTGCCCTCGCAACCAAAAACACACTTCATTTGTGACATTTCGCGACGCTCTCGCTCTGATCAGTGAATGTCTCTGCTCTCAGTGCTCTGCTATACGGGAGCGCGCGCTCTTCCGGCAGAAGTGCCCTTAGGACCCATATAAGGAAATTCCGCTCCATCTAACGTCACACAGAGCCATACTCGAAAAAAAGTTTGAACTGAGTATTTTTTGAACAGAAATACTCCTTAAAACTTAATTTTTGAAACTTTGTCCATGTTTAGAATGGGAATCCAACTCTTTAACAGTGTAAAAAACTCAGTATGCATGAAATAGCATTTCACCCCCCCCTTTAAGGATTATTTCGCCACAATTTTTTTTTTTTTTAATGATGTCATCATTTATTTACCTGGCTGCTGGTCTCTGTGCATGAATATGTGTTCATGAGAATCTATTAGCAAAGCAATTCAATCCAACTCAACTAGGAAAAGCACACAAGTTGTGAAAAATGAAGATTAATAAAAACAAAGCATGAAATACAACATATGTGCCTTTTTTCTCTGAGGTAAATACATCTGCTGTGCTCATTGCAACAGGAAGTTATCACGTTAATCTGTCAGCTGTCATTTTGACAGTCATAACAACCGAAGCTCTGGTCAGGAATCAGTGAAAAAGATTCAACTCAGTGAAGAAAGTACACAGTTTTTTCACAACTTTTGTGCAATTCAGAGTGAACTAAACTAATAGTGTCTCATGAACACACAGTCATGTACAGAGACCAACAATCTAGTCAGGATGTTTGTTAAATAATATGAAAAAGTTCAGTATGTTTCTGATTCTTTCTACGATTCCTGAATTCCATGCTGATCTCACTGCGCTGAGGGCTATATCAAAATGTATGCGCATAAATGGGACAGCACATAAATAAATGACAGTACCAGAAATATCATGTCTAATCTGTAGTTCATGCTACCCATGTGTCATACTCCAAGTCTTGTGAGGAAACAAATTCACTTTGAAGGGTGAACAATTTAACTCATGCATTATAGAGGATTTAAGTATATTGAAAAGTTATTTTCAAATATATACAAATGAATATATATATTAATTTGTAATTTAATCTGTGAGAAATGTTTCAGATCGTCTAGGCACGCACATCATACAAATACCATTAACGTTACTAAATAATATTATTTTATGAAATAACGTACATATAGTAAATGAAGTAAAACACTTACTTTCCGTGTTTTCCTTGTTAAAACCAACTTCCCCGTCTGCTCCGCTTTGTGAGTGAAAGAAAATATCTCTCTGGGGAAAGTGTAGGAGCGCACAACATATTAATGTCACAATAAATCAATATGCTGTTATAAAATAGATATTTTAAATGAGGTAAAATGCTTACTTATGGTCTTTTCTGCGTCTGCACCATCGTGGTGTGCTGCACAGCAGTTCAAATCTGTGAGGAACCGTTAGGCTCGTTTAGGCGCGCAGAGCATTTAAATATCACCATAAAGTAATATCATCTTGTAAAATACATGTAAATGAGGTAAATCACTTACTTATGGTGTTTTCCTTTGATAAAAAACTAATTCCCCATCGCGAGTTGAAGAAAATATCTCTCTTGAGAAAAAGTAAAGCACATAAATATCGCTAAAAACCAATATGATGTTATTAAACACATTTTAAATGAGATAAAAACACTTACTTTTTAGATTTCCCATATAGAAATTAAAAGACGTCCTCGTCTGTTCCGCATCGTGAGTGAAAGGAAATGTCCTTGAGAAAAGTTTATGCCCACACAGCAAATAAATGTCATTATAAAAAAATATATTACAAACCCCATTTTATGAGTAAGGTTATACACTTTATTTCGCCGTATTCCGTCCTCATACGAGCCGCGTCGTGAGCAAAGAAAATGGTGTCTGTGAAAAGTATTTCAGATGGGTCAGGCGCGTGCACACGAGCAAATGTCCTGGATGTGACTATTAACACTCAAAGGTAACTCTGAGTATTTACACCGGCCAGAGGGGGCTGTTTACACTAGCTAAAATTCAACACCACAACTTTAACACTTTACTCTAAAAGTCCCCAACACTAGGATTTCAACACTGGATAATTTGCTATGATGAAAAAAAAAAAAATCTTCCTCTGTACCTCCAATCATTAAAATATTGTACAGCACCTCTTCAAGTTTTCATCAATTTTACGTTAACATCAGGGGCACAACAATAAAATCCGGAAATCACAAATTTACCTGTGACACCATGTAAAATAATTTGCGATTTCATATTTTGTTTTTGACCCTATGAACCGTTGGACACGCCTTGGCATGAGACGGGAAGCGCCAGGCTGCAGCCAGTCTTGTTAGTAACAGGAAAAACTTGATGATATTGAGTTGTTTGAGCTCAAACACATAATTACAATAAGATAGGCCATTAAAAAGTACAGTTTACTCAGAATTCTTAAGTAATGTAAAGAAATGCCACATGTTTAATTAATACAAACACAATTTGTTTGAGTAGAAACTTCTGATTGGACTTAAAAACACAAGTACAAATATAGCTGCAAGCAGCAATAATGGGGCCAAGCACTACAGAAACAAGCTTCAGACGAACGGCAGGAATGAGTAATTAAGACAGTTTTAAGATTATTTTAGGCAAAATGGCTTGAAAACAATAAACACAACAACTACTAATAGGATTTATTGGCTTATCAAGTGTAACCAATAGGTGGTGCTGTTATCTAAATTAGTTTGGAATGGTCAGTGTGAGGTGACGATGACACATACAAAGTTTGGTGCAAATATGTCAAAGCTTTGCAGAGATACAGCCTCAAATGAATGTTGGCATCATTCCAGCAAATTCGTTGATGCGCTAAATGAGAACCGTTTCGTATATCAACATGAAATCCATAACATTTTGCCAGCATGGTCTGAAAATGATCCACGTCAAATTTGGTGAAAATCTGACTAACGGTCTAGGAGGAGTTCGAAAAAGTAGGTTTTCAACATTAATCAAAATGGCGGACAGGAAGTTCAGCCAAATAAGGAAAACTTTGTATCTATGTTCTCGGCTTGACCCAAGGAATCTATTAAGATCAGCGTCATGTCAATAGCCAGATCTTTTCAAAAGTCATTAGCCTTTATGCAAATTGAGTTATGACTTTTGACCACTAGGTGGCGCTGTTTCAAAATATTTTGAGTACCTTCAGGGGATGGTGTTGTTGGAACATTCTGAGTTTCGGAATATAACACCAATGCATTTGTTAAGTATAGCATTTTATTTCACATAAGTGTATTGAAGTCAATGGGAATTTCATGTTTTGTTCTATTATAGCGCCACTAAGAGGCTCAGTCCCACCATTTTTTTTTATGTGTGCTCAGAGTGAGCCCATACATATGTGTGTCAATTTTGGTGAAAATATCTCAATTCACTTCAGAGTTATAGACATTTTTATGAAAAAGCAAGTAAAAAATGACTGACTCTTGACTTTGATTGAATATTACTACCCCTTACTATCAATATTTTGGCATTTGGGCATTGGTGTATCTATCGACCTATGTTTCCGAACTTCTGATGGTGGTTTCGTCTCGATCAGACAAGCGGTTTCGAAGATATAGCCAAATGTTTTTTAAGCGCTAAATCACAACGCTACACAAACCGTAAGGCGAAACCTAGCATGTTTGGTATCGTAGGACTCGGTAAGGTTTCAGGAGTCCAATTTGATGAGTCTCGTGAAAATAAGTCGACCACACCCAAAGTTATAAGCATTTAAAAAAAGAAGATCACCACTAGGTGGCGCTGTTTCGAAACTTCTCATGCTCCTTCAGGACATTGTGCTGATGACCCATACCATGTTTCGTAACAATCCGTTGATGCATTCTGAAAATACAGCATTTTAGCACAAAATTCAAAATGGCCGAAATGGTAGAGATAGCAGAGAATGCAGAGATACAGCCTTACGACTTTTTTTGTAAGCGCTATGTAAAATTAGTTCGAGCGTTTATCGAAAATGGTTTGACAAATCAATTTGAATTCCATAACTTTTGGTCAGCACTGACTGAAGATTATCTGGTTAAATTTTCGTGTAAATCGGACAAACCGTCTAGGACGAGTTCAAAAAAGTAGGTTTTTCAAAAACATCAAAATGGCGGCCTTATTTCTATGACGGAAAATGACTTGATAGGGTGCAATCGAATCTGCATGAGCTCAGAAATCAGAGGAAAAAAAGAATTTTGTTGATTGGCCTTACGGTTAAAAAGTTATTAACAAAATTAAAGTGAAATTTTGGACAGTTGGTGGCGCTAGAGTGAATATCTTAGACACACCAAAATTGGTGTACTTAATGTTGGCACTGTCCTCTATCAGAATGTCTAACCATAACAACTTTCCCGCATTCGGTTCTATGGGCTGCCATAGACTCCCAGTCGGAAGAATATTAATAATAAGAACGCCAACAAAAACATTAGGGTCCTACGCACCTTCGGTGCTTGGCTCCTAATAAGAAAGGACGTGAAAAAGTTCAGCATACTCAGAATTAACAAGTAATGTCAATAAATTAGAAACATTTAAGTAATATGAACTCAATTTCTTGAGTTGAATTAAAATCTGGGTTTACAGTGCACAGCAGCGGCCAGCAAGTTAGTATTTACATAGAAATTTTAGTTGGTGTCCAGAATGTTACACTTTATATGAAGTGGACAGTCCCTGAGGAGTTACCATGTAAGTACACTGGTATTACAGTGCTGCACCAACTCCAACTTGAGATCCAACTCCTCCCACTTTTACAAATTCCTAAACCTACACAACTCCACCCCCTGGATCCCATTTCCACCCCTGAATCAAATGGTTCAAATTACTCTTATACATATTGTTGTTACAAAATGTATTTATATATGTCCTGTTACACATTTGTACTTACACAAACTATCTTGAGGGTTGTTTCATGTGTGTAGTTACAGAAATATTACAGCTATAGATACTATGTATCAATGTATACTTACACTGTGGTTACATATTATGTACACATCTAGTTACTTTGTAAGTAAACAGGTATTAGAGACACTTAATATAAAGTGGGACCTATCATGGTAATATAACTGTAAAGGTGAAGATGAAAATTTTAAAGGCATCCAATGAAAAACAAAAAGAAGAGATTAGAGGGAATATTATATATCAAACAAATATGCTGTCTCACAGTATTTATTACTTAATTTTAGGTCACACATCAGAAATGGAACCGAATGCACATTTAAACCTGATTTTACTGGGGACAGCAAAAGCTGGAAAGAGTGCGTCAGGAAACACAATACTGGGACGAAAAGCTTTTGTGACAAAAGGCAAACGACATGTTGCTGTTGTATCCGAGACCGTCTTTGGGATTCCAGTCACTGTTTATGACACACCAAGATTATGTGAGAGTCAGATCAACGAGAATCAGATGCCACTCCAATATAAGAGTATTTTCCAGAAGTGTGAATCTGGTCCCTGTGTGTTTCTGCTGGTCATCAAAGCCGACAGATTCACTGCAGAAGACAGAAGAACTGTGGAGAAGATTGAGAGATTTTTGGGACCAAACCGCTTGAATAAAACCTGGATTCTCTTCACCAGAGGAGACAAACTGGATAAAGGAAACACAACAATAAAAGAATTTCTTGAGAGAAATGAAGCATTGGAGACACTTGAGAAGTATGATCAGAGATACCATGTGTTCAATAACATGAAGAAAGGACCAAGTGACCAGGTTAAGCTGCTGCTTGCTAAAATTATCCAAACATCATGTCTGGTAAATGGTGAGTGTTGTTAAAAATCTAATTTGAATGTAATATTGTATATATATATATACAGTACAGACCAAAAGTTTGGAAACATTACTATTTTTAATGTTTTTGAAAGAAGTTTCTTCTGCTCATCAAGCCTGCATTTATTTGATCTTAAATACAGAAAAAAAATGTAATATTGTGATATATTATTACAATTTAAAATAATTGTTTTTAAATTTATTATACTTTAAATTATCATTTATTTCTGTGATGCAAAGCTGAATTTTTAGGATCATTATCACATGATCCTTTAGAAATCATTGTGATATGATGATTCATTATCAAAGTTGGAAACAGTTCTGCTGCTTAATATTTTTTCAGAACATGTGATACTTTTTTAGGATACTTTGATGAAAAAAAAAAAAAAACTATGTTTTTAAAATCTAAATATTTAGTAATAACAATATTTTTTTCTTTCTTATTTTTAAATAAAAATAATACTTTTATTCAGCAAGGATGTGTTAAATTGATAAAAACTGATAGTAAAGAAAATATATTGTTATAATATATATTATTAGAATGGTTATTTTATTTTATTTTTAACCTTTTATTCATCAAATATATTAGACAGCAGAACTGTTTCCAACACTCATAATAAATCAGAATATTAGAATGATTTCTAAATGATCATGTCACACTGAAGGTTGGAGTAATGATCCTGAAAATTCAGCTTTGCATCACAGGAATAATGTTTTTTTTTAAGTATATTCAAATAGAAAACTATTATTTTAAATTGTAATAATATTTCATAATATTACTGTTTTTTTACGTATTTTTGATCAAATAAATGCAGGCTTGAAAAACATTAAAAAACATTAAAAATAGTAATGTTTCCAAACTTTTATATATATATATATATATATATATATATATATATATATATATATATATATATATATATATATACTAGTTAATAGCAAAATTCTAGTCATGTGTTCTTTAGTGATGTCACATCACTGGTACTCTGAAACGTGTGGACGGGACTGTGCGCAAGACAGCTGAAGATATTTTAAATAAAATCTGAGAAGTTTCTGTCCCTCCATTTACAGCCTAAGCAACTTTCACTTCGAAGGCCCAGAAATTTAGCGAAAACATCATGAATGTAGTCCTTCTTACTCCAGTGGTTTAGCTGTAATTTTGTGAAGCTCTTGTGAATGTGCATTGGAAAATGAAACAGAAGTGAAGATAATGTTGAATATATTTTTGTTTGTTTTGTTTTTACCACACAAAAAGCATTCCCGTCGCTTCAGAAAATGACAGTTGAGCCATGCAATGGAGTAACTTGCACTACTTCCATGGTGTTTTTAATATCTTTATGGGCCTTTGAAGTTAATTTACTTCTAATATTCATGTTTTCAATAAAGTGTTGTCATTTTAGATTCGGTAAACTAGCAAATTCACTATTCAAACCAGGTCAACTAACTAAATACAATTAGATTTTTTATCAAAATGGGGAAAATGCTAATATAATTTTAGCTAACATTCAGCTGATTCTCTGATATATCTCAGTGCAAGCTCAGTATACAGCCAACTTACATCCGGTAGTGAACTCATAAGCATCTAAATGACTGCTTACATCTCTTTTGTGTTTAATACAGCATCAGAAGGAGGGATGCTGCCCAGACGGATCACAACAGTCACAACATTCACTCGCGATCTTGATGTCATTAACCGTTCATCTAGAAGGATTGTTCTTCTGGGTAAAACTGGTTGTGGCAAGAGTGCATCTGGAAACACAATACTGGGACAGAAAGTGTTTAAATCTGAGGTTAGCTCAAATTCAGTAACCTGTCAATGTTCAGTCAATCATGCCACTGTTTCAGGTAGATCTGTGTCTGTATTTGATACCCCTGGGTTCTTTGACACACGAGATGAGGTGAACACATATGATCAGGTAAAGAAAGAGATGGCAAGAAGTGTTTATTTGTCCAGTCCTGGACCTCACGCTTTTCTCATTGTTCTGCGTGCAAATGACAGATTCACTGAACATGAGCAGCAGATTCCTCAGATGATTGAGATGATGTTTGGTCAGGAGGTGTTAAAATACTCCATCATTATCTTCACTCATGGAGATCAGCTGAAAGGAAAGTCAATAGAGAGTCTCATTAAGGAGAACAGTCGATTAAGACATCTAGTTCAAGAGTGTGGAGGCAGATTTCACGTCTTCAACAATGAAGATGAGAATAACAGAGAGCAGGTGACAGATCTGCTGCAGAAGATTGACACAATGATAGAGAAGAACGGAGGAGGACACTTTAGTAATCAGATGTATGAATATGCTCTGAGATACAGAAAAGAGGAAGAAAAGAGGAGAAAGATAGAGGAAGAGGAGAGAAAGGTGGAGAATGAAAGAGTCAGAGTTCAGAATATCAGAGCAGAGAATGAAACTCAAGGACTTGAATGGAGAAAACAACAGGACACTGAGAGGGTTAGAAAGGAAAAAGATGAAATGTTACACAGAGCACAAAGTAACCCTGAATTAGAAGAATTTTATAGGCAGTATAACCATAGGTTCAGTTTTTCAGCTTCTATAACTGGTAAGAAACAAACTGGTTTTGGTGCAGTTGTTGGTGGTGTTTTTGGTCAAGCAATTGGAGCTATTGGTGGACCTGCTGGTGCAGCTGTTGGTGCAATTGCTGGTGGAGCTGCTGGTGCAGCTGTTGGTGGGCCTGCTGGTGGAGCTGTTGGTAAAGTTGTTGGTGGAGTTGTTGGTGAAGCTGTTGGTGGAGCTGTTGGTAAATTTTTTCATAGAGTTTTTAATAAGTAACGTGAAATTCTCATGGCCACTGGTGTAGGAGTCCTAAAATCATATTCAGACAAAAATCCTCCACACTTCAACTGGGAAAAGGGCCCAGAGGAATAATTAAAACATATTCTTTAATGAAGGAATCTTTAGGGATGTAAACCACCAATACAATTAAATAGCCAGACTGTCCCCCCAGTATTTGATATTTGTGATGCTGCACATTACGCAGTGCTCGCTTTTTAGGATGACTGAAATTTTAAAAGTTCTCCAGTGTCTTTTCTGCATCTTCTGCAGTGCTGTATCAGTGCTCATCAATGTCAAAATGAGTGAGATGGCCAATCAAATCAAATAAGGCAGGACTTTACACAAAAGATGAGCATGAATTCCAACATGATACTTAGTTTTAATGGTGGAAGAGTGTGTGGTAAGATGTAAGTAGCTAAACATTTTACATTTGACTGTTTTAAGACAAAATGTTTAACGACTGACAGTAAAGCCCAAAGTATAACTCATTTTTGTATGTGTACATTAGCATATGCGTACAGACCAAACACGTAGCCTTTGAAGCAGGGGCAGACTTAACCAATAAGTGAGGTACAGTAAGTGGCCATTTGGGACCCCAATATATTTGGCAAATGCTCCAGTATTTATGTTCTGGAGAACACAAAGTGCTGAGTTCTGCAAGCTTGTGAATCCTCTCATTATAACAGCGTGTAGATACGATGTAAATAACAGATTGATTGATCAGTGAAAACAGCTTCACTGATTAACAGAACATCTTGAGATCTCAGTGAACTGAAGTGAATGACAGCTTTTAGTGACTGTAGTGGGAGCGCTCTTTGCACACTTTCTAGGCTGTATCATCCTGTCTTTCTCAGAACATATATATTAACCTCAGAGAAGAAAGTATTGTTTCATGTCATGATAATATTTGTCTTGATCTTTCAAAACTCGCTTGGGCACTTTTCCTATGTGCACCGGCACAAACTGCTACACACTCATACAAATGCATGAATGCCATGATTGGAGATTTTTGCTTAAAAGTAGATTACATTTTTTTTGACAAACCCTGGTATATGCCTTAAAGGGATAGTTCACCAAAAGATGAAAATTATGTCATTTATAGCTCACCGTCATGTCGTTCCAAACCAGTAAAACCTCCTTTTATCTTCTGAACACAGTTTAAGATATTTTAGATTTAGTCCGAGAGCTCTCAATCCCTCCATTGAAACTGTGTGTATGGCAGGGACGTAGATTACGTGGCGGATGTGTCCCTTCCACTTTTATCATCACGGAAATTCGTCCCCCGCACTTTTTCGGACAAGTGTGTTCGTATAGAAGTTTCAAGAGCTGGTGTGAATAAATATAGATTTAAGCTCAAAGAGACAGGATAGTCTACTATGAAGGTATTTTTGATTCAAATTAACTGAGCACCTGTGGCAGTGCGATTTGTAGTTGTAGAGAAAAGCCACACATGTGTATCAGTAAAGTTGAAGTCACAGAGTGAAATGTTTTTAAGAGTTGCAAACCTGTAGCCTTTTTTTCTCTCCCACAAACACAACACAACAGTTACACCTTCTCAAATTCTTCATTGCAGGTGCACAAATCCTATTCTACAAATCACACATTTAGAAACTCGTACGCTCACATTTTTGAAACAATTGCTGCAGTGAATGTGGTGCAAAACGCATTTACACACCCGCATCAAGAAATGTGCAGTCGTGGAGAAATGTTGAACATCCGCAAATCAGTACGTGAATTCATCAAATGAGAGTTGCACACTTGTAGAATATTTTCTCAGAATGCCTTGTATATTTTTCTAACACAAACACAAAGTACATAACTACAGCTTCTTGAATCTGCTGCAATGAAGCTCAAACACTGTTTTTTCGCTTTCAAGCAACAAGTTTCGCGCTCTCCCTTTTGCACCGAGATATTTGGTTCAAAAGTGATTTGTGCATCTGTAGAGGTAGTGGGCGGGACTGTTTAGAGATTACAGAATTTCAGCCAATCAGAAGAGCTTACTGAGCCAGTAGATATACCCCCCAATAGTGATGTGTCGTTCTTGAACGATTCGTTCATTTTGAACGAATCTTTAATGTGACTCGGGAAGAACGAGTCGTCTCGGGGAGTGATTCGTTCAGTCGCGCATGCGCATTATTCTATGGGTTCTGTTCTAGTAGTAGTAATTCACCTGTCATTCAATGCAGTCTTGAGCCGGAAAGAGAATTGATTAGTTCATAGTTCGAGTCTATCGGGTTTTTGACTCGTTCCTCAATCACGTGACAGCCCAATACGTTAAACCCAATGCAATATGAGCCTTAAAGAGAATTGATTAGTTCATCTCATGAGTCTTCGGGTCGAGTCGTTCCTTAATCACGTGACAGACCCATACGCTAAAACCATAGACACTGACAGTAAAAGAATGCAGATAATTGAATAGTTCATCTTTCGGTTCTTCGGGTTTTTCGTTCTTTTGTACTGTGTGACAACATTGGCTAGAGTAATTAGTTCATTTACAACTTTCCTTACAAAATGGGTGCGTAGTACTTATTTATTATTAGTATTATTTACTCCTACAGTAACATGATGCATTTCTGGTTTCAAATTGTTGTTTTTAATTTCTGTCATGGTGGTACTTTTCCATAACACTGAATGTGGAAATAAAGAGTTGGTTATGTTTAAAATGTTGATCTTTTTTTCTGTCTGTTTGTTTGTTTTGGTTTAGTTGTGCAGCTATTAAATCAGATTGTCTGTGTAAACCCTACTTTTGTAACATATGACACTTTATAAACATTAAAAACACTGTACATACTTTTGAATAGTTGTTTATTGTTTATTACAGAAAAGCTTTGTAACAAAGAGGACAACTATTCCAAAATAAATTAAAATAATAAAAATGTAAATAATTAAAAATGAAATTAAAATTAAAAGATAATAAAGCCACAGGGTCTAATAACCTTAACAAATGAACTTTAAAAGTACAATATAAAAAAAAGAAAAACTAAATATTGCACAACAAGCTATTCCCAAAATAATTTTAAACCATTTGAATAAAAAATAAATGAAAATTAAGAGATACTAAAGCTACGGAGCCTTATAACAATAACAAATTACCTTTTAAAATCACAACAACAAAAATATTGCACAACAAGCTAGTCTTTTTCTAAATAAATAAAAATAAATAAGCTTTAAAATAAATAACACACTGTGGCTATATTTTTAGGACTTGCTTTAAGGCATGTTTACATTATTAAAAAAACAACAAGCTCCCTGACCTTGGATGGGCTGAGTCTGTGAGTTCTTCTATCTGAGATAATCTGCCCAGTTTTAGAAAAAAAAAAAATTCAGATGGCACGGATGTGGCCACAATGCAAAGTCTTGTCTTTGTGACTTCAGAAAGGCTTGTGTATACTGGTGAACATCTCCTCCACCAGGCCAGAGGGTCTGATGTGCGGGGTAAGAGTGGCTCTGCAAGGTTGGCCATCATAGCATCTGAGGTCTTAGAAGAGGTAGCAGAAGGCCTCAAACTTAACCTCTCGTCAAAGTCTTCCCAAAACATGGCTCCTGCATTGGCAGTCGCACCAGGATCTGAAACTCCTCACTCTGAGCTGGGTTAAAACTGTTAAAGCTGAAGTTATCATAACCTTAATGTCTTTAACATTTGTCTTTAACATTAATAATTCAAATTCAAAATGTTATTTGCTTTTAATGTATGTCATTATGTCCTTTTTTGAGCAATCTTCTTATACATATATTACACCAATATGTCAAGTCTGCCTAGGAAAAGCAATTATTATACCAGCAAACTCAAAATTGGAGTAAAAATGAACAAACTAGTCTATAAATACTTTTTATTGTAAGCTTGGATTATTATATTATTATATAGCCTAGTGTTTATTTACCGATAGACAGTCAAGAAGACAAATTAATCAAAATTTTATTTATAACAGGGTTTTATTTATTTATAAAATAATAACAAACCACAGATCCTCAACAAACAGTAACAAAAACACGGTGACAGAAATGTCAGAAATAGCGCATGGGGCTGTCATGTGATTAAGGAACGATTCAAACTCAACCCGAGACCCGAAAGACTCATGAGATGAACTAATCAATTCTCTTTCCGGCTCAAGACCATAGTGCGAACTACGGGGGAGCTAGGGGGAGCTCGGCTCCCCTTAATAAGACATGGGCTCCCCTGAAAACGAGAAATCTGAAATTTTGGGGGGTCTCAAAAAATACTGACAATGTGAATATTTTTAAGTGCAATTTCAGTTTTGTAATGTGATTATGATGGCAAAAATATTATTCATTCATGCATGACGGCGATTAAAACCTAATTAACTTCAATAAAGATTAAAGACGTCACAGCATCAAGGTGTGGGGGTGCTGCGCTGCAAATTCCATGTTAGTATGTCATAGGTTCGTAGAAAAAAATAAACGTTGGAGGCCATTTATCGTGCGCAAAGTCCTTCCATTATGCAGTTATAGCATCATAGCCAGGGCAAAAAGAAAACAAGGTAGTTCAATTAATTTTGGTATTATTAAGAAATTGTGTAGTGATAACGCACGACTGATTCACCTGCTGCAAGCACTGGTAAACCTCAAGCCAAGCCCACTGTGAAAACGCATGAAGCTGAAGAAAAGTAATCTCTGGGATCCTAACCCCTCTTGCTTCGAGTCCTCTCTCGCGTTAAACTGGAACAGCCAGCAGTGGAGAGACTGGAAGAGCCAATATACATGGCTGTGTGTTAAGGATGGAAGCTTGGGGTGTATCACTTTATAACGCGTTGTGTCAGGAGGGGGAAAAAATATGGATAGCTCACAAAGTTATTAGGCCAGACAAAACTCACGGAGGCGATTGACATTTAACAACGACTCGTTTTATTTCTCCAATCGAACTCGGACAATTGTCTGTCCCATGTTCCACCGTCCACAGCGTAACCAAAACAAAACAAACAAGATTAAAACAAAATTATTTCCAAACAGAGATTACCCGTATACATGGGCGATTCGAGTCGCGCGTGTATACATTATCATACAGAGTGCATACCGTTTTACAGGGAGCGCGCAGCTCTTAAAGGGGCCACATTTTTTTCCACTCGTTACAACTTGTAAGGACGCAAAAAACCTTCTTCTGTCTGAAAAGGTACCTGGCACGCACTTGTCTGAGGAGTGGATTAATGATTAATGCTCAGAACCAGTCGCGAAAAATTATATATAAATACAGGGACAGCATTGCACACAAGATGGCCATTGAAGTGGCATTGACTAAGCAAATCTGATAAGCGATTCTGGCAAATAAAGTAATTGAGGTGAATTCTAAATTAACGGAGGAGAGCGCAACATCATTCAAGGCTGTCTTCCTGACCTATCAATTTGTGTCGATAAAGTATAATAGTGCATATTGTAGCTGTTATGTATCTTTGTAAGTCATTATATGTCCTTTTTTGAGGCACTCGTGTCGATAATGTATAATAGTGCATACATTTGTAGCTGTTGTAAGTCCTTATTTGAGGCATGCGCATGTGCACGACCTACCCCCCCCCCCCCAAAAAAAAGAAGTGGGCTCCCCCAAAGGACACGGTATAGTTCGAACACTGCTCAAGACCGCGTTAGTTTTGCGTATGGGGCTGTCACGTGATTAAGGAATGACTTAAACCCGAAGACTTCTTGTCAGATAAGAGGTGAGATGAGCTAATCACAGACTGAAGACCCAGGTAAAGAATTAGTATTTTTTTCTTTATCTCATAGCATTTTATTTTTGTATTGTTTGTAGTGTGATCAACGTTTGCGTAAGTACTAGATGTGTCGGGGAGGTAGCACTTAATATTTTAATAACATTTTGCTAAAATGAACGAAATGAACGAAATGACTCGAAAAAAGATTCGTTCATTTCGCTGAACGAGACTCAAAAGTCCGAGTCGGTAAAATGATCCGAACTTCCCATCACTACCCCCCAAGCAGTTTTACGCCCCTGTTGTTCCTCATGCGTCCAGTAGGGGGAGGCAGTATATTAGTATATGAGCCCAGTCATTTATAAGAACAGCAGACCATATCTATATGTATGATAGCAGCAGACCTTCTTGAAGCGATACGGATGAGGTATGTTAAATAATCTGCTAAAGTACTTGTTGTTGATTGTATTGTGTAATGATGCAACATTTATTATTTATAAAAGATTGATCAATTAAATAAGAAAGAATAGCGATATGAATTCAAAAGATGGATCAGTTTATTTCGAGAGGCAAAAGTACTTGATTGAGTCAGATGTTCTGTCTGACTCAAACTTAACTAACCACAGTCTATCATCAATGGACAAAAAAAAAAAAAAAAAAAAAAAAAAACAATCAAAGTGACTTGACACTTTTTCCAAGTGTTCCATCAATATTGTTCATTGAAGATCAGGAGCGAATTGATGTTATCTACACTCAGATGACTTCAATTTTGGATGGCACACCTACACACACCCACAGTGACCAGATCAGATTCATTATGGATGTCCCTTTTCCAGAGGTATGGTCTTGTGTGTTAGTTGTGCTCTGCATGGTGTCATATTCACATTGTTTTTAATGTCAAATAGTTTATCCATAATGTTAGATATTTTCTATAAAATAATAGTTTTGTGCTTAATATAGAAAAGGAACTTTGGATTTTGTTGTAAAAAAAAAAAAAAAAGCAAAATGATGCTTGGCTTATTTGGGCTGTGATAAATCTTTCTCTGGTAGTCCATCATCTGTGCTCTTGCTGTTGTGAAAGATGTGTCCATCTTGGAGGCTGAGGAGAAATTCCTTCGAGGACCTGTCATTGACGCAAGGTACTGTAAGGATCCTATAAAGGAAAAAAAAAATTGAAACATGACATCCTGCCATTATTTATAAATAACCATTGTTTTCTACCACTATGCAACTTTTGCTTTTTTATTTATTTTTATCAGTGAGTGGGATCACTTTGACCGCAGGATAAAGAAACAATTAAAGAAGAGTGGCAAACCATTGGAGAGTCATCTACAGGAGTCATGCTGTTAAGAAATAACCAAGTCATGGTGTTAATACATTTTTTTTTGTGAACAACAATATTGTCTTTCTTTTAAATGACCCTTGGAACTTTAGAAAATTGTTAAATTTTGTTGGTCTTCATAAAATGCTATGTAGGGCATGTTCTGTTGCTGTATAACGAGCAATTGTGAATTGTACAGCAAATATTTCATTTAGGATCCATATGATTACACAGTACTGTATGTCTAATGGCCTGAATATGGTTAATATCTAAATATAACTTAATATAAATTCACAACATCATATATCAGTCAGTCTCTGTATATAAAAACAGTTTATAAATATATATAAATAATACATTTTACAGTAGGTCATAGGTCTGCAGCCTCCCCCTACTGGACGCATGAGGAACAACAGGGGCGTAAAACTGCTTGGGGGGTATATCTACTGGCTCAGTAAGCTCTTCTGATTGGCTGAAATTCTGTAATCTCTAAACAGCCCCGCCCACTACCTCTACAGATGCACAAATCACTTTTGAACCAAATATCTCGGTGCAAAAGGGAGAGCGCGAAACTTGTCGCTTGAAAGCGAAAAAACAGTGTTTGAGCTTCATCGCAGCAGATTCAAGAAGCTGTAGTTATGTACTTTGTGTTTGTGTTAGAAAAATATACAAGGCATTCTGAGAAAATATTCTACAAGTGTGCAACTCTCATTTGATGAATTCACGTACTGATTTGCGGATGTTCAACATTTCTCCACGACTGCACATTTCTTGATGCGGGTGTGTAAATGCGTTTTGCACCACATTCACTGCAGCAATTGTTTCAAAAATGTGAGCGTACGAGTTTCTAAATGTGTGATTTGTAGAATAGGATTTGTGCACCTGCAATGAAGAATTTGAGAAGGTGTAACTGTTGTGTTGTGTTTGTGGGAGAGAAAAAAAGGCTACAGGTTTGCAACTCTTAAAAACATTTCACTCTGTGACTTCAACTTTACTGATACACATGTGTGGCTTTTCTCTACAACTACAAATCGCACTGCCACAGGTGCTCAGTTAATTTGAATCAAAAATACCTTCATAGTCTACGCATTACCTGATGTTTTTTTCAGACAGAGAAGATGAAATGAACTTCACGGAATTTGTATAGTCTATGCACGGAGCGATAAACTCTTGTGCAGTGTGTGTTTCATTCATACTCGAAGCCGGAGGCCGCTCTCGCACAGAAAGTCATAACAGGAAACTCCTAATATGGGCAAACAGTTGTTTTCGGTTTTGTTTTTTTCAAGTCCAAAAAAACTCCCCAGCAGGTGATAAAAAAAGTATATGAACTATGCAGTGCTAATTGACATTTATTACAGTATAGAAACTATTCTGCCTTATTATGTGATAAAAAGTGTTTGTAGTATTACTAGTATATAAACAAATCATTATTTTTTGTTACTGTCAAGCAGTTATAGATTTCTAAGCCAATTAAAAGCTAGAAATTAGAGAAAAATTAAAGTTGCCTTTAGTGTCCACTACCAGTCAACAGTTTTTGAATAGTAAGCTTGTTATTTAAGTAATTTTTGTTAAGCGCAAGGTTGGGGGTTCGATTCTCCGGGAATAGATGATAGGTAAAGATTGATAACCTGAATGCACTGTAAGTTGCTTTGGACAAAAGCGTCTGCTAAATGCATAATTTTTTATTTAATGTTTTTTGAAGAAGTCTCTTCTGTTCACCAAGCCTGCATTTATTTGATACAAGTACTGCAAATCAGTGAAATTTTGGAATATTTTTACTAGCCTATTTAATATAGCTGTTTTCTATTTGAATATATTTCAAAATGTATTTTATTGAGATTTCAAAGCTGAATCATTTTGCATCATTACTCTTGTTACTCATTATCTCTTGTAAAATGATGTCTTTATCATCTCTTTTGATCAAGTTAAAGCAGGCGTGGGGAACGTTGATCCTGGAGGGCCTGTGTCCCCTGCAGAGTTTAGCTCCAGCCCTGAAAAATAAAAACCTACCTGTATCCTGAAGACCTTGATTAGCTGTTCAGGTGTGTTTAATTAGGGTTGGAGCTAAACTCTGCTGGGACACAGGCCCTCCAGGATCAACGTTCCCCACCCCTGACTTAAAGTATCCTTTCTAAATAAAAGTATTAATTTCTATAAGTTATTTAACAAAATAATAATAATAATAATTTAAGTAATAATTTCTTTCCCCCTCACTTCTGAAAAAATGGCTACGCCCCTGGTGTACTGTATACTGGACATTGTTGAAGCATCGAAAATACATTTTGGTCCAAAAATAGCAAAAACTACGTCTTTATTCAGCATTGTCTTCTCTTCTGTGTCTGTTGTGAGAGAGAGTCCAAAACAAAGTGGTTTGTGATATCCGGTTCACGAACTAATCACTCGATGTAACCGGATCTTTTTGAAACAGTTCACCAAATCGAACTGAATCATTTGAAACGGTTCGCGTCTCTAATACGCATTAATCCACAAATGACTTAAGCTGTTTAATTTTTTAATTTGTCAGACACTTATAGCCACGGGTGTGCCAGTGTGTGCCGGTGCCACCCACAGTGGCAGCTGGCACACCTAAAAATAGATGCAGAATTATTTTTTATAGTCTCAATAAAAAATGTTTACTAAACTTGTGCTATTGTTGTTTACTTAGAAAATATGTATTTTTTTCAATCAATACTTTCACGCGTAAATTACAAATATTTTAACTGACCCCTTGTTTCCATGGCGACGTGTCATGATTGTCACGTGACACACAGCAGCCACTAACAGATGTATCGGTATTCGTTTTTAGTTTTTCATTTTTTATTCAAATATATACACAAACTTGCTTACCATGTCAACTATCTGATATTCCGATTCTTCGTTTAAAAACCTTTATAAATTATCTTGATCTATAACGTGATGAGCGCTGCAGTTCAGAGTCCTGTCAGCCGGATTTACAGCACTTGAATTCCCCAGTTTCTCCCGAAATACATGAAAGTAAGTGGCTGTTGAACTGGATGAAGAACAGAGTAAACTTTATTGTTCTGCTATGTGTGTCTGATATATGAATAAAACACGTCTGCAAATTACATTTCATTCGTTTTTGCTGCTTCCATAGACATCAGTGTGTATTTTACAAACTACCAATGTATTGTTTTACCAGTGATTATATATATTTAAATGTATGAAACCTAAAATAAACATTATGTGGTTGAAAACACAGGTTATTAATTGTAATATATGACAAGCGCTGAGCGCGTCCGTCTCTGGCTCAGTGCAGCCAACACGCGAAAGCTGTTTGAATCTGGCAGTTCTGTGACGCCACTGAACACTCTAAATCATACTCTCAGGGACACAGAAATAAGAATCCAATATATGGTGTAATAATGCTCAAAATGTTAAAAAATGTCATTTACATTTTAAATTATTTTTGTTAAAATATATCTGCCGACATTTGGACTGCCAACCAATCAGTAAACAGCAGCTGACTGTGACCCCAGCAGTCTATGATATAAACAGATAATTTTTGATTGCACATTGCTAGCTAGCAATATGTCGCAGAGCTCCTTTCTTAATTTTTTTTTAGCAAAAAACCTTGGCTTGATGGACAGCCGGACACAAGGCCTTAATGTTACACCTGTTGAGGATATTTCTCCCTCCCCGGGCCCAACATCAACAGACAGTGTTGCCAGATTGGAAATGTCCAAGTATTGTACCAGAAGTTCAAAATTATCGTATTTGGAAGAAAATTATTACATTTAACAATTAACTAAATTTTGACACGACCTGCAAATTACCACTAGGAGTATGGTTGGACGGAAGCAGTGCGACAAAAACACTATCCCATAATTTTGCACAGTAATCTGACAATAAATGTGGCACACCCAGATTTTCATATGCACACCCAGAGCCTCTTTTCTGGCTACGCTACTGGTTCAAACAAACCAATATCCAGGAGTAATTCATTTACTCAAACAGTACACTGACTGAACTGCTGTGAAGAGAGAACTGAAGATGAACACAGAGCCAAGCCAGATAACACAAGATTGACTCATTCAAACGATTCAATTCGATTTGGTGAACTGGTTCAAAAAGATGCGGTTACATTAAGGGATTCGTTCGCGAACCGGATATCCAGACTGCTTTGATTTGAACTCTCTCTCACAACAGACACGGAAGAGAAGACAATGCTGAATAAAGTCATAGTTTTTGCTAGTTTTGGACCACAATCTATTTCCGATGCTTCAAAATATTCTAACGGACCCTCTGATGTCACATGGACTACTTTGATGATGTTTTTCTTACCTTTCTGGACATGGACAGTATACCGTACACACAGCTTCAATGGAGGGACTGAGAGCTCTCGGACTAAATCTAAAATATCTTAAACTGTGTTTAACGGAGATAAACGGAGGTCTTACATGTTTGGAACGACATGAGGGTGAGCCTTGTATATGGCTTTATAAGTTGTTAACAGGTAAACAAACTATAAACTATGAGAGAGAGATAGAGAGAGAGAGAGAGAGAGAGAGAGAGAGAGAGAGAGAGAGGTTAGGGTTAGACGTAATAGAGCACATAGTTATTGTGTTGGGGCCCCATACCTGAAATTTGCTAAAGGCCCCCAAATCAAGTCAACCCCTGTTTCAAAGTTTACTTTATTTAACAATCTTTCTCTTAGTTCAGAGTCTGTTCTATATTTCTACAGATGTTATGACCAATACAATTTTATTTTTACTCTTTTAAATTAAAATCAGCAATCTCATAAAACTCTCGCACAAACGCTTGTCGAAGCGGCCGTTGTTGTTGCAGACTTCGCTATGTTGTTGCTGTTGTTGTTCCGTCTCTTTAGTTTAATTTTCTACTGTGAAACAACGGCCCGGGCCAGTGGTGCTACCTTGTGGAACAACTCAATAGTGCAAAACAAATTCAATGTGCACGTGTGACCTGCGCTTCAAAGTACACGTCATTCCAAAAATCGGTTGGTGCACCTACAGTATGTGTGTACTATTCTGATGACCAAATTTGTCACACAGTATGCATATGCTAGCTTACACATAAAAATTATACTTTGGCCTCAATGACCAGTAATGCAAAATATTCAACTGTTATCAATGAGATTTCTTTTTTATTTTTTTATTAATTAAAAGTAGCCCATTTAATTTACATGATTAATTAAATTCATAACTGAATGTGATGAGACACACAAATGTGTGCATATTTTAAAATGAACCATTATTTGCAAATAGTTTACATCGATTAGCTGCTCAACTACAATTATAACTATTAATTTGCTTAATTACCTTTTAATCCTCAAAATAAATAAATAAATAAAATCTCCACTCCTAGAGGCCTTGGATTCTACACACACAAGCAGGAAATTATTATATATCATAACATTATATGTCATAACATAAATATATATTCATTCATTTGTGCTGGTAGCAGAGTGAAAACATTTATTAACATTTTTTTTCAGTCATTTCCAAAACATAAAAAAGAGTTTAATGTCTTTATGCTTATAAGATTTAAAACATTTGAAGAGATTTTGAAATTGTATTCCTTTTTGCTGAAATTACTTTTTGTTGTTGTTGTTTTTAATATCATATCTCTAATCTCTTTTTTCATTTGTTAATTCTTCTACAGCATCTGTTAGACCATTTAACCTGTCATTAGTTAATTTGATTGTTAATCTAGTTTGAAAGTTTTGTATGTTTTTTTCTGACTGAATTATGTATCTTGTGATGCTTTTAACCAGCTTTTTGCACTGCCTGCAACAAATGAAATAAATATGTATCTTCTGATGTAAATGTCTCCTAATTTAATAATATTGAAACATTTACAATGGAAAACATTATGCACATTTACAACACAGACAAATAATGTTATTAAATGGAAAACTCCTTTTGTTGTTTAACTTTATTGTCCCCCTTAGGAGAAACTAGTTTTGCAGCAGTAAGTCACAACACATACAGACAATACATCATCTACAGACAAATAAAAATTAGCCACTGACACAAAATAACCCTTGAAACATTTTGTTCTTCCAATGCTCTGAGGCCAGCAATTGAAATTCCTTTAGCAAATGATTGTCCAAATGTATTAAAATTGAATGTGCTTTTGTTAAATCCTGTCTGTGATCAATTTCAAAGGCTTGACTTTGACTCATTCCTCATAACTTTCCCTGGCACTTTGACAAGATAATTTAACCTATTCCTATTTAACAGTGTGATACAGATTTCAAAACAGCATGAAAACACTGATTCAATAAAAGACTTAAAATAAATAAAAGACTTAACAGAATCAAGTCAACATGTTGGTGCATGCATTGAATGCTCACACCTTCCTTCCCTTTAAGCTTATGTTGTCATTGATTATAATCAGTCAACTTGATATCCTCTCCATCAATGTTCTCAACGCTGGACTCAGTGTAGATCTTCCAAAATCAATTAACATATCCTTGTTTTTCTTTTTCTTCCACATTTATTTGAAGGTTGAATTTATCACAACACCTCACAGAGTCTTCTACTACAGGACCGTGCCCTCGATCCTGTTCCTGTAGAAGACTCATTATCATAGAGTCATCTGTATATTTGATAATATACCTACTGTACTGACAAAAGATCTGGTTATTATTTATTGATTTGTTTTAAATAATCTTCAAATAAGCCTATTCCTTAACCTGTGGCTCTCTATAGTGGGCAACATTAATATCACAGCTTTTAGCCTCAGGTTATGTTATCACATAGGCTTTGATAATAAAATGAACTGCATTATTTTTTTCTTTGAGCACCCTTTATAATTCACTTTTCAAGCAATATCACCTCAAATCTATTGAAAATCATGTAAGTCTATTCAGGGACTAACATGGCGTGTTCAAATATATTCACACTAACAGTTTAAATACAATAATACAATATAATAATATAGGCTAATGTTCATCGGAGCACATATGACCTTACTGAACATGAACACTTCTCTAAAGAAAAAAAATATTCACTATACAGTCCTATTAGATAGTTGTATGATCAGCAGATGTTTATTATTTCAGAGCTCAGAGTTTTGTTATTTTCTCATGTCATATTACAAGAGCAGTTTGTTGTAGGCTACTCTACATGTTCATATTAATAGACTATATATTGATACCCCCCCCCCCCAAACACACACACGTTATGGAGTTAAGCCCTTGTTGATTTTTCTGAAGTAAATAACATTATGTGAATCTTAACTATTCACAAGCTGTTGTATTTACAGTATAGGCTAATGCTTGGAAATGCATCTTCATCTTTTACATAATGAAATACTTTCTGTTTTCTTTTGCAACTCTTTTCTCAGTTAGGCCTATGTGTTGCATTGTCTCGTCGTCCACACACTCATTTGGGTCTTAAACAAACTTTAATAGTTAAATATAAAGATTTTAAAGGGATAGTTCAATCAAAAATGAAAATACTGTCATAATTTACTCAGCCTCAAGTTGCTCTCAACCTGTATGAACCTCCTTGTTCTCCTCCAAATAAAAGAAGACATTTTGAAGAATGTTCACAACTATGAGGTTTCTGGTCAAAATTGACTTCAGTAGTGTATTTTGTTTTTCATACTATAGAAGTCACTAGGTCCCAGCAACTGTGGGGTTACCAGGATTGTTTCAAATAAATAATTTTACATTCAACAGCAGAAGGAAACCCTTACAGGTTTAGAACAACAACAGAGCTTTCATTTTTGGGAGAGTTATTCCCCTAAAGCAGCTTAATTTAGCTGCTGTTAAAATTTGTCAATAATGTTAATCAAACATTAGAAAGAAAATCACTCGCTCTCCTTGACATAATCACTTTTGTAAAATTAATAAGAATTAATTTATATTACATTTATACAGTGAAGACTATACAGTTTATTTGTACATTTATTTTATACAATACACTTTATCTTTCAGTGCTTTAAGTGTTTCAAGTAGGTCTATTTGTATTAAGTATAAGCTTGTTTTTACTTAGGCTAGCATTTATTTATATTAAAGCTATATATATAGAGAGAGAGAGCTTGAGTAAAATGTCACACCATTTACTTTCACTTTCACTTTTGAGTCACGTGACGCTGTTTCTCTCCGGAAGGATATACACATATACACATACACACATTACACAAGAAATATTGGAAATACAATGATAATAACATTAAAAGGCTGGCCTCCAGTGGTTGCATAGGGAAGTTCAGAGAATATCACGCAGAATCAATACAGCTATTTACTATTATAATGCATGGAAACCAACTAAATGTGACATACTTCTGCTGGAAAAAGTTATTGACTATCACAAATATGTGCAATTAAATTTTACAAGTGGTTAAGAGAACTGATAAAACATCTGTCTTAACATGAATGAAATGCGTTCATGTTAAATGTTGAATGCAAACTAAATAATTTCAGCAGAATACAGCTACTTCTCAATGGCTGGCAGTGGAGATGGTGAGTCAACATAAGCTCATTGTTTTAGCAGACGCTGAGTGAAAGCTTATGTCCTGACAGTGGTTTTAACGGTGAGCACTTTTTCATATTCAAAAGGAAGGAAGGATGAAAAAAGATTTACAGAAATAAACATCCCTGACACAACATATATTACATAAAAGGTTGGTTAAAAAAAATAATGGACTGCAGCAGATACAAACTTGTGTGGCAGGATGGCTAGATCCTCCTATATTTTGATTGTTAGGATTGTTGGCCTATCAGTGGTTAGGGGTGAGCATATAAAAGGTGGAGTTGTGTCACAAGGATGTGTTGCTCTTAGGCGCCCCGCCCCTTTCTGGTACCAGTGTTTACATGGTGGTTAGCAGTGTGGCTAACTTGGTCACAGCTCACTTAGGGTTCTTTTTGTGCATCTATCCAAAGGGTAAGCATTAGAGTAATGTGACTTATGGCATCTTTGTACTCTTGTTGTGCTAATGTTAGTGTTTTGTATCACTTTTAGCCGCATTAAGTCGACTGGTTAATGTTGCAACCGGTGTTTGGTCAGACTGCTTACTTGGGTACGTATATAAAGTTTATAGTACAAAGTTTAATCATACTGTGGGAACTAGTTGGTTGTTTTTCATTGCAGCAGTTCGTTGCTGCCCGCTCCTGGCTCCCACACCATCGTGTACATCGTTCATGACTTTGCTTCGGTGTGACGTTTGGCTGCATCCTAGTTTTTATTAACAACTTTTGGTTCCGGTTCAGTGCTGGCCCTGTCCATTTAGCATCGCGAGGTGCTTGTGTGTTGGAGAGTTCCTGCTGTGGTGCAGGGCTCCGGACATCAGTATTAAGTGTTGCTGTCTTGTTCCTAGCTTGTTTGTTGTGCATTTGTTTTTCTTTGTACTCCATGTGGAAGGCCGGATGATTTGAATTATTCAGATTTATTATTTGATTGTTCCTTTCTTTTGAGCCCAGTGTGTATTTAATTTTTTTTGTTTTTTTTAGTTTAACTTTATTCTCTTGTGAATGTTTGTCTGGAATTGTAAATTATTTTCCTTTAGTTTTTTTTGATCTGGTTTGTTCATTTACAGGTGCTGTGGGTCAAACCCCAAAAAGGGCAGGGAGGCAGATCTCCACATGTGTGCGGTGGTGGTGCTATCTTGTCACCGTGTGCAGTGTTGTGGCGTGTCGATCACCAACCAAAATCTCACTGGGTATCGTGTGTGTGTATGTGAATGGGTGCACCGATAGTGTGTGATAATTGCATTTTGTAATTCTTTAGGAGTTGATTCCAGCTGACCACAGCCCTGTAAATCTTTGCTCTTTTTGTGTGATCAGTAACAAGTAACCAAACATTAAGTGTGTCAGTGCTCATGTGATTTTTCCCCTTTTTTTTAGTAATTTTATTATTTGGATTAATAAAGCTCTGTATTTTGGTACCCATGTCTCTCGCTCTATTTTTTGGAACCGAACCTGCATTGCCTTGATTAGCACCTGTGGGTGCGTAGTATTTCCCTGGGTGCAAGTCTTGGGGTGGCGTAGTCCTTTGTCTAGTGTTATAGTGTCTGTTTGCCTATGGCCATGCTGCTACATTCTGGCGTAGTCGGCAGGGTTCCACAGTTTTGAGCAGAGACGTGGGTCAATTTGTTGATTTGGATATTCCTTTAAATTTATATCGTGTTTTGTTTGTTTACGGTTATTCCTAGGAACAAGACAGCAGCACAAACTTCTGGAAGGATTTACCTGGCTGTTTTCTTTTCTACCCCCCCCTCCCCCTTTATCTTTTTCATTCCCCTGTTTGGTGGTAACTGTTTGACATCCATTATGGAAGGAGAGTTGCAAGAACTTAGAGATCTTGTTGCCCATTTGAAGGCTGATAACGAAAGGCTCAGACAGGAACAAGCTCCAGTTGTTGTAGATCCTGGCGTGGCTACTATTGCTGCCACCGGGCCATCTGTTGTGCAGCAATCTACCGGTGCTAGTGCTCCATTATCTGAGAGATTAATTTTTTTGCCCCGAGATAGAAAATGCCCCATGTTTAGCGGTAGATCAAGCCTTACCATTAATGAATGGGTAGAAGAAGCCCAAGCTTGCATGCGGGCACGTCATTTGTCTGTAGTTGACCAAGCTTTCTTTCTTTTTGATCACCTGGAAGGTGAGGCCCGAGATGAGATCAGATATCGTTCTGATATAGAGAGGGGGGATCCTGAGAAGATAATTCAGGCGTTAAGAGAATTGTATGGGTGTTCCCTGTCTTATGTAGCTTTACAACAGGCCTTTTTCTCCAGGAGACAACAGGAGGGAGAGACTTTGTTAGAATTCTCCATTGCATTGTTGGGCCTCCTGGAGAAAGTGAAACGGCAGTCTCCTCATGTCATACCGAATGCAGAAGCTTTATTGCGTGACCAATTTGTTGAGCACGTTATTGATATCGGCCTTCGTCGTGAACTCAAGCAATTGGTCCGCCGTCAACCTTCCTCTACACTTTTAGAGGTGCGTAGTGAGGCCATGCGTTGGGAACGGGAGGGAATGCCGGGGGGCGTAAGGGGACGAAGTCAGTCTGTTCCACTGGCTTATGGGGTCCAGTATGCTGTGCAGGGTGAGTCGCGTACAGGTCCTCCTAGTTCTCCTTCAACAGAGTTAACTGAATTAAAAGACATGTTAAAAATACAACAAGAGCAGATAAATCAGCTTTCCCAGGGTTTAGCTCGTTTGCAGGCTCCAAGCTCACGTAGCCGATCCCCACGTTATGGTCATGTTATCTGTAGGAGATGTCAACGCCCTGGCCATTTTGCTCGGGAGTGCAGGGAAGAACCTCCGATTGGTAGTAGGCAGACTCGTCCAGCACAGCAGTCGGAAAACTAATCCCCACCGAGTTGCAGAGCCACAACTCGGTTGGGGAGTTATCAGGCTCAAGTGTTGTAAACGTTTCCACTCCAGCATCTCGTTTAGTGTCCTCCTGCCCTCATCTTAATGTTCTTATTGGTGGGGTCCAGGTGCCCTGTTTGATAGATACAGGCTCTATGGTTTCTACCATAACAGAGTTGTTTTCAGCAGTATTATGAGCCATGGGGGCAGGAGCGACTTAAGTCTTGCCAGTGGTTGCAACTTACTGCTGCAAATGGTCTTTCAATCCCCTACATTGGTTACATGGAGCTAGATGTTGAGTTTTGTGGCAAAGTGGTCCCAGATTGTGGGGTGCTGGTTGTCCGAGATCCTCCTGGTAATTCTGGGTTGAGGGTTCCAGGTGTGTTGGGAATGAATGTCCTTAAAAGATGCTACCAGGAGCTCTTTGGGCAACACGGCATATCCCTTTTTGATTTACCTGCCGTGTCACAGGCCCCTAGTCCTTTGATGCATGCATTGCAGCATTGTCATCAAGTTAATACTCAGTTTTCTGTTGATCATGCTGGTACAGTTCGGGTGCGGGGACATGGGGTGTGTCGCATTCCGGGGGGCACGATGAGGCTTGTAGCAGCAACCTGTTCAGAGCATTATTCTACTGGCACTGTGCTGTTTGAACCATCTGAGGCTGGGTTACCTGCTGGGTTGCTGGCCTCCCCTGCACTGGTTCAAGTGACTCGGGGTACAGCCTATATACCTGTGGTGAATGTGGGTGTTACTGAGGTTGTACTCTACCCAAGGACATCTTTAGGTACCTTGAACGGTGTTTTTGTCATAAGTTTGCCTGAAGGCATAAGTGAAGTGAGGTCAGCCACTGCTATGGTAAGTGTTCATACGACTCTGGTGGGTCCTACAGTACAGGAGCAGATTGACTCTGTAGATTTGTCGATTTTGTCAGTGGAGGAACAAGCCCAGGTTCGGGCCCTACTCCAAAAATACCACTTTGTGTTCTCAGCTCATGAGGGGGATTTGGGTTGCACTAACCTTCTTTCGCATGATATTCCACTTTTAGATGATACCCCGGTCAGGCAACGGTACAGGAGGGTCCCCCCTTCAGAGTACGAGGTGGTGAAGGCACATATTAACCAGCTACTGGAATCACAGGTGATTAGAGAGAGCTGTAGTCCATACGCCTCCCCTATTGTATTGGTTAAAAAGAAGGACGGTAGTCTACGGATGTGTGTAGACTACCGTCAGTTAAATTCTAAAACTAGGAAGGATGCCTTCCCTTTACCTCGTATTGAGGAATCCCTTGATGCCCTGACTGGGGCCCGCTGGTTCTCCACAATGGACTTGGCCAGCGGGTATAACCAGGTCCCTGTCACAGAAGCGGATCGACCTAAAACTGCTTTCTGTACTCCATTTGGCTTGTTTGAGTGGAACCGGATGCCGTTTGGTCTCTGCAATGCTCCCAGCACCTTCCAGCGATTGATGGAACGGTTGTTTGGTGACCAGCAATGCCAATCTTTGTTGTTGTATTTGGACGACATTGTGGTGTTCTCTTCCTCTGTGTTCCAACATTTAGAACGACTGGAAGTGGTGCTGGGTCGATTGGCGATTGAGGGACTTAAAGCTAAGCTCCAGAAGTGTGCATTTTTTCAGCGCGAGGTGAAGTATTTAGGACATGTTGTATCATCTCAAGGTGTCGCTACGGATCCAAGCAAGGTGGAGGTAGTGGCCCAGTGGCAGACCCCAACTAGCGTTTCAGAATTGCGCTCCTTTCTGGGCTTCGCCAGCTATTATCGGCGTTTTGTGGAGGGGTTTGCTAAAATGGCAGCCCCTCTGCATAAACTGGTTGCTGAGCTGGCCAGAGGCAAGTCTAAGAAAAGTAGGGGACCGAGTTTTAGTGGGTCCTGGACGGCACACTGTCAGAGTAGTTTTGAGGCACTAAAAGGTAAACTCACCTCTGCCCCTGTTCTTGCTTACGCTGACTTCTCCGTTCCCTTCATTTTAGAGGTTGATGCTAGCTATAGTGGCTTAGGTGCCGTCCTTTCCCAAGAACAAGGGGGAAAGGTGCGGCCTATTGCCTACGCTAGTCGTAGTCTTCGGCCCACTGAGCGCAATATGTCCAATTATAGCTCTATGAAGTTGGAGTTTTTGGCGCTCAAGTGGGCCATGACGGAGAAGTTTCGTGAGTATTTTCTGGGGCACAGATGTGTAGTTTTTACTGATAATAACCCCCTTAGTCATCTTGCTTCAGCAAAGTTGGGGGCGACTGAACAACGTTGGGCTGCACAACTTGCTGCTTTTGATTTTGAGTTAAAGTATAGGTCAGGGCAAAGTAACCGAAATGCAGATGCTCTGTCAAGGCGGCATCCACCTGATTGCAGTGGGCTTGAGGGTTGGCTTCCAGGCACTGCAGTCCCCCATGTTGTACAGCAAACAGGTGTAGATGTGATGCCTCAAGCTACTCAAGCAATTATTTCTGTTTTGCCTAGTCATTCTACTACCGACTTGGTTTCTCTGCAGCGGGCAGACCCAGTTATTAAGGGGGTTCTGAGTTTCTGGAAACAGAAAGTTTTTCCTAGTGTAGAAGAACGTAGACAGTTGTCTAAGTCCAGTCTGGTGTTGCTCCGGCAGTGGGATCGTTTGGTGGAAAGAGCCGGTGTGTTATACCGACGGGTGTTTTGCCCTGATGGGGGTGAGGAGCTTTATCAGTTGATTTTGCCCACCATTTTGAAAGCGGATGTTCTGACACAGCTCCATCAAGAGCATGGACATCAGGGCATCGAACGAACCACTGAGTTGTTAAGGCAACGATGCTATTGGCCGGGTATGTCTGCAGAGGTGGCCCGTTGGTGCCAGGAATGTGAAAGGTGTCAGTCTGCCAAAGATGTGCAGCCCATTGGCCATAGCTTCATGGGCCATCTGCTAGCTTCGAGGCCAAATGAGATTTTGGCCATTGATTTCACTATGCTTGAACCTTCTCGTTCAGGCATTGAAAATATTTTAGTAATGACTGACGTTTTTACTAAATATACCCTGGCTGTCCCTACAAGGGACCAACGTGCTGCAACTGTGGCTCAGGTTTTGGTGGTGGAGTGGTTTTTTTAAGTTTGGGGTTCCTCATCGGATTCATTCAGACCAGGGCCGCAACTTTGAATCCTCCCTTATTCAGCAGCTCTGTCACCTTTATAAAGTGGAGAAGTCTCGCACTACTCCCTACCATCCAGCCGGTAATGGCCAGTGCGAGCGCTTCAATAGGACTCTGCATAATCTTCTCCGCACACTGCCTGTTTCAAGGAAGAGAGACTGGGCGTCCTGTCTTCCGCAGGTACTCTTTTGTTATAACACCACCCCTCATCAAGCGACTGGGGAGTCCCCGTATTATTTGATGTTTGGGCAAGAACCGCGGCTCCCAGTTGACTTTTTGCTGGGGAGAGTTCAAGAGGAGGCGGCAGGTAGCGTCCATGACTGGATTGTGGAACATCAGACTAGGCTCCAGGTGGCATTTGAAGGTGCACGTGACCGTTTGAGGGCTGTTGCTGAACGACGTAAGGCACATCATGATCGGAATGTGCAGTGTACACCATTAGAGGAGGGCCAGTTGGTTTACCTACGGGAGTGTGGCATGCGAGGTCGCCACAAAATCCAGGATTTGTGGGATTCGGTGGTATACAAAATTGTGAAAGCACCAAAAGATGGTGGTGCTGTATACACAATCGCGCCGATGGACGAGCTGAGCAAGGTAAAGCATGTTCACCGTTCCCTGTTGAAAGCCAGGATTCAAAAATGTCCTCCAGATCAGAATCCTAATGATAGCCCTTTGAGTGGAAGAGCGTTGCCCTCTGAAGATGAGCTGGATGAGGGTGACTTGTTGGCTTTAGTGCCCGAAGTCCCTCAAGCTTGCCTCTCCATGCAACCTAGGTCGGCATTAAGAGATTCTGTTTTAATGGTTGAATCTGCACCACAGAGTGGGTTAGCTCCCTCTGGGTCTGTGACAGGGGTGCCAGAGGCCTCAGGACACTTGTGCTCTGGAGATGGGGGCTTGACTCCTGTATCCGTGGCTGTATCTACAGACCTCCCTGTTCCTGATTTGGCCGTACTGCGAAGGACAACAAGAACTACTGCTGGCCAACACCCTAACATTTATCGTCTCCCACGATCCGTGGGTGAAGCGACCAGTGAGGCCATGTCCTCATCTGAGGCTGCTTCAAGTGGGATTTCGGTCTTCTATAGGCCTTGGTGTTGAGTCCTGTGTCCTAGGGGTTTCTTTTGTATGGCATTGTCGGGACGACGATACAAAAAGCAGGGGTAGATTGTGGCAGGATGGCTAGATCCTCCTATATTTTGATTGTTAGGATTGTTGGCCTATCAGTGGTTAGGGGTGAGCATATAAAAGGTGGAGTTGTGTCACAAGGATGTGTTGCTCTTAGGCGCCCCGCCCCTTTCTGGTACCAGTGTTTACATGGTGGTTAGCAGTGTGGCTAACTTGGTCACAGCTCACTTAGGGTTCTTTTTGTGCATCTATCCAAAGGGTAAGCATTAGAGTAATGTGACTTATGGCATCTTTGTACTCTTGTTGTGCTAATGTTAGTGTTTTGTATCACTTTTAGCCGCATTAAGTCGACTGGTTAATGTTGCAACCGGTGTTTGGTCAGACTGCTTACTTGGGTACGTATATAAAGTTTATAGTACAAAGTTTAATCATACTGTGGGAACTAGTTGGTTGTTTTTCATTGCAGCAGTTCGTTGCTGCCCGCTCCTGGCTCCCACACCATCGTGTACATCGTTCATGACTTTGCTTCGGTGTGACGTTTGGCTGCATCCTAGTTTTTATTAACAACTTTTGGTTCCGGTTCAGTGCTGGCCCTGTCCATTTAGCATCGCGAGGTGCTTGTGTGTTGGAGAGTTCCTGCTGTGGTGCAGGGCTCCGGACATCAGTATTAAGAAGTGTTGCTGTCTTGTTCCTAGCTTGTTTGTTGTGCATTTGTTTTTCTTTGTACTCCATGTGGAAGGCCGGATGATTTGAATTATTCAGATTTATTATTTGATTGTTCCTTTCTTTTGAGCCCAGTGTGTATTTAATTTTTTTTGTTTTTTTTAGTTTAACTTTATTCTCTTGTGAATGTTTGTCTGGAATTGTAAATTATTTTCCTTTAGTTTTTTTTGATCTGGTTTGTTCATTTACAGGTGCTGTGGGTCAAACCCCAAAAAGGGCAGGGAGGCAGATCTCCACATGTGTGCGGTGGTGGTGCTATCTTGTCACCGTGTGCAGTGTTGTGGCGTGTCGATCACCAACCAAAATCTCACTGGGTATCGTGTGTGTGTATGTGAATGGGTGCACCGATAGTGTGTGATAATTGCATTTTGTAATTCTTTAGGAGTTGATTCCAGCTGACCACAGCCCTGTAAATCTTTGCTCTTTTTGTGTGATCAGTAACAAGTAACCAAACATTAAGTGTGTCAGTGCTCATGTGATTTTTTTCCCCTTTTTTTTTGTAATTTTATTATTTGGATTAATAAAGCTCTGTATTTTGGTACCCATGTCTCTCGCTCTATTTTTTGGAACCGAACCTGCATTGCCTTGATTAGCACCTGTGGGTGCGTAGTATTTCCCTGGGTGCAAGTCTTGGGGTGGCGTAGTCCTTTGTCTAGTGTTATAGTGTCTGTTTGCCTATGGCCATGCTGCTACACTTGCATGCATAATGAAAATGAACTTAAAAAATATAATAATTACATTTACATTTAGTAATTTAGCAGACGCTTTTATTCAAAGCGCCTTACAAATGAGGACAGTGGAAGCGATCAAAAACAACAAAAAGAGCAATGATATATAAGTGCTATAACAAGTAAAAATAATAACAACAATATTACAGACTACACTGTAAAATAAAATAAAAAAGAAAGTTATTTTCAACTTTTTGAGTTATCTTTTTTGTACTGACCAACTTAAGTTGTACTTACTTAGAACATGAAGTAATTTCAATTTGAAAATTTTAGTTATTTGAATTTATAAAGTTTTTGGCTACTACGGATTACCATGTGGCATCACAATTGAAACCACACTCATAAATGTCTTTGATTTTCTGGGAGGATGCACTGGTGATATTGCTTAATGTTTTAAAGGGAAGTATTGAGATTAAATCTTTGTTATATTAACTAAGAAAAAAAAAATTCTTAGTCCTAAAACAGCAGAAAGCAACAAATCACTTTATAGTATGTTTAGTAAATATATAATTAAATATCTACATTAGCTTTGTATTCTTTTTTTTTTTTTTTTTTTACCTTTGGATGATCGCCAGACCCATCTCCTGTCATGCATGCCAGTCTCACTGGGAATCTGACTTGGGGGGGGTTGTCAGTCTCTCAACAGTGGCAAAAAGAGTACGAGTGTTAAGTTACTGTTTATAAGGTTTGAGAAGAAGTTCTGTCTAGCTGTGGCTAGTTTCACATTAAAAGCATGAAGGATGTCTTTATCAATGCTATAGTGAATTTCAAGTTTCGTCTTTTCTGCATTGTCTTTTCAGAGTCTGAACTGCTGTTGATCTTCTCCAAACTGATTTCTGTCTGTTTGTTTTCTTACTGACTATTATTGGAGCAATATCATCAATAACATTCTAAACTTTTGAGTTGAAGGAATCAAGGAGAATATCAACAGAGTCTGCAGAAATGCTTGGTGTTAAAGATATAGCCTCCGTAAATAGTAAACTGTTGCACTGCAGCTGTCTTCTAGCCATGTTTCATTTAGAAACATAAAATCCAGATTGTTTGTGGTTATACAGTCATAGATTAGAATTTTTGTGTGTGTGTATGTGTGTGTGAGCGAATGCTTAAAGATGCTAACTTGATGGCAGTGCTTTGTGTCTTTACATCAATCTTAGTTTGATGCATAATAGGCAGAGATGTGCATAGGTATTTACATACTTGAGTAAGAGGCAATAATTACAGATGTATGAATTACAGAAATGAATTACAGAACACAGGTAGTGATTTGTGTGTTAGCTGTTTAAGCTAGAGATGGAGGATAAACTGTTTTTATGTGAAAATGTTCTAGTGCACAGAGATCTGTAGCGTCTGTCTGAGAGGAGAAGTGCACACAGGTTGTGTTCGGGGTGAGAGGGGTCTGTGATGATGTCACCTGCATGTTTCTTCACTCTGGAGTTGTACAAGTCCTGAAGACTGGGCAGGTGCACACCAATGATCCTTTCTGTGGTCCTAACAGTCCGTTGAAATGAATTTGCTGGTTGATCCAAACCAGACAGTTATAAAAGAGCAAAACAGATTCAATAATAGCCGAGTAAAACTGTGTCATCTGTGCCTGTGGCAGGATGAACTTTTTCAGCTGATGAAAGAAGTACAACCTCTGCTTTTTTTTACAATGGAGTCAATGTGAATGCTTCACTTTGTGTGAACCTCCAAAATCTACATATTCTAATATTTTAAGCATTTTCCCCAATATTCAGATTAAATTAGTTGTTAAAGTTATTGTAGTCGTCTGTGGAAAGCTGCTAGGCTCACTGATTTTTTATCCATCCAAGAAAACGTAATTTAGCACTTTAGTACATTTGCAGATGTATTTTCTCTTTTTAGAGTCACTTTTACAAGTCTCCTGCTTGTTATTACTGTGTCACTTTTGGTACTTTTGTTTAAGTGATATTTTTACACAAACCTGTATTTTACTAGTTAGGCTTTTCTTGACAATCTGAAATGTATTGTTTAACTTTTCTTAAGCTTCAATGTTATTCAGGTATGTTGTCATTCAGAGTATTTCTATTTGTTAACCAAAGAAATGCTGAAGGACAAAGAAGAAGAGCCTAGAAAACAATACAGTCAGATGATACAGCAATTAACTTCTAACATCATTAGAAGAATGGCATCTACGCTAATATTAGTCTGTTTCTCTCTTATTCCGAGGTCACCGTGGCCACCAGATCCAGTCTGTGTCCAGATCAGAGGGTCACTGCAGTCAAGTAAAGTCAAGTCACCTTTATTTATATAGCGCTTTAAACAAAATACATTGCGTCAAAGCAACTGAACAACATTCATTAGGAAAACAGTGTCTCAATAATGCAAAATGATAGTTAAAGGCAGTTCATCATTGAATTCAGTGATGTCATCTCTGTTCAGTTAAATAGTGAAGTCAATGATATCGCTGTAGATGAAGTGACCCCAACTAAGCAAGCCAGAGGCGACAGCGGCAAGGAACCGAAACTCCATCGGTGACAGAATGGAGAAAAAAACCTTGGGAGAAACCAGGCTCAGTTGGGGGTCAGTTCTCCTCTGACCAGACGAAATCAGTAGTTCAATTCCAGGCTGCAGCAAAGTCAGATTGTGCAGAAGAACCATCTGTTTCCTGTGGTCTTGTCCTGGTGCTCCTCTGAGACACGGTCTTTACAGGGGATCTGTATCTGGGCTCTAGTTGTCCTGGTCTCCGCTGTCTTTCAGGGCAGTAGAGGTCCTTTCTAGGTGCTGATCCACCATCTGGTCTGGATACGTACTGGATCCAGGTGACTGCAGTGACCCTCTGATCTGGATACAGACTGGATCTGGTGGCCACGGTGACCTCGGAATAAGAAAGAAACAGACAAATATTAGCGTAGATGCCATTCTTCTAATGATGTAGCAAGTACATAGGGTGTTATGGGAAGTGTTTCCGGTTCCGGTTTACCTAATTAATGCAGCCTAAAAATCCTTTAACGGATTTGCATTTTAAAAGCATATTAGTATGTTATGTGTAAGCCAGGTTAAAGAGATGGGTCTTTAATCTAGATTTAAACTGCAAGAGTGTGTCTGCCTCTTGAACAATCGAATTGCCTGAGTTTTGAGAACACAGCAGACGTAGAGGATTATAATGTAACAGGAGCTCATTCAAATACTGAGGTGCTAAACCATTCAGGGCTTTAAAAGTAATAAGCAATATTTTCAAATCTATATGGTGTTTGATGCAGTCACCCGGATACAGTACGTATCCAGACCAGATGGTGGATCAACAACTTGAAAGGACCTCTAAAGCCTTGAAAGACAATTCAATTCAACTTTATTTGTATAGCACTTTTTATGATACAAATCATTACAAAGCAACTTTACAGAAAATTACTTTTCTACAATATTTAATAGTAGCTAGCTTATAAGTAGTGACTGTCAGTTTGTGCGCGCATGACAGGATTTTTCAGAAAAATTAATACAAGATGTAGTCAGCCAGACGATGAACATTATTAACAGCAATTATTATATGATGTAGTCACACTTGTAGCAATATTTGTTAGTTCTGTTTGTTGATTCAGGGTTAGCATCATCTGGGGTCTTGAGTTTGTGTATATCCTAGTTACCACGGGATGAAGATCCCAGCTGAAACAGAGAAACACATAGAGACATCATTAGTATAGCTGCTGTTCCAACAAACTAAAATTAATTAGTTTAACCCAAGCTAAAGAATAAGAATGTGCATTTGATCAGATGCAACTGCAGTCACAATTTAAGAGATACATTATTCGAATGCTTGGCGAAAGAGATGTGTTTTTAATCTAGATTTAAACAGAGAGAGTGTGTCTGAACCCCGAACATTATCAGAAAGACTATTCCAGAGTTTGGGAGCCAAATGTGAAAAATCTCTACCTCCTTTAGTGGACTTTTCTATCTTAGGAACTATCAAAAGTCCAGCGTTTTGTGACCTTAGGGTGCGTGATGGATTGTAACGTGGTAGAAGGCTAGTTAGGTACGCAGGAGCTAAACCATTTAGGGCCTTATAGGTAAGTAATGATAATTTGTAACTGATACAGAACTTAATAGGTAGCCAGCACAGAGACTGTAAAATTGGGGTAATATGATCATATTTTCTTGACCTGGTAAGGACTCTAGCTGCTGCATTTTGGACTACCTGTAGCTTGTTTATTGAAGATGCTGGACAACCACCTAGAAGTGCATTACAATAGTCCAGTCTAGAGGTCATGAATGCATGAACTAGCTTTTCTGCATCAGAAACAGATAACATGTTTCATAGCTTGGGAATGTTTCTAAGATGGAAGAATGCAGTTTTTGTTACTTGGGAAATATGATTTTCAAAAGACAAGTTGCTGTCTAATATAACACCCAGATTTCTGACTGTAGAGGAAGTAACAGTACATCCGTCTAGTTGCAAATTGTAATCTACAAGATTCTGTGTACTGTTTTTTGGTCCAATAATTAATATCTCTGACTTATCTGAATTTAATAGGAGAAAATTATTGGTCATCCAATCTTTTACATTTTTAACTCACTCTGTTAGCTTGGATGATTTAGAAGTTTCTGAGTATCATCAGCATAACAGTGGAAACTAATTCCATATTTTCTAATAATACTATCAAGGGGCAACATGTATATTGAAAATAGAAGAAGACCTAGGACGGATCCTTGTGGCACTCCATATTTTACTGGTGATAAATGAGATGACTGCCCATTTAAATAAACAAAATGGTAGCGATCAGACAGGTTGGATCTAAACCATCTTAGAGCCTGTCCTTGAATACCTGTATAGTTTTGTAATCAATCTATGAGTATGTCATGATCTATGGTGTTGAATGCAGCAGTAAGATCAAGTAAGACTAGAAATGAGATGCAGCCTTGATCTGTCGCAAGAAGCAGTGCTATGGTGGGGCCTGAAACCTGACTGAAATTCTTCATACAGATATATATATATTTTTATTTTTCTTTTGCGGGAAGGAGCTCAATTGAACAGACACAAATTTTTAACACATTTTAGACATTAATGGAAGATTAGAAAGAGGACTAGAGATTAGAATTAGGCCTATAATTTGCCAGTTTACTAGGATCTAGTTTTGGTTTCTTAATAAAAGGCTTAATAAACACCAGCCTAAATGGTTTTGGGACATGACCTAAAGTTAACGATGAGTTAATGATATTGAGAAGCGGTTCTTCGGCTACAGGTAACAACTCTTTCATTAATTTAACGGTACAGGATCGATCTAATAAACATGTTGTTGGTTTAGATACAATGATAGGTTTATTTAGCACTTCCTGTCCTATATCTGTAAAGTACTGCAGTTTATCTTTGGGTGCGATGGATGAAACTGAAGTGTTAGATGCTGTAGAATCTACATTTGTTATTGTATTTCTGATGTTATCTATTTTATCAGTGAAGAAATTCATAAAGTCATTACTATTAAACGTTGGTGGGATATTTGAATCAGGTGGCGTCTGATAATTTGTTAATTTAGCCACTATGATTAATAAAAACCTTGTTTTGTTTTGGTTATTTTCTATGAGTTTGTGTATATGCTCTGCCCTAGCAGTTTTTAGAGCCTGTCTATAGCTGGATATACAGTTTTTCCATGCAATTCTAAAAACTTCCAAGTTAGTTTTTCTCCGTTTGCGTTCAAGACTATGAGTTTCTTTTTTGAGGGAGTGAGTATTACTGTTATACCATGGCACAGTAGGTTTTTCTCTAACCTTTTTCAATTTGATGGGGGAAATAGCAGAGAAAATAGTGCTCATGTTGTCAGTCATTTTATCTAATTCATGTGTATTTTGGGGTACACATAGCAGTTGAGATAGATCAGGCAGGTTATTTGCGAATTGGTCTTTGGTGGCTGGAACAATAGTTCTGCCCAGACGGCAACGCTGAGACATATCAGAATCAGAATCAGAATGAGCTTTATTGCCAGGTATGTTTACACATACGAGGAATTTGTTTTCGTGACAGAAGCCCCGCAGTACAACAGAATGACAGCGACAGAACATAAAACACATAATAAAAGAATAAAAAATACAAATAAGTAGATAGTGAATGACAATATACAAATGACAATTGTAGGCAGGTATATTACAAAATGAAGTTATGTATGTACATATATATTGTGTGCAAAATTTAAGTGTATACTAAGTATGTGTGTTAGATAAATAAAGTGTGTGTGTATATAAATATAAAGTGTAGTGTGTTCGCCGTTATTATCAGCTGTTCATAAGATGGATTGCCTGAGGGAAGAAACTGGTCCTGTGTCTGGTCGTTCTAGTGCTCAGTGCTCTGTAGCGTCGACCAGATGGCAACAGTTCAAAGAGGGAGTGTGCTGGATGTGAGGGGTCCAGAGTGATTTTGACAGCCCTTTTTCTCACTCTGGATAAGTACAGTTCTTGAATAGATGGGAGAGTTGAACCGATGATTCGCTCAGCAGTCCGGACTACTCTCTGTAGTCTTCTGAGGTCAGATTTAGAAGCTGAGCTGAACCAGACAGTTACTGAAGTGCAGAGGATGGATTCAATGATGGTGGAGTAGAACTGTTTCAGCAGCTCCTGTGGCAGGTTAAACTTCCTCAGCTGGCGGAGGAAGTACAACCTTTGCTGGGCCTTTTTCACAATGGAGTCAATGTGAATGTCCCACTTCAGGTCCTGAGAGATGGTGGTTCCCAGGAACCTGAATGACTCCACTGCAGTCACAGTGCTGTTCATGATGGTGAGTGGGGGGAGTGCAGAGGGGTCTCTCCTGAAGTCCACGATCATCTCCACTGTTTTGAGCGTGTTAAGCTCCAGGTTGTTGAGAGTGCACCAGACAGCCAGCTCTTTTACCTCCTGTCTGTAAGCAGACTCGTCACCGTCCTGAATGAGGCCGATGAGTGTGGTGTCATCTGCAAACTTCAGGAGCTTGACAGAGGGGTCCTTAGATGTGCAATTGTTGGTGTACAGGGAGAAGAGCAGTGGGGAGAGAACGCAGCCCTGGGGAGCTCCGGTGCTGATTGTACGGGTGCTGGATGTGTATTTTCCCAGCCTCACTAGCTGCTGCCTGTCTGTCAGGAAGCTGTTGATCCACTGACAGACGGAGGTGGGCACGGAGAGCTGATTTAGTTTGGGCAGGAGGAGGTTTGGGATGAACGTGTTGAAGGCCGAGCTGAAGTCCACAAACAGGATCCTCACATAAGTCCCCGGTCTGTCTAGGTGTTGCAGAACATAATGCAGTCCAATGTTTACTGCATCGTCAACAGACCTGTTTGCTCTGTAGGCAAACTGAAGAGGATCCAGCAAGGGCCCAGTGATGTCCTTCAGGTGGGCCAGCACCAGTTTTTCAAATGACTTCATGACTACAGACGTTAGAGCCACAGGCCTGTAGTCATTTAGTCCTGTAATTTTGGGTTTCTTAGGGATGGGGATGATGGTGGAACGTTTGAGGCATGAAGGGACTTCGCACAGCTCCAGCGATCTGTTTTAGATCTGTGTGAAGATGGGGGCCAGCTGGTCAGCACAGGATTTCAGACAGGCTGGTGTAACACAATCTGGGCCTGGTGCTTTTTTCCTTTTCTGCTTCCGGAAGACCTGGCGCACCGCATCCTCGCTGATCTGAATTGCAGGTGCCCCACCTAAGAGGGGGGATGCAGGAGGTGTGAATGGTGAGAGTGCTTGATTGGAGAGGTGTTCAGGATGGGTTGCAGGAGCTGTTAATGGTGTGAACGGCAGTTTGGAGAGGCATTCAGGGCTGGTTGCAGGAGTTGTGAAGGGTGTGAATGGTTTTGTGGGGAGGCGTTCAGGGCAGGTGATGGGTGTTCTTTCAAACCTGCAGTAAAACTCGTTCAGATCGTCTGCCAGTCGTTGATTCTCTACAGTGCTGGGGGGTGGTGTCTTGTAATTGGTGATCTTCTTTAGACTTTTCCACACTGATGCGGAGTCGTTGGAAGTGAACTGAGTCCTTATTTTTTCAGAATAATTCCTCTTTGCCACTTTGATCTCCTTTTCCAATGTGTATTTAGCCTGTTTATACAAGACATTGTCCCCCTTCACGTAAGAATCTTCTTTGGCCTGACGGAGCTGTCTGAGTTTTGCAGTGAACCACGGTTTGTCATTATTGTAAATTAGTTGAGTCTTTGTAGGAGTACACATATCCTCACAGAAACTGACAACTGCGAGGATATTTCCTACTGCAGGCTTGACGGGGAACTGAGGTGCGGGTGAGTGTATTTATAGTGCTCTTGATTGGTTCTGTGATACGTGGCAGGTGTGTCTGGTTAATAGTCAGGTGTTTGACAGCGTTGGTGATTGGTGAGGCCCGGGCTTGCCAGACCCCTGACAGTATTTGTTTATCCATTTTTAGCTCAGAATCCAAGATAAAACCAAGGCTTCCCTCTTATGTCCAAGGCACCACAGAACTATGAATCCCCAGATCCCACATCCCCAGGTCCCCACTAACATACATGTACCATTCACTTTGTGCAGCATTGGTCTGCTAACCATCTCTGTCATGATTCTGCCTTCATGTCCTGACTTTCATCTAGTCTTGAGGCAGGATCATGACAGACCCGTGTTTTGTGTACAAGCACATGGCCTTGTCTTTGGGCCATGTGCTTGTGTTGTCTCGTCCCCTTGCCCCGCCCCCTTGTTATCCTAGTTTTGTCGTGATTGCCTTACCTGTGCCACCTGTTGTGTCTTAATTAGTTCTCCTACTTATATCCCCTAGTGTGCTGTGTCTTATGTCGGTTCATTGTTTCTATATATGTTTCTACATGGTTCCTGTGATTGTTAGCTTGTGATATGTTGTATCATTGTTACCCCTAGAAGAAGTCGTTGTGTTACCCGTGAGTGTTTTGTTTGTAGTTAGTGTTTAGAGTTTGTTTATCGTGTCAACCCAGTCCTGTTAAGTTATTTAGTCCCTGCCCTAGTCGTTGTTTTCCCCCTCGTGGGTTTTGATTTCCCCTTTTATCTTTAATAAACCCTCTGTGTAGTGATTCCTGTCTGCGTATGAGTTCCTCCCTTACCCACCACATAACAGAATGAACTGACCAGCAAGGAGCTCAGCAGACAGGATGTCCACCGAGCTTCAACGACGTCAATTGGAGTTCCGCCAGAAATGCTGGTTGTCGTCCCTCACTGTCAAGAGGAGTGTCACCCTCCCAGTGTCGTCCCAGGGGGAGTGGATTCTTAACAACTATGCCCGGCTGTGTGAGAGTTTCTCCCAGGAGGAGCCGCAGAGGTCCCCAACATCTACCCAGCTGCCAGTGATCCCAGAGGGTCGTCTCCTGGCCGTTACAACACTGGGGGAACAGGCAGATCCCTCCCCGAATCCTGAGGCGCCTCCCACAGCGGGCGGCAGTGGCTCAGTGGTTCATGTAGGTTGTCTACAAACCGGAAGGTTGGTGGTTCGATCCCCGGCTCCACCTGACCAAGTGTCGAGGTGTCCTTGAGCAAGACACCTAACCCCAGCTGCTCCCGACGAGCTGGATGGCGCCTTGTATGGCAGACACTGCCGTCGGTGTGTGAATGTGTGTGTGAATGTGAGGCAAATTGTAAAGCGCTTTGGATGGCCATGTGGTCTGTTGAAAGCGCTATATAAATGCAGTCCATTTACCATTTTACCATCAGTCTCCCCAAGAAGCGAGGGAGACGGTTCTCGTGGGAGTCTGCTTCGGAGTCCTCAGCGACGGAGTCAGCCCTGCCAGAGACCGAACTCCCTCAACCTGTCTCAGACCCAGCTGTGACCTCTGCACCGCGGCCAAGGAGGAAGAGGAGGAAGAAGGGGTCTTCTGGTCCTGCGTTTCTGTCTCCTCCTGAGTTGGCCATGCCTCTCGAGCCAGCAGCGGTGAGCGCTGGTGTCCCCGAGCCAGCAGCGGTGAGTGCTGGTGCCCCCGAGCTAGCAGCGGTGAGCGCTGGCGTCCCCGAGCCAGCAGCAGTGAACGTTGATCCTGTACCTGCAATTGAGAGAACTGTGTCCAAGTCAGCAGTCGTGAGGGCTGAGGAGAGAGCCGCGGCCGACTCTGCAGCAGAAGCGTTGTTGCAGTCTGTCTTGGCTCGTAAAGAGATGCCTGTTATTATTGTTGCCAAGACTCTGTCTGATTATTTGTCACGTCTTGTTCAGATTTTAGAAGTCCCTGCCAGTCCTGTCTTGTCCCCAGACCCTGTCCCCAAAGATCCCGAGCCAGCCGCAGTGAGCGCTGATCCCGAGCCAGCCGCAGTGAGCACGGTTTCTGAGCCAGTTTTGTCTCCACTGATGTTGTCCCGTGTCCAGTAGATGTTGTCCCGTGTCCTGTGATTTCTCCTGTCAGGTCCTCTGTTGTCAGTAGTCCAGAGACCACTCCCCACCCTACACCACCCAGACCTTCCCGGACCCCTCGTCGTCAGCCTTTGTCCCGTCCTCCTAAGACTCCTGCCCCACCCACCTACCCTGTACTCCCCCCCCCCCCATAAACTTTATTGTCCCGCCTCCTCCCCTTCCTTTTTTTTTATTTGTCACCCTAACCCTGCCGTAGTGTATTCATGTTTGCCTTTGTTGTTATTTGTCATGTCTTGTTGGCTTTTGTCTTTGTCTCAGTCAGTCATGCCCCGTGTTTGATGTTCCCTTGAGGAGCGTCTGGAAGCCGCTCCTTAAGGGAGGGGTTCTGTCATGATTCTGCCTTCATGTCCTGACTTTCCTCTAGTCTTGAAGCAGGATCATGACAGACCCGTGTTTTGTGCTTGTACATGGCCTTGTTTTTGGGCCATGTGCTTGAGTTGTCTCATCCCCTTGCCCCGCACCCTTGTTATCCTAGTTTTGTTGTGATTGCCTTACCTGTGCCACCTGTTGTGTCTTAATTAGTTCTCCTACTTATATCCCCTAGTGTGCTCTGTCTTTTGTCGGTTCATTGTTTCTACATATGCTTCTACATGGTTCCTGTGATTTGTTAGCTTGTGAGATTTTGTATCATTGTTACCCATAGAAGAAGTCGTTGTGTTACCCATGAGTGTTTTGTTTGTAGTTAGTGTTTAGAGTTTGTTTACCGTGTCAACCCAGTCCTGTTAAGTTATTTAGTCCCTGCCCTAGTCGTTGTTTTCCCCCTCGTGGGTTTTGTTTTCCCCTTTTGTCTTTAATAAACCCTCTGTGTAGTGATTCCTGTCTGCTTATGAGTTCCTCCCTTACCCACCACATAACAATCTCATTCAGCATGGAACTGATGTCATCCTACCACCTCATCAATCAGTTTAAATAAAATAACTGCTCTTGATACGTTCTTCCAGAACACTGAACAACCACGAGGAGAGGGGGGAGTTAAAAAATCTACTGTTGGGTAAGTACATTTTGTATTATTTGATTAACGTGCTTAAGTTTTGCTTTGTTTGACACGAAGGAACAGAGAGAAATGATTAGATTAGATTAGATTAGATTCAACTTTATTGTCACTGCACATGTAGGTACAAGGCAACGAAATGCAGTTAGCATCTAACCAGAAGTGCAATAAGCAGTAAGTACAGAATAAAGGTCTAAATGATGCCCACATTGTCAACTGAAATTTACAGAGTATGGCTAAAATTAGCTAACGTTGGTTAGTATAAGGTATGTTTAATGATACAGTCAAAGTTATTCATGTAGCCTTGCTCCTTGTATATTGATGTAATTTTTATTGTTATGCATTATCTTTACAGGGGACATCACCTGTCTTTATCAGAAAGGTCCTGTTCACTTTCTCACGGTTACACACCTAGTTAAGGGTCTTTCTCACGGTTACACATCTAGTTAAGGGTCTTTCTCTCAGTTACACTCATAGTTATGGGTCCTTCTCAAAGGCACCACAGTGATATTGAAGAGGGAGGGGACAAATGCTGTTTCCCCCCCAACTGACCTAATACCCATTTAAAGCAGAACATCTTTATAAAATTAAATACAATTTAATGCATGTTGATTACATTTTTGTAATGTTTCATTTATGATTCATCAACCCATGACCATGCTTCGGTTTTTGATGCCTTTGGAGTGAGAATGGGTTGGATTCATTCATCTTGTTACATGTTACATGAAAATTGTCATTTTCTCACCCTCATGTTTCAAACCTGTATACCTTCCTATTCTCTGATAAACACATAGATATTTGTAAGAATGTACAAATATTTAGCCAAGCAGATCTCACAATCCATTAACTATCATAATTATTTTCCAACGATCGTAGTTAATGGGTTGTAAGATCTGCTTGTTTACAAACATTTTTCCAAATATCTTTGTGTTTATTAGACAACTGTGTAAGTCAATGACAAGATGTCACGCTGTCAGTCTCTGTTTTCCTGGGTGTTCCCTAGTGAGCTCACTTCTCCTTAGGCACTTCACCATAGGCACTATAATTCCTCTAGTCTGGTCCTGTCTTCACAGTAATTGCACTCCAGTTAATCGCACAGGTGCCGGATTTCTATTGTCATAGTCTCCTTATAAATAGCTGTCCTTCCCTGTTGTTTGTATGGAGTCCTTACCCTTTGTGTGATATGTTCTCGGCTCCCGAGACTTACCCCTGCCTTCTCGTTCCTCCGAGTTTTAAATTCCGTTTCATCCGGAAAAAATGGCTCCTGCAAGGTGATTATGCCACATGTTCAAATATTAATAATATTCTATATATCTAAATCTATCTTTAAATATGATTAAAGTATTTAAAAATAAATGCAATTAAATAATATTTTATTATTATATAATAAAACATTAATAATAAAAAATACTGCAAAAATATGCATTCTCGACAATAATATTAGTTCAAGATTGAGTATTTCATCACTTTTTATTCTGTGATAACCGTCATTAAATATTTTTTCTGATGAAAATGATAGGCCTGTAAACTTATTTCAGAAATCCAAAATTAATAAAACGATTACATTGAAAAACTAATTTTTAACTAGATTTTTATCATCTTGAATATTCTTATTCGTCATTGTCCCAGTAAAGCAAATGTGAAAACAATATCGTCAGAACATAGAACAGTTTTGAAACATGAGGGTGAGTAAATGACAGAATCTTTAATTTTGGGTGAACTATCCCTTTATATAATAATTCAGTATTTTGTAATTGGTATTTTAGTTTGGTTAACAGATGCTAAACTGTTCTAAAACAATAAAATGTACTAAATCAGATCATGCTTCTTTTTTGCATATGTCCACAAATGTGTTCTTGTTTGTGATGTACACATGATTAAGACGTTTTATTGACTGGACCGATTTTGAACTTTTCTCAAGATGTGTTAAACCTCAGAACACAATTGATTGCCTTTCACAATTTTACACAATGGGTGTGTGATCATTTTATATGCAAGCTTATACACACTCACACACACAAACACTAAAACTATGAATCAGCGCATTTAAACATCCAGAAGACAACAAATGTAGACGTCCAAGGACGTGCAGAAAAGACATGCAATTCACGGCCAGATGACGTCAAAGACATCAGTTCAACTTTCATTTTGGAACTATCTTTCAACCATGACGGGACTTTTCGGAGGGACGTCTTGTCAACGGTCAATAATCGCCCATATGTTTGCTACTGATAAGCGCTTGTTTTTCCCCTCGGCCACATTTCTCACTTGATTGTGAAACTTGAAGGCAGAAATGGCACAACATCTGCGTGAGTATCAAATTATAACAAATTAATGTTTTGTTTAAAGACCCTGTTTTATTAAAGTGTTGCTAGTATAGATGATGGTTTCCATTAGTTAATTTTAACATTTAACATTACAAAGCAAGCAGGGGTGGTAAAAGTACTCAAAAGTTATACTCAAGTAAAAGTAGATGTATCTAAATAAAAAATGACTCCAGTAAAAGTAGAAAGTCCTCCATTCAAACATCACTTGAGTAAAAGTACAAAAGTATCCGATTTAAAATATACTTAAAGGGGGGGGGGGGGGTGAAATGCTATTTCATGCATACTGAGTTTTTTACACTGTTAAAGAGTTGGATTCCCATGCTAAACATGGACAAAGTTTAAAAAATTAAGTTGTACGTTTGAAGGAGTATTTTTGTTCCAAAAAAACCTCTTCCTGTTTGTCACAAGTTTCGGAAAGTTTTTCTCGAGTATGGCTCTGTGTGACGTTAGATGGAGCGGAATTTCCTTATATGGGTCTGTAGGGCACTTCTCCCGGAAGAGCGCGCGCTCCCGTATAGCAGAGCACTGAGAGCACAACAGACTTCACTGATCAGAGCCAGAGCGTCGCGAAAAGTCACAAAAGAAGTGTGTTTTTGGTTGCCAGGGCAAGACAACCCTGCACAGATTACCAAAAGAGAAACAGCATTAAGGGACCAGTGGATGGAGTTTATATTTACAGAGCATCAACGGAGTTGTGCAAGTGTTTTTGTTTTTTCCCTGCATTTCGGATTGCACATCGTTTATTTCTTAAGGATAATGCAGTCCCAACGAAAAAAAGTCACGATCATGTGTTGGAACCGCATGCGGTGAGTAAAACTGCTTCAAATATCTCTGTTGTTAACTTAGCTATCAGCGCGTAAGCACATCAAGTAAACAACATGTGATGTTGTCATTAAACTGCACTTTCCACATGTACAGCTTAAAAAATAAAAAAAAAATAAAAAAGACGACATAAAGTGGAACTTAGTCATTTTCCAAAACCGCTAAGCAAATATATACAGTTTCAGTACATACCACATAGCATACTGCCTTTGCTGATGCTGCTCTTGTTAAATTTCAGCCTCTGGATCTGTGTCACAGCTCAACACAAATGCCTACTGGCGCTCGTGATTCTTTAGCTCCGCCCACACGTCACGCCTCTAGGCGCTCGTGTTTTTCCGGGAAAAATCGGTACAGACTATCTTTCTCTTATAAACATAATAAAAATAAAGACTTTTTGGAGTTATGAAGGATGCAGTACTACTCTATAGGTACTCAAGGTTAACAGGATATTGAGTGAAAACGAGCATTTCACCCCCCCTTTAAGTTACGGAAGTAAAAAGTAAATATTCAAATGAACTGTAAATATCAATAATTAAGAAGATCAGTTGTTTTGGGAGTGATATGCAATGTTTTAATTGAACAAATGATGAGATTAGATACTTAAGAATTTGTTAGATTTTCAATCAGAAGAGACAATGAAGAACCTTATCGCAGTATAGGGATTGAACTTTCAATAGACATGTTCCATAACATCATAGCTGCATCAAACAGAAGATGTGCAAGATACAAGGTAAGACTGTTTCAGAATATCAATGAGGAAGAACCACCTCTTTAAAAAGTTCGTTCTCCCCAAAATTAAAATTTTGTCGTACGCATTTTAGGGGCTAAATATCACGTTATTGGTATTGTCGCTTCGACCTGCGGACATGAAAAACAACCACAGACTTGGCAACACTGGTTGGCATATACTACACAGAGCCGTAATTCACTGACAATCTACACAAAATAGATTTTTTTTCTCGATTTTGATTTTGTGTTAGTTGTCGGTGGACTACGGCTCTGTGTAGTAACTGCCGCTCCACCTGAACCAGTGTTGCCAAGTCTGCGGTTGGTTTTCATGTCTACTGATCGAAGAAAACCCAATCCCAATAACTTGATATTTAGCACCTAAAATGTGAATTTTACCAAGGCAACCCTTCCAATAAACGTATATTTTAACCCCGGGAAGCAATTTTTATCGGGGAACCTCCTGGAAACGCGTTTGGGCTAGTTTTGGACTAGTTTTAATAAGCAACTGGTCAGGATTTGTTGTGAAAACCTGGCAACCCTGATCTGAACGCATATGCTGGAAATATATACTACTAATTACAGGAGCGTTACTGATGAGATGAGCATGAAAATCGCATTCGACTGAAATTTCATTCACCCGTGGCAGGCAAAGAAGACATTTCAGCCAAACGGAATCTGAATTCAAACAGATCCTTGAGATATGGCCATGGGTGATCCCTGTCGGGAATCTCAGGATCATTGCGTTCAGCAAGAGCTGCACTATCACCTATTTTAGCGGTCATCTTCCACCTCGAACTAACTGCTGCGTGAGCGTATGTTGGCAAAGAACTCGCAAAGTCGCGCGTTCTTTTTTTTCAAAAGAAAACCAAATTTTTCATTGGTTTGTAAAATCAGTGTAATAAATACTTGAAGCGGGCATGGGGAAATGTATCGGAGTAAAAAGTAAACTTTGTCTTTAATAAAGTAGTGGAGTAAAAGTGAAAGTAGATGCAAATAAAACATACTCAAGTAAAGTACAGATCCCCGAAAAAAATACTTAAGTAAAGTAGCAAAGTATTTTTACTTCGTTACTTACCTCCACTGAAAGCAAGTCGTGCTGTTTAAAGAGGCACACAGATGGGAAATCTTTACCTGTATTACAGTGTATGATGTAACTGTCCATCAGTATAAACAATGTGCAAATAATTAAACCAAAAAGAACACGATTTATAAAGTTATTGGCTTCTAAAGTAAGGAGTCGACTCTGAATAACTGAAACGAGTCGTTATAGATTTCAAATATTTTGCCCATCTCTATGTACGTCACTAGGAACAATGCATAATAATATCCGCCTACCGTCTTGAGAGAAACTGACCTCTGACCTGCCCCACCCCACACACACACAGACGCTCTGGTTGGTGTGAGAGCATCATGTCGAGGAGACTGTGTGTTTTTAATTGTAAAGGCAAGTTTGTTTTATTTTCACTGCCAAAGAATGAAGATCAGAAGAACCAATGGCTAAAATTCATTTTCACCACAATACCAGAGCAGTACAACAAATCCTTGTTGTGTTCACAACATTTCACTGATGACTGCTTTTCTAATCTCGGTGAGTACAGCGGGATTTTCAAAGCGTTTGGCCATAACGAAAAAAATTATGCAAGAACTTACAGTATTGTTCAAAATAATAGCAGTACAATGTGACTAACCAGAATAATCAAGGTTTTTCGTATATTTTTTTATTGCTACGTGGCAAACAAGTTACCAGTAGGTTCAGTAGATTGTCAGAAAACAAATGAGACCCAGCATTCATGATATGCACGCTCTTAAGGCTGTGCAATTGGGCAATGAGTTGAATTAGTTGAAAGGGAAGTGTTCAAAAAAATAGCAGTGTGGCATTCAATCACTGAGGTCATCAATTTTGTGAAGAAACAGGTGTGAATCAGGTGGCCCCTATTTAAGGATGAAGCCAACACTTGTTGAACATGCATTTGAAAGCTGAGGAAAATGGGTCGTTCAAGACATTGTTCAGAAGAACAGCGTACTTTGATTAAAAAGTTGATTAGAGAGGGGAAAACCTATAAAGAGGTGCAAAAAATGATAGGCTGTTCAGCTAAAATGATCTCCAATGCCTTAAAATGGAGAGCAAAACCAGAGAGACGTGGAAGAAAACGGAAGACAACCATCAAAATGGATAGAAGAATAACCAGAATGGCAAAGGCTCAGCCAATGATCACCTCCAGGATGATCAAAGACAGTCTGGAGTTACCTGTAAGTACTGTGACAGTTAGAAGACGTCTGTGTGAAGCTAATCTATTTTCAAGAATCCCCCGCAAAGTCCCTCTGTTAAAAAAAAGGCATGTGCAGAAGAGGTTACAATTTGCCAAAGAACACATCAACTGGCCTAAAGAGAAATGGAGGAACATTTTGTGGACTGATGAGAGTAAAATTGTTCTTTTTGGGTCCAAGGGCCACAGGCAGTTTGTGAGACGACCCCCAAACTCTGAATTCAAGCCACAGTACACAGTGAAGACAGTGAAGCATGGAGGTGCAAGCATCATGATATGGGCATGTTTCTCCTACTATGGTGTTGGGCCTATTTATCACATGCCAGGGATCATGGATCAGTTTGCATATGTTAAAATACTTGAAGAGGTCATGTTGCCCTATGCTGAAGAGGACATGCCCTTGAAATGGTTGTTTCAACAAGACAATGACCCAAAACACACTAGTAAACGGGCAAAGTCTTGGTTCCAAACCAACAAAATTAATGTTATGGAGTGGCCAGCCCAATCTCCAGACCTTAATCCAATTGAGAACTTGTGGGGTGATATCAAAAATGCTGTTTCTGAAGCAAAACCAAGAAATGTGAATGAATTGTGGAATGTTGTTAAAGAATCATGGAGTGGAATAACAGCTGAGAGGTGCCACAAGTTGGTTGACTCCATGCCACACAGATGTCAAGCAGTTTTAAAAAACTGTGGTCATACAACTAAATATTAGTTTAGTGATTCACAGGATTGCTAAATCCCAGAAAAAAAAATGTTTGTACAAAAATAGTTTTGAGTTTGTACAGTCAAAGGTAGACACTGCTATTTTTTTGAACACACCCCTTTCAACTAATTGCCCAATTGCACAGCCTTAAGAGCGTGCATATCATGAATGCTGGGTCTTGTTTGTTTTCTGACAATCTACTGAACCTACTGGTAACTTGTTTGCCACGTAGCAATAAAAAATATACTAAAAACCTTGATTATTCTGGTTAGTCACATTGTACTGCTATTATTTTGAACAATACTGTATATATGTGCGAACGTGAAATTGGTATCACATGTAATTGGCATGTTATGGAATTTAACTATGGCAATATATTAACATGATATACAGAGCCGGACAGTAATGGAGTACATTTACTTGAGTACAGTACTTAAGTACAGTTTTGAGGGATCTGTAATTTACTCAAGTATCATTTTTGGGGAGTACTCATGACTTTACTCACGTACATTTGAGAGGTAAATATTGTAGTCTTTACTCCGCTACATTTCTATCCATAACCATAAGTACCTGTTACTTCTTCGGCCCCATCCACACGGAAGACGGACCCCCGATCTTTTTTCCTCTCGTCTCAAGAAATATCCGCATCCACACGAAACCGATTTAGTATACATGCCAGACCAGCATGTGGCACTGTAATTCTGCCACAGAGATACACTTAAAAGGTAGAAGAAGACATGGATTTGATGATAAACCTTGCGCGTGGTACATAAACGAACATGGAACAATACATTTATTAATCCGTGTTAATATTAGTTAATAAAAAATACAATCGTTCAGTGTTTGTTCATGTTTTTGTTGCTGTTACGTGATGTAGTGGTGTTTGACTAGGGGGGAGACGTGGGCTGATGGTGTTATATTTTCAGAAAATGTATGGATTCGCCGTCCAGACGAAACGCAAAGGTGGCGTTTTCAAATATATCCACTCCGGTTTCAAAACATCGGTTTCACTCTTCCAAAACGCCAGATCCGTGTGGACGAAAATTCCTATCCTCTAAAAAATGTGTGTGTCAAAAAAAGAAAGGAAAAAATAAAAATCTCGGACACCCTATCAAACGTCATTTGATAGTGCAGGAAGGAAGAGGAAGAGGAGGCGGAGGATGATGAGACGCGTCATGACAGACCTTCAAAGAATAATAAAGATACTTTTTTTTCTGTTCAGTTTTTGTCTTATTTTTGTTCTTGTACTATTTTATTGTTTTTGAGTAAATAAATAATGTACATTTCTATATTTTGGACTTTTATTTATGTTGCCTAGCAGCTATGGATTTGAATTTTACTATTATAGGTGAACATATAGGTACATATATACGTGCATATATGTACCTATATAGGTAAATATGTAAATATGTGTAAATATATGTGTGCATATGTATATATATATATATATATATATATATATATATACATATATATACATATATATATATGTTCATATATGTGTACATATATATGTGTGCATATATGTACATATATGTACATATAATATAGGATACCGGTCAATTTTATATATGTCACATATATTAAAATCCTATATCAAAACCTATATTGAAACATATATGTTTATATCGTTTTTTTTTCCATGTGGGTATGCTGTCTCACAGTATTTACTTCTTAATTTTAGGTCACACATCAGTAATGGAATCAAATGCACATTTAAACCTGATTTTACTGGGGACCGCACAATCTGGAAAGAGTGCGTCAGGAAACACAATACTGGGACGAAAAGCTTTTGTGACAAATGAAAGCCCTTCTTCAGTCACACGAGATGTTGCTGTTGTATCCGGGAACATCTTTGGGATTCCTGTCACTGTTCATGACACACCAAGATTATGTGAGAGTCAGATCAATGAGAATCAGATGCCACTCCAATATAAGAGTATTTTCCAGAGTTGTGAATCTGGTCCCTGTGTGTTTCTGCTGGTCATCAAAGCCGACAGATTCACTGCAGAAGAGAGAAGAACTGTGGAGAAGATTGAGACATTTTTGGGACCAAACCACTTGAATAAAACCTGGATTCTCTTCACCAGAGGAGACGAACTAGATAGAGGAAACATGACAATAAAAGAATCTCTTGAGAGAAATGAAGCACTGAAGACACTTGAGAAGTATGATCAGAGATACCATGTGTTCAACAACATGAAGAAGAGAGGACCAAGTGACCAGGCCAGACTGCTCCTTGCTAAAATTATCCAAACAACATGTCTGGTAAATGGTGGGTGATATTAAAAATCAAATATTAATTTAATATTTAATGCATATATATATATATATATAATGACATTTTGAGTGTTAATAGCTAAATTCCCCAACACATCTACTTATGCAATGTTGATGATCACATTTTAAATAAGTAAAAATTACATTGCAAAAAAGGCCAAATTATTCGAAACAGAAATGAATAAATAATTCCTCAGACTATGCAGTCTGTTACTTTACCTCACCTTCCCATTCGAGTCATTTGTTCTTTTGTGATGTCACATCAATGGTGCTCTGAAAGCTGTGTGGACGGGGCTGTGCACAAGACAGCTGAAGATTTTTTGAATAAAGTCCGACAAGAATCTGTCCCTCCATTGACAGCCTAAGCAACTTTCACTTCAATGACCCAGAGGTAGTAAAAACATCATGAATGTAGTCCATGTTACTCCAGTGGTTCAACTGTAATTTTCCTTAATTCTTGTGAATGCGCATTGGATATTGAAGCGGAAGTTTAGAAAATTTTGAATATAGTCCATAATAAGAGATTTTTTTTTTTGTTTGTTTTCTTTTGGGCACACAAAAAGCATTCCTGTCGCTTCAGAAAATGACAATTAAACCATGCAGTGGAGTAACATGGACTACTTCCATGATGTTTAACTACCTTTCCGGGCAATCAAGTTAATTTACTTCTAATATACATGTTTTCAATAAATTGTTGACATTTTAGATTGAATGAACTAGCAAATTCACTATTCATACCAAGTCAACCAAGTCAATTTAATTCGACTTTTTATCAAAACGGGGAAAAAAACTAATTTTAGCTAACATTGAGCTGATTCTCTTATATATCTCAGTGCTAGTTTTTGTATACAACCAACTTACACCCAGTAGTGAACTCATAAGCATCTAAATGACTGCTTACCTTTTTTTTTGTGTTTAATACAGCATCAGAAGGAGGGATGCTGCCCAGACGGATCACAACAGTCACAACATTCACTCGCGATCTTGATGTCATTAACCGTTCATCTAGAAGGATTGTTCTTCTGGGTAAAACTGGTTTTGGCAAGAGTGCATCTGGAAACACAATACTGGGACAGAAAGTGTTTAAATCTAAGCTTAGCTCAAATTCAATAACCCCTAAATGTTCAGTGAAACAGGCCACTGTTTCAGACAGATCTGTGTCTGTAGTTGATACTCCTGGATTGTTTGACACACGAGATGAGGAGAACACAGATGAGCAGGTAAAGAAAGAGATAGCGAGAAGTGTTTATTTGTCCAGTCCTGGACCGCATGCTTTTCTCATTGTGTTCAGAGTAATTGACAGATTCACTGAACATGAGCAGCAGATTCCTCAGATGATTGAGATGATGTTTGGTCAGGAGGTGTTAAAATACTCCATCATTCTCTTCACTCATGGAGATCAGCTGGTAGGAGAAACCATTGAGGAGCTCATTAAGGAGAACAGTCAATTAAGACATCTAGTTCAAGAGTGTGGAGGCAGATATCATGTCTTCAACAACAGAGATCAGAATAACAGAGAGCAGGTGACAGATCTGCTGAAGAAGATTGACACAATGATAGAGCAGAACGGAGGAGGATACTACAGTAATCAGATGTATGAAGATGCTCAGAGATACAGACAGAGAGAGGAAGAATGGAGAAAACAACAAATAGACATTGAAAGAGTAAGAATCCAAATGCAGAAAATGAATACAGAGTATGAAGCTCAGAAAAAAGAAGTGGAAAGACTTAAAGCAGAGAGACAGAGAGAGGAAGATTTGATAAAACAACAGGAGAATGCTGTTGGAAAGGGAAAAGGCCAAATGTTACACAGAGCACAAAGTAACCCTGAATTTGAAGAATTTTATAGGCAGTATGAGCGTAGGTTCAGTTTTTCAGCTTTTATATCTGGTATGAAACATACTGGTGCAGTTGTTGGTGGTGTTCTTGGTGCAGCTCTTGGAGCTATTGGTGGACCTGCTGGTGCAGTTGTTGGTGCAATTGCTGGTGGAGCTGCTGGTGCAGCTGTTGGTGGAGCTGTTGGTACAATGTACAGTGTTTTTAATGAGTAACGTGGAACAAATTCTCATGGCCACTAGTGGAGGAATCCTAAAATCACATTTTGACAAAAACCATCTACTCTTCAATTGGGAAAAGGGTCCAGAAGAATAAGTAAAAGCATATTTTTTAATGAAGGAATCTTTAGGGATGTAAGCCACCCATAAAATTAAATAGCCAGACGTTCCCCCCAGTATTTGATATTTGTGATGCTGCACATTATGCAGTGCTCACTTTATAAGATTACAAAAGTTGTAAACGTTAAATTTTTAGGCTCGTCTTCTGCAGTGCTCTAACAACATGCTCATTAATGTCCAAATGAGTGAGATGGCCAATCAAATCAAAGAAGGCAGGCCTTTACACAATAGATGAGCATGAATTCCAACATGATACTTAGTTTTAATGGTGGAAGAGTGTGTTGTAAGGTGTAAGTAGCTAAACATTTGGCTGTTTTAAAAAATAAATGCTTAACGACTGACAGTAAAGCCCAAAGTATACTTCATTTTTCTATGTGTACATTAGCATATGCGAACAGCCGAACACATAGCCTATCAAAGCAGAGACAGACTTAGAATTGAGGAAAGTGGCCACTTACCCAGGGGAATCACGGAATACTGAAGCTCAGGGACGTGCAGAGAGTTCCTCAGGGACAGGGGTTCAAATGTAAAATAGAGGCAGGGTAAATAATAATAAAAATTATATTAAAAAAATTAATAAATAAATAAAATTATAGGTCAAAAGTTTGGATACTTTATTAATTTACATTACCAATTGTTTTGCAAGAAGTCACATATGGTCATCAAGCCTGCATTTATTTGATCAAAATTTTAATATGCAATGCTGATTTATCAATACTGGAAACCTGTGATGCTTTTTTTTTTTTTTTTTTTTTTTACAGGATTCTCTGATTAATAAAAAGTGAAAAAAGAAGAAGAAAAAATAACAACATTTATTTAAAATATATGTTTTGTTACAAACTACCATTCAAAAGCTTGAGGTCAGTATTTTTTTTAATAACGTGTTTTTATTCAGCAAGGATTTGTTAAATTGATAGAAACAGTGATAGTAAAGCTTGATATTGTTAGAAAGCATCTCTGTTTTGAATAAATGCTTTTTATTTTTATTTTTTTTTATTCATCAATGAACCCCAGAAAAGAAGATTATTAAGCAGTTTCCAACACTGATAATAAATCAGCATATTATAATGATTTCTGAAGGATCATGTGACACTGAAGACTGGAGGAATGATTTCATCTATAAATAAAAGATGTTTTAAATTATTTTAAAAATAGAAAAGCATTATTTTATATTGTAATAATATTTTTAAATGTTACAGTTTTTTTGTATTTTTTATTAAATAGATTCATTCGTGATGATTATAAGATTATATGATTATAAGTGTTCCTGTAGCTCAACTGGTAGAGCACTGTGCTAGCAAGCTATCAAGCGCAAGGTTGGGGGTTTGATTCCCCGGGAACACATGATATGTAAAAATTGATAGCCTGAATGCACTGTAAGTCGCTTTGGATAAAGCGTCTGCTAAATGCATAAATTTAATTTTAATTTAATTTAAGATACTTGTATAATGCTGCATAATTATAGGGCTTACTTGGGCTTCATTTACTATGATAATTTCATGAAATGCTGATTGGTGTTGGCTAGGGATTTTGTACACATCATAATATTAATTATAATTAATTAGGGCCGGGACTTTAACGCGTTAATTGAGATTAATTAATTACACAAAAAATAACGCGTTAACTAAGATTAATTAATTACAGAAAAAAAATTCCCGCATTTTTAATAACTTATTTTTGCACCGCGGAACGTTTCTCACTGGATGAGTTTCGGCGGACCGATCATACTGGAGCACCAACTCGCGTTCGCATATCACCACAGCAGCACATCGAGCCTCAAGTATCACCTCAACGCAAAACATATAGCAGCTAGCGTGGACTTTACACTTTATGTTGAACTATGTATTATTTTGTTGGTGCAACAGTTTATGTTGAACTCGTTATTGTTTTGGCCAAGGTTATTGAGAGTTGGACTTAGTATGTTATGGCCTCTGAAGCAGCAGAGAGATGTTTTCTAATAGTCAGTGTTTCCAATGTTCTGAATGTAATTGACAGTATTGTGTTTTACTTAAAAACACTTTACAGAAGGTTCCAGCACCTATAAGCTTCCTGAATTTCTGAAATGTACTATTTCTAAATTGTTTCTAAATATGCTATTGCTACACTTCATGGCAAAAATTGCACTGGTCTGCTAGACTTGGTTGAACAAAAAAAAACAATATTTTGTTGCTTAAGCTTATGTATTCAGTCATTATTTAATGGTATACTATAAATCCATGTGAAAAAAAAAATACTTCTCACTGTTCTCAGGTCAAATATTTATCTGCGATTAAAATGCGATTAATTTCGATTAATTAATTACAAAGCCTCTAATTAATTAGATAAAAAAAATTTAATCGAGTCCCGGCCCTATAATTAATACATTTATGCATTTAGCAGACGCTTTATCCAAAGCGACCTACAGTGCATTCAGGCTAACCATTTTTACCTATCATGTGTTCCCGGAGAATCAAACCCCCAACCTTGCACTTGATAATGCAAATACTCTGAGCTACAGGAACTAAATTGAGTTACAGGAACACTGAATAAAATAAATAGGAATAATTAATATGCATTTTGTTTTATTGAACACATTATCATTGCTATTTGTCTGAGAGGGGCACTTTTGAATCATTTTGAAAAAGGGCAGGGGCTTGTGCCCCCAAAGCCCCCTACATTAACTAATTTCTCTATCTAATGCTGTCACCTCACGTGACCAAAAAAAAACAAAAACATATGACTCAAACCCGAAGACTCGAGAGATTAACTTATCAATACTTTCTGGTTTAGACTGCATTTGTTAAGCTTATGGGGCTGTCACGCGATGAACGAGTGACTCGAAAAACCCGAAGACTCAAAACATGTGAACTTATTCAGTGCAGAACCTATAAGTTGTATACCCTGATGTATGCCTTCAGAACACTTGTAATACGGAATGAGTAGCATAAGATCATTTTGAAAAAAAGATTTGAATCCTTTTCATAAAGATCAGTTCAATTCATTAAATGCCCAAGTTGAAGCATTTTTTTTATATTGTCTTATCTTGTGATCCGAAAAAAATATGCCTTGTACATGGCTTTAGAAGTTAAGAGGTAAATAAACTATATAATATATGAGAGAGAGAGAGAGAGAGAGAGAGAGAGAGAGAGAGAGATAAGGGTTAGTTGTAAAAGAGCACATAGTTATTGTGTTGGGGCTCCATACCTGAAATTTACTTAGGGCCCCCAAATCACTAAGTCAACCCCTGTTTCAAATTATAATTCATTTAATAGTGTACATGAACGCTGGCAGTCAACACACTCTAGAAACCTTCCTCTTAGTTCAGAGTATGTGATATATTTCTCCAGAAGTTATGACCAATAAAATGTATTTTTACTCCTTTAAATTAAAATTGCAGCAATATCTAAAAACTCTCATGTCTGATTAGTTCTCTTCTGTATCAGCAGCCAATGAGTTTGTTGGTCAACACTCAAATACTTGGCTAGTGCTTGCCGTAGCAGTTGCAGCGTACATTTGAAACCCTCCACCTTCCCCAGCTCCACCTGTATAGATCTGCTATGGAGTGATTCATGTATGTTTTATGGAGGTTATTTATATATGTTAAATCTGCAGCAGCAGTGTTTCCTACATGCTCACAGCAGTATGTTGTGGATGCATTGAGCAGCAGTAGAGTATCAGATCTATTCTGCCAAGACCACATACATTAACATTGTCATGTTCATTAATTACCATGCCAATCTTTTTCAGTCATTTCTAAAACATATCAAATGTTGAATTTCATTATGCTTATAAGATTTAAAGCGTGTTTAGCCATTTTTGCTTTTTGTTGAAATTAAATTTTTGTTGTTGTTGTTGATTTCACATATCTCATTTTTAATTTGTTAATTTCTTCTGCTGCATCTGTTAGACCATTTAACCTGTCATTAGTTAATTTGATTTATAAATCTAGTTTGAGTGTTTTGTATGATTTTCTCTGACTGAATTATGTATCTTGTGATGCTTTTAACCAGCTTTTTGCACTGCCAAATGAAATAAATATGTATGAATGCATACTGCATATTTCCTCTGAAGTAAATGTCTCTTAATTTAATAATATTGAAACATTTACATTGGAAAACATTATGACAATTGAATGTGGTTTCATTAAAACTGGTTTAATGGGTTGATGTTGACTCATTCTTCATAACTTTCCCTGGCACTTTGATAAGATCATTTAACCTATTTAACAGTGTGAGAAAGATTTCAATACAGAATGAAAACACTGATTCAATAAAAGACTTATAAAAGAATGTCAACACTTTGGTGCATATATTGAATGTTCACACCTTCCTTCCCTTAAAGCTTATTTTGTCATTGATTATAATTCCAAGATATTTATGATTGTCAACCGTGCAAACTACGCAACCACGTTATTTAGGGCATTAATACTTTATTTTTAAACCATAAATGTAGTTTGTCAAATGTAAAGGTCAATAAAAAAATGCATCAATAATAAAATCCACAGCAGTAGAAAATAGCTCTCCTCAAAATGGCAAGGGGTTTTGGGCCTGCTCTTATGCACCCGCTACCACCTGTAACAGAAGAAAACAGAAGACCCACAGCATACACCACAAACAGTTACCTTTAAATCACCATTTCAGTGTCAACCTTCAAGGTAATACACACCTCACAGCAGTGCCACACAAGGATTAAGGCTGCACGTCAAGAACCTGGGTTAAGTGGCTGAACGTAGAGCTCAACTTCAGAAACATGCCGCTCTTACTATGTCACTGCAACAACTATTTATACATTATTGGTCACATTACTTACCATTGGCATCTCAAATTCATTACTGGCCAATCTCCTCCAACACTATATTTGTATATGTAATGTAATGTCAAATGTATTTGTAATGTTTATTGTGTCTATGTATGTGAAACATTTGAATGACTTATAAAGGTAAAGGGTTTTTATTGAAGTATGCTACAAAGTAATTTTGACCATAATAATGTATACCAAATATAACTCAATAACAAATATAGTATAGAAAAATACTAGACACACAGGTCACACTCAAACAACTTCCCTGTGCAAAGGATAATGGGGGCTGAAGTGTCCTAAAGTATCTTCCTGTTTTTCCTGTGAGTGGCACCACATACAGAAAGGCATGAGGCCCTGGACTGCAGAGGACAAGACTATTCGCCAGCTCTTTGGCTAAATCTTCAGTTGTAGCCTACCCTTCGAGATCGTTCATTTTGAAGGGCCCTTTAAAGTGACCAGTTTTGAACACTTATGTTTGGAACAACTCTTCAATATTTCAGCCATGATAGTGTTCACTCGGAAGTGCCCTTCGGAGGGCGATACTGAGCTACACAGAAGTCTGACGATTGTGTTTTGCTGGTTGCTGTCTGTTGGCCTGTCATCAAATCATAGTTGTTGTTTTTTTCATGGAGGTAATCGGGATTAGTTAGGTTTAGACAGATGGATATTAAAACTGAATAAGGCTAAGAAAATTCTTGAACAACAACTAGAGGAATGAGTAAATAATCCTAAACCAATGATAAAATAAACACACATGCACATTCAATTCTATTCTATTCCATCACTACTATTTTCCAGCTAGTTATTATAGACTGTAGTGTGCCTCACTTGGTTAAAGTCTATCCTAAATACATAAAGAAATCTATTATTTGATGGTCACATTATTTATTTATTTATTTTATTTTTGTAAGCTATCATTTGAACTTAAAATAATTAATAATAAAAAAAAGTAAAGGAGAATAAATTATCTTGCATTATCAACAAAATGAAAGAATCATATCAAGGGTGATATCAAGGGAAAGTAAGGTGAAGACGCAGCAAAAAATTACACTAAACACACCCACACACACACACACACACACACACACACACATAAAAAAAATCACTACACTAAAAAGAAAGAAACACTATATTATTGTAAGAAATGTTGGAACTACAGTGATGATAATATTACAAGGCTGGCCCCCAGTGGTTGCATAGGGAAGTTCAGAGAATTTCAAGCAGAATCAGTAGCCTACAGTTGTTTACTATTGTACTGCATGAGAACTTAAATTATAATAAGGAAATTAATTATAAAAAAATGTGTGAAATTAACCGATAAATCATCTGTGTTAACAAAAATGTTGTACTTTCAAGTTTCATGCTACTTTTCAATGGCTGTCATGGGAGATGGTGAGTCTAAATAAGTGAATTGTTTTAGCAGACACTGAGTGAAAGCTTGAGTCCTGACAGTGTTTTTAAGGGTGAACACCTCCTTCTGTTCAAATGTTTAAAGAAAGAAAGAAAACAGACAAATTAATGTTTAGATTCTAGAATCTGAATTTCTCTCAGATCTCATAAAAACCACAAGTGGCTTATATAATTGTGGAATATTCCGGCTTTTTATTGAAAAACTAAAATACACATTTGAACCAAATGAAACCAAACAACATCAGACAGCTTCACAGTAAAAAAAAAAAAAAAACCTTTACCTTAACTTACAAAATTTACAAATGCAAATAATAACAATAATAATAAAAAATACAAAAGTTCACTTATCTTTTTGTTATCTAATTTGTACTGGCTAAGTTAAGATGCATTTACTTAGAATATTAATTATTTCAACTTGAATAATGTAGTTATTTGAATATATAATGTTTTTACAATGCATGGCTATACTGATTACCATGATGCATCACAATTTAAACATCAAGCTAAAATTAACCATTCATAGATATCTTTGATTTCCTGGAAGGATGCACAGATGATATATTGCTTAATGCTTTAAAGGAAAATATTGAGATTAAATCTTTGTTATATTAACTAAGAAACATTGTTTTTTTTTTTTTTTTTTTTTATATGTTTTTTTTTAGTCCTAAAAAAGGAGAAAGCAACAAATCATTCAAATATGTTTAGTAAATATATAATTAAATATCTACATCGGTATTGTATTTTTTTTATCTTTAGATGATGGACGATTGGTCAACTTTAAAAGTCAGTTTCTCCCATTATCATTGGCAGATTTCCTTCTGGTAGTGTAAAAGTGTCGGAAAATCTTTGTACATATCGTACATCAATTTTGAAATATTGCTGAAGTCCAGACTAAACCTAACTCACTTACATGAATTTATTAGTTCCTGAGCTTCTTCAGTTTTAGTTTGTCCTTTGTCTTTGAGATCATAGGACCATACATCAGACCCATCTCCTGTCATGCATGTCAGTTTCACACTGCTTTCAAGGTTAATAATTCTACGCCATAATGAAGAAATCCTTTGAGCTGCAGCAATTAAGTGCCTTCCGAAATTGTTATATACATATTCTTTAATTTTCTTCCATGCTCTCTGACTCCAGCTTTCCTTTGCTCCCTGCACAGGTTCAGTATGTAGATCATCTCTCTGTCTCTGTTCTTCCTCTTCTCTCTCTTCTTCCTCTCTCTGTCTCTCTTCTTCTTCTCTCTCTTCTTCCTCTCTCTGTCTCTGTTCTTCCTCTCGTCTGAATCTCTGAGTATCTTCAAACATCTGATTACTGTAGTGTCCTCCTCCGTTCTGCTCTATCAGTGTGTCAATCTTCTGCAGTAGGTCTGTCACCTGTTTTCTGTTTCTCATGTCTTTATTGTTCATGATGTGGTATCTTCCTCCACACTGCTGAACAAAACTGCTAAGAGTTGTATTCTCTCTGATGAGATCTTCCACACTCTTTCCCTCTAACTGATCGCTGTGGGTGAATACAGGGATCGTGTACTTTGCTACTTCTTCTCCGTAAATGAATTCAATATTTTTAATGTGGTTTTGATCTTCCTGTATGATTTTTCCTGTGAGTGACACCACATGCAGGAAGGCATGAGGCCCTGGACTGCAGAGGGCAACACTATTCGCCAGCTCTTTGGCTAAATCTTCAGGTTTTAAAGCTAGATCTGAAAATCCAGGAGAATCAACAATAGACACTTCTCTCCCTGAAACATCTGATGTATGCATTTCACACTGTTTAGTTACAGAGCTTACGCTGAGCTCAGATTTAAACCGTTTTCGTCTCAGTATGGTGTTCCCTGTTGCACTCTTCCCAGAGCCGGACTTCCCCAGAAGAAGTAATCTTCTGTTATTGGAGCTGGTTTCATGCTCCGCTGGTGACTTTCTCTGTAGAAAAGGGTCTGTCTCTGGAGCTGTTCAACATGGAAAAAGAAGAAATAAAATTATCATGATCAAATTAATATAAATAATAATAAATATTAACATTTAATTGCTATTACTGTCATAATAGGATTTACAAATAAAATAATTTCACTAGCAATATTGTGTGCTCAAAAGGATGAAAATGTCCATAATAATATGTTATAAGAAGTAATTATACTTACATCTCAGAGGTTGAACATTTCTAATGGCTTTAATCAGCTGTTTCACTTCACCATGTTCAGGGTGTTGTGTGACATTATTAAAGACAAAGTATCTGTTGTCAAATTTCTGGACAACTTTTTTCAGATCCTCTGATTCTTCTATTAAGTCTTCTATGGTGAGACCTTCTCTCTCCAGCTCATCTCCTCCAGTGAAAATGATCCAGGTGTTTTTTACGAGCCAGTCCGTCAAGTAATCTTCAATAATCTCAACAGTTCTTTTCTCTTCTGCAGTGAATCTTGTAGGTCTGATCACCAGCAGAAACACAAGCGGGTCTGGTGTATATAACTCTGGAAGCCCCTGATATAACTCCTCATCAGGGTTCAGTTCATTGCCAGGGTCAAATAATCCTGGTGTGTCATAAATTGTAAGATTCACCCCATCTATGTTGATGCTTTCACGTTTAACTTCTTGTGTTACAGTTTTAAAGCTTAGCTTTGAAAGGAAAGCTTTTCTTCCCAAGATGGAGTTTCCAGTAGCACTTTTCCCATTTCCTGTTTTTCCCAGTAAGACAACACGATAACGCAGAGCAGAGGACGACTCTTCAGCCCCATCCAAAGCTGCCATCTTTTAAAATGATCTACAGATGATCTACAGATGTGGGTGGAAGTACATAACATGCAATCAGTTATGAAAAAGTAATATTATATTCTTACAAATATAAATCTAATCAAACTATAACTAGTATATGTAAAATATGTATTAATTAGTGCTGCTGAAAGCATTTAGAATGGGTTGATGATTATATACAGTGCAATTAGCACCTCTCACTAGAAGTCTTGCTATTAAAAGTGGCATGACACTTTCAAAATGCAGCAAGCAGTAGACTAATACTCCATTCAAAACATATCCAAAACAGGCTTCGTTTAGAGAGGTGTGTTCTTTCTGATCACATGCAGGAGGAGGTGCATAGAAACGTTTTTGAGTTTCATAATGGAAAACACGGTGCCATTTTGTTTCTGCCATGTTACAGCAAGGTTTAAATAAATAACATATTATTTTTGTGTCCAGAGCAAAAATATGTGCTGCTGCTGGATAACAAATTGCTAATACATTGCTAATTGATACAGCAGTTTAATGAAAATAAATACAAGATTAATTTATTAAAGAAAAAAAAACGTAGGCTACAAAACACTGTTCAACATCTAGTCGCTTGGTCAGTGGATGTTTCATCTTGTTAACTGAACTGACACAAATTTCTCCAAAATCGACAATAATAATAAAATATTTTTTTTATCATGTCTGTCAAATATTCGGACTAGATGAGTTGTTTTAGTTCTTAAAGTGGTCTGTGGAAAGCTGCTAGACCTACTGATATTTTTCCATCAAAAAAAAGCGTAATTAAGCACAATATACATGATCAAACTTACCTTAAATAACATGCAGATTATTGCGCACAGGTCTCTTAATGCATTAGTTTACCAAAAACTGCCGTATTCTGCAGATGTGTTAGAATCGTTTTCACGAGTCTCCCGATTGTTATGACTTTTCTCTCATATCTGTCACCGGATGCTGTAATAGGTTTCAGTCGAAGAGGCGGTCTTCACTGTGAGCAGTTACACAAGTTACACGCACCTTTATTTTTATAATTATTATCTTTTTTATGGATGCGTCAAATGACATAAGATTGTTGCTGTTGTTCGTTATATGAATAACCTACATAACAAAAAAATCTGAAACACTGCGAAATCTGAAATCTCTGAGAGGCTGCATTTTCCCGTCACGTGACCTGTTCACGCGAAGCCGCAATATTCATCGTTCTGCGGGAATGAGACTGTAATTTACACAGAATCTGAATCATGTCGTCTCTAAGCGCCACAGCAGAGACAACAGGTAAATCATGTGTAGATTATCTGTTAAGAAATTTGACCGACATCTGTTTGCTGGTAGCTTACTATTTTACTTTCGTTTCGTGGTGACTGATCGCAGTTTTAACTAAAACTGAACATAATCCTGTTATTTCCCATTTTAAATCGCCTTTTAGAGTATGGTAGGTCTATATTGTTTTGAAAATTCCGTTGAAACATGGAAGGGCATTTTTTTAACAACAATTTGTTGTTTTATATAATGTAGTTGATATCAGCACATGAAGTAGCCTAGCCTAGCCTATTGCATTCTGCCATAGAACAGACAGATAGGTCTACCAAAATAATCTAATTTCTTGAGTTTCTAAAACATAAGTGAGTGCTTTAAAGCTTTTCCTGCTGTGATTTGGCCTGTGTTTTCAAACGTTTTACATTCTTTAGATTCGGGTGATGTTCAGACAAGGAAAAGAAGTGGTAGTTTTGATTTCAAACATCCAAATAGTAAGTATATTACACAACACAAAGTGTCTTTATTCATACGGATTTAATAGATGTTTATTTTAGAACAATCATTTTAAAAACCACAAATTGGTACAAATATCAACTTTTTTTGTAGTGTCTCTGAGAAGGATGGTGCTTGTGGGAAAGACTGGAGCTGGTAAAAGTTCCTCAGGAAACACCATCCTGGGCAGAAAAGCTTTCAGAGCCACACAGAGTGCTTCATCTGTTACTAAAGAGTGCTGTAAAGAGACTGGAGAGGTGGCTGACCGTCAGCTGATGCTGGTGGATTGTCCAGGGATCTTTGATACGTCCCTCTCAGAGAAAGAACTCATAAAGGAGATGAGTAAATGCATAAACATGACAGCTCCTGGACCTCACGCCATCATCCTGGTCATCAAGCCTGGACCATTCACAAAAGAAGAGAAGCTCTCTGTGGAGAAGATCAAAGCCGTCTTTGGAGAAGCAGCAGATAAACACACGATCATCCTCTTCACCCACGGTGATAAACTCTCAGAAAGCATCGAGAAGACGCTGAATGAAGCGCAAGATGATTTAAAACATCTCATACAATTATGCGGTGGACGGTATCATGTGTTTGACAACACAAGAGTTTGTGATCGCAAACAGGTTTTGGAGTTCCTAGAGAAGGTTGATAACATGTTGCTCACGAATGAGGATAAATATTACACCAGTCCTATGTTTCAGCATGTGGAAGAAATGCTGAAAGACAAAGAGGAAGAGCTCAGAAAAGAATACAGTCAGATGATACAGCAACTAACGGCCACATTTAATGAAGAAAAGACCCAACTGGAGGAGACCATTAAACACCTGAAAGAATCTGGGCAGGAAAAAGACCAGAAAATAAAAGAGTTGGATGAGCAACTGAAAAAGAAAGACACACATTTTAAGGAGTTTTTGCGTTTTTATAAGCAGAAATGCAGAGCTGCGAGACAAGAGGTGGAAGAGACACAAGTGAAAGAGAACATCCCAGAGATCAGAAGACAACTCCAAAAGCTTCGTGTCTGAGATATTAGTGAGAGTTCACTAACTGCCAGTAATCTTCAGTATCATTCTTTTTCTCTCTTGTATAAAGTCATATGAATGATTTTTGCTATACAGTTTAGTATACCGATTTTCATTACAGTTTTTCTGAATTGCTCAAACACATTTCTTGAAACCATCAATCATTTTCTCAAAACCTTAAACACAAATCCAAACCTTCAAACTAAATTCACAGAACCCCTGACTTAAAATCTCAAAATCAAACAAAGCTTTCAAATCATATACACATCAGTCAATAATATACACACTACAGATCATTCATTAGACACTACAACAGAAAATATAGAACACAATGTCCAGTGCATGTAGTTACAAAAAACTGTTCATTGTAAATAGTAAATATTTTGCAATACTGTAAAAAAACAAAAAACAAGAAAGACCTAAGTTTGGTGAATATATATATATACACGTACTGTAAAATAAAGTGCAACCGGTTTATTTGACAAACCAACCGAGAGATTTATTTAAAAAATTGGTCTAGGCATTTGAGAATTTGGTTCATAGAATAGGTTTTAGTGTCTTAGCAAAAGCATTAATTTATCCAGTGGGTTCTCTCATATTTGGATGTAGTCCTGGTTATGCATGGTGTCAGTAGTGCGTTTACTTGTTTACCCGTCATCACAAACTCGTAACTAACTTAACGGCTATCTGTCTTCTGTGAAATGTTTTGTTTGAAAAATGTGCCAGTTTTTTTATGTCTGAAAAAAATATATAAAATAGTCAAATCATGTGTCATTTTTATGTAATGACTTTCACTTTTTGTGTGCAGGATACATTTTTGATACAAATGTGTCTAAATACTTTCTGGCGCCTCTCTCTTTGTGTGTGTTTGTGCATACAGACTTTGGTGACTGCAGCTTAAGGCCTATTCACAAAACTTTTGATTAAACTAAATAAGATTATAGAATAAAATATTGCAACAGTGCATAGTAAAACTAAGAAGCATAGCATTATGATAGTAGAATGATGAGCTTCTCTGCTGGTGAACTGGTGTAAATAATTAATAAATAAACAATTTTCAGATGTTGGTGCAGTTTGTGGTGGGAATGTTTGCACAGGATTTCATGTTTTTAATGAGTAATGTGAGACAAATTATCATGGCTACTGGTCTAAGAGTCCTGAAATCACATTCTGACTCAGATGCAATGTTTTAAAAAGGGTAGGCATTAGGGTGTACTCACACTAGGCACGGTTGCCATGAACCGGGCCCGAGTACGATTGCCCCCCCTCCCCACTCCCCCTCTGGCCTGCACTCACATGTAGGGTTTCAGCATTCGTGCCGGAGCACGCTTACGTCATTATGGTGCGATGGTTTCGGGATAAACAGGAAGAGCGGTGCTCTCTGAACACAATGGAGTGCATCGCTCTGTTTTCTTTGTGGATAATTTTGTGTTGTTTGGTCCACAGCCCTCTCACAGCCTGTTGTTAAACAGATGTGTCGCCCTAGTGGCGCGAAAATTTTCACGTAATCGCGCTGCTCGTATGAGGATGTTTGCAATGTACCAGCTGAAGTGCAGCAAAGACTTTGCAGTTTTTAGTTTTTATGCGTTTTGCACCTCTGCCGTAGACCAAAGCGACCCTTTCCCTGCCATGTTGGTTTTGGAGCGTCGCAAAACCGTGACGCAACGCGTCCTTTTCCGTGCTCCAGCACGGTTAGCGCTCACACTGCATGCGAACCGCGCCCGAGTCCAACTGAACCGTGCCCTGGCCCACCTCTTCCAAGCGGAAGCGGGCCAGGGCCGGCTAATCGAGCCGCGCCCGGGCACGATTCGGAGCACTCACACTAGTCAAACGAACCGCGCTTTGGTGGTCAAACGCACTCGGGCACGGTTCAAACTGGCAGTGTGAGTACACCCTGAAAGCAAGAGCTTCAGCCTACACCTGTTCAGACTGATGTAAATATGTTGTTGTACATTAGCTCAGTTGTATTGAACCTAAGCTGTCTGTCTGAAATAAACTAAACTAAAAAAAACTAAACTCTAACAGTGCTCATCGATGTCATACAAAATGAGATGGCCAGTCAAATCAAAGAAGGCAGGGATTTACACAAAAGATTAGCATGAATTCCAACATGATACTTTATTTGTAATGGTGAAAGAGTGTGTGGTAAGATGTAAGTAGCTAAACATTTAAAGGGTTAGTTCACCCAATAATCAAAATTATGTAATTAATAACTTACCCTCATGTTGTTCCAAACCAGTAAAACCTCCGTTTATCTTCAGAACACAGTTTAAGATATTTTAGATTTAGTCCGAGAGCTCTCAGTCCCTCCATTGAAACTGTTTGTACGGTCTCATGTCCATGTCCAGAAAGGTAAGAAAAAATTGCAAAAACGACAACTTTATTTAGCATTGTCTTCTCTTCTGTGTCTGTTGTGAGAGAGAGTTCACGCTGTTGATGTACAACAACTGCTGATGTGTTATCTTTGTTATTGAGCGCGCCAGAAAACACGTCAGCAGCGTCGTACGTCAACAGCGTAGTGAACTCTCTCTCACAACAGACACGTCGTCGTTTTTGCTATTTTTGGACCAAAATGTATTTTAGATGCTTCAACAAATTCTAACTGACCCTCTGATGTCACATGGACTACTTTGATGATGTATTTATTACCTTTTATTGCCTTATGGTTTTATATTGTTTACCTTTTCAAAACAGTTTATAACAGTTTATAATATGCTTTAAGCCAAATAAGATCAGGACAAAAACTTACAAGATTCTTATAAAACAGTTTGCAAAAGACATTTAAACTACTCAGGGATGGCAGGGTCTACCGTTTGCAGATCATTCCAAGTCCAAGGGGCATAAAAAATGAAAGCACATGCATGCATATATACAAGGTCCCCATAATCAATCACAAACTACATATACTGTTAATGTACAATCCAAGTTACTCTGTCAATTTAAACCCTAACGTTTTTTTATTTTTTATTTTCCCCGAGTTATCACATTGGGAGATGTATTTCTCTTGAACTGCATTCAAGCTGAACATTTATTTGATCAGTTATTGCTTTCACTGGAAATTGAACCCATGACCTCAGTGTTGCTGGAATCCACTGTTGTTTGAGCTACAGGAAAATATTTTTAACCGAGGTGTAGGAGCCGCATTTGAGTTTTTTTTTGGTTTCATAATTTCAGAGATAAAGTACTAGAGAACCATACTTGAGTAAAAGTACAAGTGCTCTATCAAAAAAGTGACTTGAGTAGAAGTTGAAGTGCTCTTTAAGCACCACACTTAAGTAGAAGTACTAAAGTATTCAACATTTTTTGTACTTAAGTATTGCAAGTAGTCTATTTTAAAATGTACTACTCAAGTACTGAAAGTAAAAGTAGAAGTATTGTGTTAAGTAGCTATTAAAGAAAGTAGTCAAAAGTTTGAACATATTGTTTTTACTTTTTCAAATGATTAACCTAAAGGACAATCACAATTCCTTTGACTGTAACTTCTTGTAAACAAAAAACGGTTACTAGGGTTAGTTAGCCCAATTAGCAAAATGATGTCATTAATAACTTACCCTCATGTTGTTTCAAACCTGTAAGACATTAGAGGGTCATTTAGAATTTTTTGAAGCATCGAAAATACATTTTGGTCCAAAAATAGCAAAAACTACGACTTTATTCAGCATTGTCTTCTCTTCCGTGTCTGTTGTAAGACAGTTAAAAACAAAGCAGTTTGTGATATCTGGTTCGCGAACGAATCATTCTATGTAACCGGATCTTTTTGAAACAGTCCACCAAATCGAACTGAATCGTTTTAAACAGTTCGCGTCTCCATTGCGCATTAATCCACAGATGAATTAAGCTGTTAACTTGTTTAATGGGGGATTGAAATGCTATTTCATGCATACTGAGTTTTTTACACTGTTAAAGAGTTGGATTCCCATGCTAAACATGGACAAAGTTTCAAAAATTAAGTTGTACGTTTGAAGGAGTATTTTTTTTCCAAAAAAACCTCTTCCGGTTTGTCACAAGTTTCGGAAAGTTTTTTTCGAGTATGGCTCTGTGTGACGTTAGATGGAGAGGAAGGAATTTCCTTATATTGGTCCTGAGTCACTTCTGCCGGAAGAGCGCACGCTCCCGTATAGCAGAGCACTGAGAGCACAACAGACTTCACTGATCAGAGCGAGAGCGTCGACAAATGTCACAAAAGGAGTGTGTTTTTGGTTGCCAGGGCAAGACAACCCTGCATAGATTACCAAAAGAAAAAACAGCATTAAGGGAGCAGTGGATGGAGTTTATTTTTACAGAGCATCAACGGAGTTGTGCAAGTGTTTGTGTTTGTTCCCTGCTTTTCGGATTGCACATCGTTTATTTCTTAATCAATCAATCAATCAATCACCTTTATTTATATAGTGATTTAAACAAAATGCATTGCATCAAAGCAACTGAACAACATTCATTTGGAAAACAGTGTCTCAATAATGCAAAATTATAGTTAAAGGCAGTTCATCATTGAATTCAGTGATGTCATCTCTGTTCAGTTGAAATAGTTTCTGTTTTTATTTGCAATCAAGTCAACGATATCATTGTAGATGAAGTGACCCCAACTAAGCAAGCCAGAGGCGACAGCGGCAAGGAACCGAAACTCCATCGGTGACAGAATGGAGAAAAAAACCTTGGGAGAAACCAGGCTCAGTTGGGGGTCAGTTCTCCTCTGACCAGACGAAACCAGTAGTTCAATTCCAGGCTGCAGCAAAGTCAGATTGTGCAGAAGAATCATCTGTTTCCTGTGGTCTTGTCCTGGTGCTCCTCTGAGACAAGGTCTTTACAGGGGATCTGTATCTGGGGCTCTAGTTGTCCTGGTCTCCGCTGTCTTTCAGGGCAGTAGAGGTCCTTTCTAGGTGCTGATCCACCATCTGGTCTGGATACATACTGGATCCGGGTGACTGCAGTGACCCTCTGATCTGGACACAGACTGGATCTGGTGGCTACGGTGACCTCGGAACAAGAGAGAAACAGACTAATATTAGCGTAGATGCGATTCTTCTAATGATGTAGAAAGTACGGATAATGCAGTCCCAACGGAAAAGGGTCACGATTGTGTGTTGGAACCACATGCGGTGAGTAAAACTGCTTCAAATATCTGTGTGTTGTTAACTTAGCTATCAGCTGTAAGCACATCAAGTAAACAACATGCGATGTTGTCATCAAACTGCACTTTCCACATGTACAGCTTAAAAAAAAAAAAAAAAAAAAAAAGACGACATAAAGTGGAACTTAGTCATTTTCGAAAACCGCTAAGCAAATATATACAGTTTCAGTACATACCACATAGCATACCGCCTTTGCTGATGCTGCTCTTGTTAAATTTCAGCCTCTGGATCTGTGTCACAGCTTCCACATGCTCTCAACTCAAAAGCCTACTGGCGCTCGTGATTCTTTAGCTCCGCCCACACGTCACGCCTCTAGGCGCTCCTGTTTTTCCGGGAAAAATTGGTACAGACTATCTTTCTCTTATAAATATAATAAAAATAAAGACTTTTTGGAGTTATGAAGGATGCAGTACTACTCTATAGGTACTCAAGATTAACAGGATATTGAGTGAAAACGAGCATTTCACCCCCCCTTTAATGTGTCTGACAGTCCCTCTGAGTTAAAACAAACCAATATCCCGGAGTAATTCATTGACTCAAACAGTACACTGACTGAACTGATGTGAAGAGAGAACTGAAGATGAACACCGAGCCGAGCCAGATAATGACTCGTTCACGAGTTAAGAACCGTTTCTGTCAGACGCGTCCGATTCGTGAACCGAGGAGCTGATGATACTGTGCATGTGTGATTCAGCGTGAAACAAACCGACACACAGAGCGTCTGAAACAAACTGATTCTTTTGGTGATTGATTCTGAACTGATTCTGTGTTAATGTTATGAGCCCAGGTGCAGTCAACGCCAATGACGCCATTGCATCGAGCGCAAAAGAATCGATTAACTGTTTTCTTCAACTGGTTTATTGAATCGAACTGTCAGAAAGAACTAACGTTACTGGTCATCCGAAAACCGATGCAACCGGTTCTTGACTCGTGAACGAGTCATTATCTGGCTCGGCTCGATGTTCATTTCTCTCTTCACAGCAGTTCAGTCAGCACGCACAGTCTTCTTAATCGCTTGATTCGCTCAATGATGTGCCAGCTTCATCAAACCTGCCATCTACAGTTCTGGCAGTGGTTTGTAATGGAATGATTCGTAACATTATTATAATTGTAACGAGTAACGATGCAGCACATAAAAAAAAATATCGGAGTAAAAGTATTAAACTCAGCGAAAATATGGAAAAGTAAAAGTGGAAGTAGGAGAAAACAATAATACTCTAGTAAAGTACAGATAGCCTACCGCCTTTTAGTACTTAAGTACAGTAGTGAAGTAGTTTTACTTCGTTACTATACATCTCTGCATAATTTATTTATAGTTGTCTTTTCTATTGCATTTGAGTAGTATAACTTCTAAAGCCAGGAGAGGGCGCTAACATTTAAATCGGAGCGTTCAGAGCATGCAACGTGCAACGCCAAATCTGGCCCGCCAGAGATTTCTATCAGGCCCCCTAATACTGAATTCAGGAATAGCCTTGTAAGAGGAAAAAGTTTAGGGCTGGTCCGAATACCATTTTTTTGAGCTTGGATTCTTCGGTAGTAATTAACATATTTTTCTCTCTAATAAAGGCAGGAATATGTGTCTGTATGTCCGTTTGCATTTTTATTATTTCATCCAATCGACTTCACAAGGGAGTGCAGTGTTGCATTTGGTGCAATATAGATGGACACGCGAGACGAGACACATTCAGAATTAATTAACTTTTAGTAAACTAGTCAGAACAGCGCCAGCGGGAAGCGGCGCACCTCACGTGGGCAGGGCTTTATGCTCCAAGAACCAACACTGCACTAGTGATATAAAACACACACACACACAGGTCTATTAAATTAAGCAATACTTTTAAGGTAGTCTAATATTTTTGTTAAGGAGGTCTAACCAATCAGAGTCCATTTATTGGATGACGTTGGAAAAGGACGATGGGTGGCGAGCTAGAAACTTCCCGACCTCTCTTGTCAGCGAGCGGAGTGAAGAGAATGAACGCATGTTCCTGAGTTCCTGATATTAATCTTTGGAGTTTGCCTACTTTGTGTGCGTTTATGCAAAGATGTAAGTCTATATAGTTCTGATACTTAATATAGTTATCCCGCCCTGTTATGGCTTTATTTTAAAGAAATTAGCAAGATGTCTGTCTCCTCAGAGTTCTGAACTCACGCTGAAGTAGTTAAATATAACAGATTATGCATATAAAGTTATTTATTTACTTCATTCCTTATGTATCATTGTTTGGTGCATCATAATTCAGTTAATAAGTGTTTAGATGTTGATTTTATCATATTCTCCGTAATCCCGTTCGTATACGATGATTACTCATCACTTTATAACAGACACGGAGAATTTGCAAATTACTGTTATACATGCTGAATGCGCCATCTAGAGGGAAATTTAAGTATTGCAGTTAACTAGGAATTGTATTAGATGGGAATATCACGGTTGGAATATCATGTATATATGTTGTCGTTATATTATTGTAATATGTTATTTATTTGTTTATTTCAGACCACACACACACACACACACACACACACACGTTTACTACAGTAAAGTCAGAATGTTCTGAATCCTGTGCCGTGTTTTTACTGACACCCTGGGGCGAGCACAATCTCCTGATCAGCAATAGTTCAAACTTCCCTACAATTTTTCTGATTAACAAATTGGCACAGTAAGGGTAGATTTAAATAAAGAAAAAGGAAATTTAAATAAAGAAAAAACGAAATTTAAATAAAGGAACAACGAAATTTAAAACGAAATGTAAATAAAGAAAAACGAAATTTAAATTAAAGAAAAAACTAAATTTAAAATAAAGAAAAAACTCAATTTAAATAAAAAAAACGAAATTTAAAATAAAGAAAGAACGAAATTTTAATTAGAAAAAAAAAACAAATTTAAATTAAAGAAAAAAACGAAATTTAAATAAAGAAAAAACGAAATTTAAATAAAGAAAAAACGAAATTAAGTTAAATTAAAAACGAGATTAATTTAGATTAATAATAACGGGTAAAAATGCTAATACATTTTGTTTCTATTATTCTATTTTCCACAATGTCAACAAAACACAAGCTCAGACATGCACTTCGGTCCATACAAACTCCGCTGTTCTGCGCTCTAGCCAGAGAACACTCCCATTGCTGGAACACGCGTCGGTTCTATTTCTAGCATGCACGCGTTTTCCGCGTGGCTCGAGCGCGACTGAGACGCGTGTCTCAGGCCGGTGACACACTGGATGCGTGGCGCAAGCGTCTCAGCCGCGTGGCGTGTCGGTTTTTAATTCGGCTCCCATGTTAACAGGTTAGAGCATACAGACCGCCTGCGTGAGACGCGCGTCTCAGGCGCGGCTCGAGCCGCGCGGCAAACGCTTGCTTGCTAGAAATAGAACCGACGCCTATTTTTACCGCGACACGCGCGCCTGTTGGAAGCTTTTCCAGGCTAAATATAATAGGAAAATGTGTTTAAATGTCATTTTGTACACAAATACATATGAATTCCTGATATTTTGATATTTGAAAGTCGACAGGTTGACATAAATTCAGATATAAATGTAATAAAAAAATATTTTTTTTTTTCAAATATTGCACCTGTCAAACATAATCTATTTCGCCGTCAATACTTTTGACGGTGTCCTTTATCAGTAGGCGTAGGTGTGTAGAAAAAAGTATATATTGTTGTAATGAAGACATGAGCCTGGTCTGTCAACTGTCTCCCTCTACAGCAGCAGCGCGCCAGCGCCGCGTCACGCACGCTTCTGGTGTGTAAAGACACAGAATCCGCCACGCTTCTGGGACGCTTCTGGGACGCTTCAGACACGCGGCGCTCACGCCACGCAGCCAGTGTGTCACCGGCCTCAGTGTGCAAACTCCAACCTGTTAAATACGGGAGCGGAAATAAAAACCGACACGCCACGCAGCTGAGATGCTCACAAGGGGGAATGAGAACTGTTTCGCTGGGGGATCCCAGGTGTGCAAAAAAAAAGTAATAATAATAATAAAAATTATATTCGAATTTTCAAATCGAATACCAACCCACCGAACGAATATTCGGGTCCGTTCCATATTTATTTATTTTTAAATCTAACGAGAAAAAAAGCAAATGAGGCACACAGGTACCTACAGCATTTCTAACAGTAGGCACTATGAATACGTACTTATCAGTCCATTATTCATTAAAACTACGGTTCTCTGAATCAACTTTTCGCTTAAGGCTCTTTGAGAGTGCCATTTTTTCATTTAAATATATTCAGAAGGCCTTTCTTCTAATGTTCTCCACAAACTACGACCTGCATGTGACAGTGATGGATAGCTTGACAGCCTCATAAATATGAAGCCTAAAATTTCGCTATCTTCCCCTGGTGGCTTGCTGCAGTACAGGTAATATGTAAAAAAATAACATAAATTTGGAATTAGAATTACTATATCAAATAATAACATATAAGGATACAATTCGAATTTTATTTTATATTACGAGTATCTGGCCTTTACAGTGTCTGCAGAGAAAAATTCTGGCCCTTTGACAAATATAGTTGATGACCCTTGGTTCAGAGCATGACGAGAAGAAAGCGTGCCAGCAGATACAGTCTTTGACCTCGGCCTGGATCTGTGTTGCAGGAGCTTTTGCTTATAGGAGAAAGCTAAACTCCAAGCGCTACAAAGGAATATTTAAGTCATTTAAATCAGTTCACATTTGCAATAAATATCAACAAACATTCCATGACAACACTTGGATTTTCTTGGATTCGGGCTGTGAGTCTGACCCTGTACGTGCATTCTCCAGGTGGTTGTAAATAATAAAAGGGGGTTACAGGGAAAACCCAACATTGTTTTTGCCATTACATGAGGAAATGTTATATATAATAGAAAATGCATAAGGTGTGAGTTGGAATGAGCCATCTTCTGGTTTGCCATTTCAGTTTATTTATGAACTGTCTTTTAATTTAGGTGATTGTTAACAGAATAAGGGGAAAAAAAGCTTAAAAGGTACTGTATGTAAGTTTTTTTTTTACTGTACTAAAGCATAAAAATACCATAATATGTTTGCAAATATTTAAAACACATGCTTAGTTACCAAACTTGCTTATCTGAAAAACAATGCTACAGTCAGTTACTCTTTGAAAGTGTGTGTTCCGGGCTGGTGTGAAACTCACCCTCTACCAGTTCACCTAATTGTATTTCATCAATTGTATTTGCCAGTTAACAGAAAACACACCGTATTTCATTTTATTCATTGTCAAGTGTGCTCGTTCCTGTTCATAATAATAATAATTCCTTACATTTATATAGCGCTTTTCTAGACACTCAAAGCGCTTACATATACAGTGGGTATCTCCTCATCCACCACCAGTGTGCAGCATCCACCTGGATGATGCGACGACAGCCATAGTGCACCAGAACGCTCACCACACACCAGCTTACTGATGGAGAGGAGACAATCAGCAGCCAATCAGCAGATGTGGGGATTGTTAGGAGGCCATGATGGTAGGCACTCTTTCTCTTTTTCTCCTCTTGTCTGAATTCCTGAGCATCTTCAAGCATCCAATTACTGTAAGTATCCTCCATTCTTCTCTATCATTGTGTCAATCTTCTGCAGCAGATCATTCACCTGCTCTCTGTTACTCTGCTTTAAGTCTTTGAGATTCATTCTCTGCTCTGATATTCTGGAATCTGACTATTTGATTTTCCTCTTGTTGTTTTCCCTCCTATCTCTTTCTCCTCTTTTCTTCCTCTCTCTGTCTGTATCTCTGAGCATCTTGAAACATCTGATGACTGTAGTATCCTCCTCCATTCTGCTCTATCATTGTGTCAATCTTCTTCAGCAGATCATTCACCTGCTCTCTGTTTCTCTGATCTCTGTTGTTGAAGACGTGATATCTGCCTCCACACTCTTGAACTAGATGTCTTAATCGACTGTTCTCCTTAATGAGATTCTCTATGGACTTTCCTTTCAGCTGATCTCCCCAAGTGAAGAGAATGATGGAGTATTTTAACACCTCCTGACCAAAAATCATCTCAATCATCTTAGGAATCTGCTGATCATGTTCAGTGAATCTGTCATTTGCACGCAGAACAATGAGAAAAGCATGCGGTCCAGGACTGGACATATAAACACTTCTCGCTATCTCTTTCTTTACCTGCTCACCTGTGTTCAACACATCTCGTGTGTCAAACAATCCAGGAGTATCAACTACAGACACAGATCTGTCTGAAACAGTGGTCTGTTTCACTGAACATTGACAGGTTACTGAATCAAACTCAACCTCAGATTTAAACACTTTCTGTCCCAGTATTGTGTTTCCAGATGCACTCTTCCCACAACCAATTTTACCCAGAAGAACAATCCTTAGGAATCGGAGATGGAAGACTGGAGTATCCTGGATGTTGACAGGAACTCTCTGTACTTTTCGCACTGTATGAAAAAAAAAAAACATTCACACAATCACTAATTTTACTTCAACATGCACTTATCATTCTATGCAAACTTACACTAGATAAATTATTATCACTTTTTATTCATGTCAGAAAATGTCCAGGATAAATCTTCTGAAATTATTGCAAGTAATGTGAGTAGAAAGATGAATGAATGAATGAACATCATTTGTCACTTATGTGATCAATGGCTAGAACATCAGACAAAAGCTGAATGACTGTAAGACGGAGCAACAATAAAAGTGACCTTTATGTTTATAAGCTGCATGTAGTAAGGGCTTTTTAAATACAGAATTTAACCAGAACACTATAACTGAAAACAAACCATAAATAAGAAATATACTTTAATATTTACATTGACAGAATCATATTGATTGTTTTCATCTTACTCATTCTGTAATCTGGACTTTGTTGTTCCATGTAAAGGTCAAATATCTGTTTTTCGATTTTTTCTTCTTCTCTTTTCTGCCTTTCATCTTGTTTCTGTTTCTCCCACTGCAATCGTTCCTGATTCATCTTCTCAAGCATTTTCCTCTCCTTTTCCTCTCTGTCTTTCATCAGCGCTGTATATCGTTCTTCTCTCTCTCTGAATTCTTCTTCCCTCATCTTTCTCTCTTTCTCATGATTTTGTCGTTCTTCCTCCATCATCATGGTCATTCTCTCTTTCTCTTCTTCATATTTCTTCATCCGTTCTTCTTGTTCTCTTTTCACTTTCTCCATCAGGATCTTCATCTTGTTTTCTTCTGTTTCACATTTAGATTGAAAATATTCTTTCTCTCTTTCCATTCTCTCTCTCTCTCGTGTCAATTTCTGATTAAATTCATGCCAAACTCTCTGTTCTTTCTCTCTTCTTTTCTCATCCTCTTCTTCTCTTCTCATCTTTTCCTCTAGTTTCTGTTTCTCCCATTCCTCTCGTTCTCTCTTCATCTTCTCACACATCTTTTCCTCACTCTCTTCTTTTTCTTTCATTAGTGTTTTGTATCGTTTTTCTCTCTCAGTAAACTCTTCTTCTCTTTTTCTCCTCTCAATTTCTATTCTGTTCATCAGTTCTTCTGTTTCTTTGTTATATTTGATCTGAAGTTTCTCTTTTTCTGCTTTTATCTTCTTGTTTTCTTGCTTCAGTTGCTCAGTTTCATGTTTCAATGTCTCTTGTTCTTTCTTCATCACTTCCTCTCTTTCTCTGACTCTGTCCATCATGATCTTGATCTGTTGTTCTTGTCTTTCTCTCTCCATGTCTCTGAACATCTTACATGAGTAGAAACTCGCTCCGTTCTCTCTCAGCATGTCGTCTATCTTCTGCAGTAGATCAGTCACCTGTGTTCGGTCTTCAGTCTGATTATTATTGAACACATGAAATCTGTTTCCACACGCTTCGATCAGCTTCATCAGAGGAGATCCAGGTTTCCCCAAACATTGATCAATGGTTCTGTTCTTCAGATCGTCTCCTCTGGTGAAGAGCACCATGGTGTACATTAAAGATTTCTCCCCAAACGTCTCCTGGATGATCTCCACTGATGCTTCCTCATGTTTAGTGAATCGTCCCAGTGGAAGCAGTAAGAGAAACACATGTGGTCCAGGCAGGATCATGGAGATACAGTGTCTGATTTCTCTCTGGATCTCTTCATTACTCAGTTCAGTATCAAACAGTCCTGGAGTGTCGATCACAGTAACACGTCGACCGTTGATTTCACATGATTCTCTCTGACTCTCTTTAGTCACTGACTCAAATGATGCTTCTGCTTTAAAAGCATTTCTTCCTAAGATTGTGTTTCCAGTTGCACTTTTCCCAACTCCAGTTTTTCCCAGAAGCACAATCCTCAGTTCATCATCTGTGTTTTCTCTTGAAACTGAAAATTAAAAACAAAACAAATCATACAGAAATGTAAGAAAATATATTAATTTACTCTCATGACAAGATCTACAGGGGGTTCATTGATCTCCAAATCAGCGTAGCACCATTTTGGCAAATCTGAGCAGTACGCAGACATTGTACGATCTTCTGTATCAGCCGCGCTGAGCTGATGCACTGTTTTCTTTCAAACCAAAGTGTAAATACAATACAAAAAAACATATCCTTGTGGCGTGGCTGATACAGAAGAGCATACACTGCCTGCTCAGCTTTTCCAAAATGGCTCTACGCTGACTTGGAGAGACACAGAGGAGAGGAATTGTAAAATAAAGTCGTTACTTTTGGTTTCTTTGTGTACAAAAAGTATTCTAGTCGCTTCATAATCCTACAGTTGAACCACGGATGGCAGATGGACTATTCTGATGATGTCTTTCATACTTTCCTGGACCTTGACACTGTTATTTATTTGGCAGTCAATGGGATAGTCTCAAGCCTCCCTGTTTTCATCCAAAATATCTTAAATTGTGCTCTGAAGACGAACAAAGCTTTCATGGGTTTGGAACCACATGGTGATTAATGACAATATTTTGATTATGGGGTGGAGTAACCCTTTAAGAATGTTGAATGTCACAGTTTTGCTGTTTATAAATACAAATACATAAAATACAAATGATAAAAAATATATATACCTTGTGACAGTAAATGAGTCTCTAGTGAATTAATTTTCTTCTTCATCTCTTCATATTTCATCAGTTTTTTCATCTGAGCCTCCAGAAATGTCTCTGTGGAGTAAAACTCTCCTCTGTTTTCTTCCAGCATCTGCTCGATCTTCTCCATCAGTGTGGACACTGGTGTTTTTGAACCGAAGAACTGATGTCTTCCTCCGAATCTCTCGATGACAGACTGTGTCTCTTCACTGAGTTCTGTCTGATGCTCTGAGTCCTGCATTATGAGGACCATGAGGTGTTTGTTGATCCTTGAGCTGAAGATCTTCTGGATCTCCTCCATTTCTGCTTTGTCTTCATTATTGAGTGGAGCATCAGGAACAATGAGGAGGAAAGCATGAACTCCAGGGTCACAGAGAGACACACAGCTGAGAGTCTGACGCATCACTTCCTCTTCTGAGAGACGAGTCAGAGCCGGAAGCTCTATCACACTGATCTGATGACCATGAAGCTCCCCATCTGTCTGCTGCAGGATCTGCTCTGATACAGAGGATTTTAACATCCCGTCGCTCCCACACACGACCAGATTCAGCTTCACAGCCTCTGAAACTGAAGCAAGAAGATTTAAACATGTTCAGTTATTACTAGAAACATTTCATTGATTGGTTTTTCCGTATATAAACTGACATTCTCCACTGATAAGCTACAACTAAATATTGCAGAAACTTAATTGTCTGTAAAGTTGCTTTGCAACAATCTGTATCGTAAAAAGCACTATACAGATAAACTTAAAATTGAATTGAAACATCAAATATCCTCACACTCACGTCTCTCTGTGGTCTGTTGCTCCACTGTGAAACACTGTGCAGCTCCATCACACTCCAGGTGATGTCCATCATTCATCTTCACAATGTCCTCAAACATCTGCAGAAGATCCTCAGGAGAGCTGCTTCTCTGAAGACTGAAGTGTCTGTTTGCACACTTCTGAATGATGTTCTGTAGGACGTCACTGGTTTCTGTGGTCTCTTGTGTGCTGAGCAACATGGTGTGTTGATAAACCTTCTCAGAGAAAGATCCCAGCACCTTTTCCACACGCTCCTGATCTTCTGCTGAACACGGCTCATGTTTGAGGAGCAGAAGGATCACATGAGGTCCTGGATCAGACAGATACACACACTCTCTCACTGTCTGTGTGATCTGATGGTCTGAGATGTTCCTCTGGAGCAGCTGAGGACTGTTGATGATCATCAGGTGTCTGTACTTCAGTCTTCCTCCGACTCTCTCTACAACATCTGGAGCAGCTTCACTGTCAAACACTGCTCGTCCTAAGATGAAGTTTCCTACGAGACTGTTTTCTGACACGCTCTTCCCCAGGAGAACAATCCTCAGATCACTCACTGAAACACACAAAACATGTTACAACATTAAGAACTGTAGCATTCTACTATCACAGAGAGGATTACATTTAGACTGAGAAAAACTGCCCACATTTGTTGTATATTGATCATTATAGTCATTGATATTCTTCTCTAGACTTACGGTTGGGTGGTCTGTCTTTGCTCCGTCTTCTCCTCTGAGCAGTACTGTGAACAACAGCTGTAGAAATTAAAAACACAAATTTAATTCTCTCCTCTCTCCCCGTCCACCACTTCTATAACAGCTGATGATTGCGCCACATTCTTCACAGCGCATACCAGAATAATCAGTAGTCATTTCTTAGCCCCACACACACAGGACTTCAAACCGACCACACCCACTGCTAGAACTCCCATCTTCTCCTTCTTTTCTGTTCATCAACTGGTCACTGGGGTTCCTCAGGGATCAGTTCTTGGACCGCTCCTCTTCTCCATATACACTACATCACTGGGTCCCATCATACAGGCACATGGCTACCAATCTGGCAAAGACTGAGCTTCTTGTCTTCCGTGCCACTCCAAGTCTACAGTATAATTACTCCATCCAGCTAGGTTCTTCTACAATTACCCAGTCAACTTCAGTCAGAAATCCTGATGTTATCTTTAATGACCGGCTGACCTTCAAAGACCACACTGCAATGACTGCTTGATCTTGCAGGTTTGCATTGCACAGCATCAAAAAGTTCAGGCCCTTGTCATTTCAAGGCTGGACTGCTGTGATGCTCTTCTGGCTGGACTTCCATCAAGCACAATCAAACCTCTACAGATGATTCAGAATGCAGCGGCATGACCTTTCTTCAACGAGCCCAAAAGAGCCAATGTTACACCTCTCTTTATCTCCTTGCACTGGCTACTGGTTGTGGCTCGCATCAAGTTCAAGGTATTGATGCTTGCATATAGAACAGTCACAGGCTCAGCACCCGCATACTAGGGCTGTGCTATTAATCTAAATCGTAATAAAATCACAATTTGAGCGTGCACAATTTCTAAATCGCTTAATAGCATGATTTTCGGGGGCCTGACCTCCCGCAGTATGCTATGTGAACCAGTCAGAATGAAGTGCGCCTAAATGGAGCGCGAGAACAGAACAGACTGGGCATATGCCTAACTCCAGGTTCACACATTCACACATGAATATCTAGCGCATGAGCATATAGAGAGCTGTGAGTGCACAGGACACAGTTTGAATGAAGGGAGACACATTTTAAGTGTGCACACTCTCTCCGGGTGAGAGCATCGTGTATATGAACACACGTGTCTGGTTTTGTGACCAAGCAAAGGAAATCTGCGTGCGAGCGGAGAGATTGGTGCTCATGCATTATTTTTATGTGCTTTCGTGTTACAATAACGCGCTCTCGCTGCTGCTTCTGCACCGCATACACATACTATATGCACTGCAAACGGAGTATGTGTGAACCTTGGGCAATAAATATATTTCAACACCTGAGGCACTGCTACAGTGAGCTCTATGACCAATGCCATGTCTAGACATTTTGTTTGACATCTTTACTTAGTGATTATTTTGACTAATGTCTTTTCTAGAGACATGTTACAACTTCTTAATAAAGCTCTAATTGGTGAATCTTAAACACTCATGACCTGAAACATCAACAGAAACATGACTGAGAAGGAATGCTTAAAGGGGGGGGGGGGTGAAATGCTATTTCATGCATACTGAGTTTTTTTCACTGTTAAAGAGTTGGATTCCCATGCTAAACATGGACAAAGTTTCAAAAATTAAGTTGTACGTTTGAAGGAGTATTTTTGTTCCAAAAATACTTCCGGTTTGTCACAAGTTTCGGAAAGTTTTTTTCGAGTATGGCTCTGTGTGACGTTAGATGGAGCGGAATTTCCTTATATGGATGCTAAGGGCACTTCTGCCGGAAGAGCGCGCGCTCCCGTATAGCAGAGCACTGAGAGCACAACAGACTTCACTGATCAGAGCGAGAGCGTCGCCAAATGTCACAAAAGAAGTGTGTTTTTGGTTGCGAGGGCAAGACAACCCTGCACAGATTACCTAAAGAGAAACAGCATTAAGGGACCAGTGGATGGAGTTTATTTTTACAGAGCATCAACGGAGTTGTGCAAGTGTTTGTGTTTGTTCCCTGGATTTCGAAGATGCTTGTTTTACAAACAAGGCCCAGTTTGACGACGGATTTGCACATAGTTTATTTCTTAAGGATGATGCAGTCCCAAGGAAAAAGGGTCACGATCGTGTGTTGGAACCGCAGGCGGTGAGTAAAACTGCTTAAAATATCTCTGCCTCCTTGTTAGTGCATCCCCTCCCCTGCCGGAGACCCGGGTTCGAGCCCCGCTCGGAGCGAGTCGTTGCTGCTGCTCTCGTTCAGTTTCAGCCTCGGGATCTGATTCTGGATCATAAATAAACAGCTGAATCTGACTGTTAGCCATGGGATGTTTTGGTTGATGGTTTTGTCCTCACGATAATGTCACAGCTTCCAGACGCTCTCAACGCAAAAGCCTACTGGCGCTCGTGATTCTTTAGCTCCGCCCACACGTCACGCCTCCAGCCGCTCGTGTTTTTCCGGGAAAAATCGGTACAGACTATCTTTCTCTTATGAATATAATACAACTAAAGACTTTTTGGAGTTATGAAGGATGCAGTACTACTCTATAGGTACTCAAGATTAACAGGATATTGAGTGAAAATTAGCAATTCACCCCCCCCCCCCCCCTTTAAATATCCCCAAATACCAAAAATAAATAAATAAACAAATAAATAAATAACTTTTATTGTAAAAACTCAAAGTAAAAATTCTCCACATTTCATTGTACTTATTAGTAATTGAGTAAAACTTAATGAAAATCTAGATAAATCCGCTGTTCATCTTACAAAAGGACAGATTAGAGCTCTTCTAACTGGATTTCAGCTGTTCTTTACATGATCTACTTTTATTAATTAAGCAGATCAACTCAAGATGTTTTGTAAACCTGTATATCTCCACATTTTGCAAATGTATTTTCTTTAAAAGAGATGACTGACTCTGATGTTGATTCAGCTATTAATATGATTGCTAGATGAGTCTCACCTCGTCTTTCTCTGCTGGACATGTTTATGTTCTGTTCTTTCTTTACTCATCAGCTGATCATCATCTTCTCTGAGTCCTGATGTTTCTCTTCATCATCCTGTCAGATATTACACTGGTTTAACCTTATTAACACACTAAACATACGATTTAATGACAAAACAAGAGCTGTCTGAGAGATTTGTTTAGAAATGTGCAGAATTTTAAATTAAAATGTATTCAAAATGCAACAAAGGCATTAAACTTAATAAGAACTGATTAATTACAACTGTACATTTTCCCCTAAGAAACAACTTTAGATTGTGTTATTGTTGTTCTCTGATATATATGAAAGTGAAACCAACCATTTCTGCGACTACAGTTACAATTACACTCTTAATACGGTCATAAAATCATCATTTTGCGTCGTATATTATATTTACTTATTAAACTATATAGAACGGAGAGTGTCTTTAAAGTAAAAGTGATACCAGCATGTCGAAGTTTGTCATTCCCTTCATGAAAGCAGGAAGAAACCTGTGTGGGCGGAGTTTGTGACGAATCACTCGTTTATCATTAATAATAATTATCTGTTTAGCCTCATCCTTCAGTCACTCGGTTCTTCAACTCCCTTTCACTTTAACTCCATTGGAGAAAAGTTGAAGGCAGTTGATAATTTTCTTATTAAAGCTTTCAAATAAACGCATTTTGATTTTATTTGCGTACTGACACGTTTGTATTTCACAGTCTCTCAGTACATTTAAACCATAGACATATAAATACCTAGACGCCTCATTGGCCGCTTTGAGCCGTCGCCGCGATACGTCAACGCGTCCGCCATGTTAGTGAGGGCAAGACTGCCTTAAAACAAATTAAAGTAAACGGGGGAGCTGCGGTTTTTACTGAATAGAAACACCCTAACGTTCTCACTTACCAACCAATTTCAGAGGTTAAAAAACAGTTAAAAAAAACTTTGCCTCCAGTTGTTTAGTAAGGTTTGGAAGATTATTAATTGAAAGCTCAGATTTGTCTCACTTGATGATTTTGTTGATTTTTTCGGTTTACAAATCTGTTAATTTAGTATAACTGTGACATATTCATGTAATGTCATTTGAATGTACGTTGTTTTATTGCTTTCTCTGTGTTCAATCGCAACATTTTTCTTTCTTTTTTTTCTCTCTTTCTTGTGTCTCAGGTCAGAACACAGCTCATTCCCTTTGAAGTACTGGGATAAAACCTAAATAATACATATTTAAAAACTAATAATTTAAAAATTTAATAAAACAAGTAAATACAAATCACAAACTTGAAGTCTGCTTTTCATTTTGATAGCACTTTAGCCTACAGAAGAATACAACAAATAATAACATGTAACTGATGAGGCTATGGATCCAGTGAAAAAGAAAATATGGACTGACAGTGCACAGTAGAAATATAGTAAAAGTGATATGTTATATTAAAAAGTATATGTAGTACAACTTAAAGTAAAGGGAATAATATGAAAAGCGAGTACAACGTTACAATAACATATGAGATATAATAGATTTATTAAATTCTATGTATAATATGAATAATACCATAATAAATAACTGAACAACAATAGGTTAATAATAGCAAGAAGAATATGTAATATAAAGGCTGGAATAATACAGAATAGATAAAAATGAAGAATAAATTAATAGTAAAATAAAGAGTAAAATAAAAGAAATTGAAATGTAATTTTAAAATAATAATTATTAATCAAATTAAGACACAACTAATGACACAACACAAAAATATTGTGGACATGAGTTCCAAATTGTGTTTAATTAATGAGCTCCTGTTCGGAGCCTGTTCGCGACTCTGTTGATTAAGATCGGCACTTCGGAGTCTGTTCTCGACTCTGTTGGTTCAGATCGGCACTTCGGAGTCTGTTCGCGACTCGGTTGATTCAGATCGGCACTTCGGAGCCTGTTCGCGACTCGGTTGATTCAGATCGGCACTTCGGAGTCTGTTCGCGACTCGGTTGATTCAGATCGGCACTTCTGAGCCTGTTCGCGACTCGGTTGATTCAGATCGGCACTTCGGAGCCTGTTCGCGACTCGGTTGATTCAGATCGGCACTTCGGAGCCTGTTCGCGACTCTGTTGATTCAGATCGGCACTTCGGAGTCTGTTCTCGACTCTGTTGGTTCAGATCGGCACTTCGGAGTCTGTTCGCGACTCGGTTGATTCAGATCGGCACTTCGGAGCCTGTTCGCGACTCTGTTGATTCAGATCGGCACTTCGGAGCCTGTTCGCGACTCGGTTGATTCAGATCGGCACTTCGGAGTCTGTTCGCGACTCGGTTGATTCAGATCGGCACTTCGGAGCCTGTTCGCGACTCGGTTGATTCAGATCGGCACTTCGGAGCCTGTTCGCGACTCTGTTGGTTCAGATCGGCACTTCGGAGCCTGTTCGCGACTCGGTTGGTTCAGATCGGCACTTCGGAGCCTGTTCGCGACTCGGTTGATTCAGATCGGCACTTCGGAGCCTGTTCGCGACTCTGTTGATTCAGATCGGGACTTCGGAGCCTGTTCGCGACTCGGTTGATTCAGATCGGGACTTCGGAGCCTGTTCGCGACTCGGTTGATTCAGATCGGGACTTCGGAGCCTGTTCGCGACTCTGTTGATTCAGATCGGCACTTCGGAGCCTGTTCGCGACTCTGTTGATTCAGATCGGCACTTCGGAGCCTGTTCGCGACTCTGTTGATTCAGATCGGGACTTCGGAGCCTGTTCGCGACTCGGTTGATTCAGATCGGGACTTCGGAGCCTGTTCGCGACTCGGTTGATTCAGATCGGGACTTCGGAGCCTGTTCGCGACTCTGTTGATTCAGATCGGCACTTCGGAGCCTGTTCGCGACTCTGTTGATTCAGATCGGCACTTCGGAGCCTGTTCGCGACTCTGTTGATTCATATCGGGACTTCGGAGCCTGTTCACGACTCTGTTGATTCAGTTCAGCACTTCGGAGTCTTTTTTTATTATGGTGTGACGGTTTGTAGGTGTCCAATCTGTCGATGAGTCAGGTATGTTTTCTTCTGTCCTGATGTGAGAGTTATGAGAGTTGCCCACTCCAATATGGCGGCGACGTTGACGTGCGGTCGAGCGGCCAGTGAGGCGTATTTATATGTCTATGATTTAAACAATTGTAACTCACTGTATATTCAATGATATGTTCAACAAAACTATTGCAAACGTTGTCTTCCAAGAGTGTAACTTACATTTCAATCATACAATCTCCAGCGAACCACTCATTATTTAATTATTAATATGCATATAAACGCCATAATAATAATAATAATAATAATAATAATATATATATATATATATATATATATATATATATATATATATATATATATATATATATATATATATATATATATATATATATATATATATAAACACACACGTCGGTTTTTGTTTACGTACGAGGTCAGTGTTGTTGCGCTTGTGTTTCTGTACGGACTTTGGAAACTGCAGCACCGCCGGAAGTTCATTCCATGCTTTGATTCGCGAAGAGACAACAATTCTAATTATTTAGGAATTTAACAATTTAATCGTTTTATACGACACGCGAGACATCAATAATGTCTGATAACGAAGACAAGTGAGTTCCCAGCACGTCTGTTAGAGTGTTTTTGATATGTTTGTGAGTGTAAACACGACGAGACTCTTAAGAATGTAGTGTTTGTGAATCCTGTCTGGATTTAAAGCGCGAGGTCGAGCGAGTATTTCATTTGTTTGACTGCTTGTATGTTTATTCATCTCTGGTTCTGTGTTTTGTCTGTGCTCAGTTTCGACGACGGAGATTTCGATGATGTTGAAGATGAGGAGGCTCTGGATGATCTGGAGAACGTGGAAGATGTGAGAACAGAGTTTATATCGTCGTGTCTGATGAATGTATATCTGATAACTTATATAGAATTAGCTGATTGAGTGGACTCTTTCAGGGTTCAGTTCTTGGGTTTGTAGCGCTTTAAAATGTAGCGATTCTGTGGGACTAGGTTTAAGATGCATCCAGAATTTGAGGGATCGTTTATGCATATTGATAATCTGTGTGTGTGTGTGTGTGTGTGTGTGTGTGTGTGTGTGTGTGTGCAGGAGGATCAGGAGCACGTTCAGATCCTGCCGGCGGGTGAAGGACAGCAGGCCAATCAGAAGAGGATCACCACTCCGTACATGACCAAATACGAGCGTGCACGAGTGCTGGGGACACGAGCGCTGCAGATCGCGTGAGTGACCTCTGACCCTCACACCCAAGTGAACTCTAGTGAATGTGTGGCATAGCCTTTCAGAGTAAACCTCATTTGGTGTGTGTGTGAATGAGGAGAAACCTTCATCGTTGACCAGTGTCTGTGCTATTTATCTTCTGAAATCACGAGCGCTGTGTGTTTGTTCTGTCTCCTGTTTGTTTGTGTCTTCACCTTACGATGCTGAGAGTCAAATATATATCACACACAGCAGTATCAGATTACTGTTATTAATATACTATTACTGTATTCATATTTTGAGTTTGTTTTCAGATTTTTTGTGCTTTTGTCACTTTTGTTAAACATTTCCCTTTATTTAGTATCAGTCATGTTAGTACTTAAACTTATTTTAATTTCTCATGCAAAGTTGCTGCAAAGAAAGCATTTATAATTTCCATTGTCTGCTTTTCATACAATATTTACATTTTCAGTCTTATTTAAATTAACAAAAAGGTTTAATAAACAGTTTTTTTAACCTTAAAAACATCAGTATAAATAAAAGCCAGTAAATATTATTTGTATAGCACTTTTCTTTTTTTTTTTTAAGAAACATTGCTTTGAATCAGCTTTATATTTGTTTTATTTAAATGCTCATAACCCTGCATGAATCATCAGTGACATCACTTCCTGTTTGACAGGATGTGTGCACCAGTGATGGTGGAGCTGGAAGGAGAGACGGATCCACTGCAGATCGCCATGAAAGAACTCAAGTACGACAAAAAAAAAAACATTTTATTATATTACAGCATCACTGACAGAGTCAGAATTAGTATGTTTGTGTGTGGTGTGTGTTAATCAGGAGCAGGAAGATCCCCATCATCATCCGTCGGTATCTGCCAGATGGGAGTTATGAGGACTGGGGCTGTGACGAGCTCATCATCACTGACTGAGACACACACACCATCACTGACTGAGAGATACACACCATCACTGACTGAGAGACACACACACACACACACTCAGCAGTGTTTAAAGCTCAGATCTCAAGTCTTCTGTTCTGGAGCTTCATGTTTCTTCCAGCAGTTCCTCTGTTTGTCCACAGGAGGGCAGCACAAACACATGATAAACTCTCAGCAAAGAGGACCAGTTCATTCTCAATCTCATTATTTATTGTTCATTCGTTTCCGTTTTATTCGTGCAATATTAAACTTTTTTTGTAGGAAATTATACACTGCAATTATTTTTCAAATTCTTGTGAAACAATGTTACATTATCAGTAGATTCACACTGAATGTGTTTAATAGTTTGATTTTAAGCTGTTGATTACCACAAAATAAATTTAGGAAACAATAACTAATTTATAAATCTTTTTTTTTATTATTATTGTTATTTTTATGTAAAGTAAGCATAGACATGAGAAGAGTTTCGCGGGGTTTGATTCGAATGGATCAGCGATAACGAACCGTTTCCACTTGACTGACGCACTAACAGCGGGATCTTGATGTAAATATTCATCGTTTGCGCTGGTTAAAGTGTCTGAATCTGTATTTTGAGGTTAAACTACTACTCAAGATATATGAACGTCTGCTGATGTCATTCCTGTGGATGGAGTTTAAGGTCCGTAATCGTATTGGCTATAAATACCGTTACGAACGAGCGTGCTTTAGATTATGAATGTGTGTATATGGATCTATTCTGGAGTAATAGTATTGTCCCAGTTATCATTGTCATGTAACCTACGGTGAGTATTGTGTAGCTTCACACTCGTAAATCATCTCGGTTAAAAAGTCCGTTGAACGCGCGCTTCAGAATCTCACCGGAAGTTGAAGGTCATGTAGTGGAGGAGACCGGAGGAAACTAACGCGCTCAGTTCCTCCAATCAGAGACGAGATACGAGTGACGACACCATCTCTGCCTGTGCAAGATCGTTTCACCTCAGCTCAAGTTTTCAACAAAATACTGATCTTGAGGCATAAAAGGTACTTTTTTTTATTTTAGATGACTGTGATTTTGAACATAGCCTACATACATTTGACCTCTATGTTACTGATAAAATAATAATTATGCTAATATATGTGTTTCTACCTAGCATATGACATTTTATCATATAGCTGCAACATCAGGGGCAGGGCTAACAATGTGCCACATGACTCGGTGTAAACACCTTGTTTGTCTATGTTGACATTTTTCAGTTAGAAAATGAACATATTTTAATCTAAAAGTACTTCAAAAATATCAGTGTTACACATTAAACGAGCTTCTTTATTTTTAACCAATGAATATTATCCCCACATGATCTTAATGCTAATATGTCTGTCTTGTACCATTTCATTAAAGTTTGGTTAAAGAATGTTCTTGATTCATCAGCTGATTACTGTATACGAGTAATATATATATATAAATAATTAAAATCTAGTTACCACTAGAATAGTTGTCTTTTCTTCTGCAGAAATAAATAGACTTTCCTATTCGAATTCATTTGATGCCAGACATCTAAAATAATTTGAACCATTCACAAAAAAGTATTGGTACTACAGCAGTAAAATGGTTTCTCTGAGGTCGGCTCTTATTTGAGATCCAGTGGGTTAATGTGACTTATGTTTCAGCTTTATAATAGTCCCCACCAAAGGGGCAATACACTCTGACTTCTTGCATTTAACTTAATATCGAAGTTCTGGTGTTATTAGTGAAAATATATCAAAATATATATATTTTATTATTGGAAAATGTTAATGAGGTGTTTATATGATTGTCCCACAGCCAGTCTAAGTGATTTAAATACATGTTAGATGTCACTTCAGTTCATTCCTTACTCTGGAAACGGATGGTGACACTGAGCGCACATCATTGTTGGATACATGATATAGAAAGGTCACATACAGTTGTGTTTCACATCCTTCATGTTACTGGATTTCACTTCAGCCAATGTACATGCAGTATTCAGTAAATAGTGCACTTAGATTCACTTCTGAGCAAAACATTAGCAGTGGTTTATGGGCAATTAATTTTGTCCTCGTGACTCATGGAGTCACAGTCGTATGATGATACAAAAGCAGAAAATTAAAGGTTTTTAGATTATGGTTTGCACTCATCTAACTACTCTCTCCCTCTCTCTCTCTCTCCCCCCCCTCTCTCTCTCTCTCCGTCTCTCTCTCTCTCTCTCTCTCTCTCTCTCTCTCTCTCTCCCCCTCTCTCTCTCTCTCTGTCTCTCTCTCTCTCTCTCTGTCTCTCTCTCTCTCTCTCTCTCTCTCTCTCTCTCTCTCTCTCTCTCTCTCATGCACACTTTTTAGGAATGTCCAAATCCTGTTGCAGTGAGACCTGCAGTGTGTGTGTGTGTCTTTGTATCCAGTGAAACCCTCCCTCCTCTCGCTCAGCCGGAGCTGAATGAGTCTCTTTGTTTAACCAAAGTATCACACAGATGATTAAATCAGGGGAATTAGAAATCAGCCTCAACTCTCAGCACACACACACACACATGCAGATAAGCAGGGTAGCATTCACACACACACACAGTGTCAATGCAGAGGCTGTAGAGATGTGCAGTGCATGATATTAGTCTCGTCCAATCAGAATGAACTTACAAGCTCATAAAAACATTGCATTTGTTCAGAACAGAACACTAGCATACTGCATGGACACAAACTCAATCTAAACTACATTGCTGTCACATGACAGCATTATTATGACAGCAAATATTTGCATTATCATATGCAGCATTCAGTTTGGCATTTGTCTTAAAGACAGAAAAGTAATATATTCTATGTGTCCATAGGCTACTGTGTTCTGGTGGAATACATGGGTGATAACTATGGTATGGATAATGAATACACATATTTTTACACAAAAAATTACACATCTAATGTGTTACTCACCATTACCTTTTAATTAAATGATTTGTGAATATATGTGTGTGTGTGTTTGTGTGTGTGTGTGTGTGTTAAAAAAGTAAGGAAGAATAAAATGAATATCCAGGTAAGTATAAAGACAAGGAGGCATTTGAACAGACTGCAGCTTTATTTAAAGTGAGGGAAGTTAGTCACTGCTCTCTTCTATTTACACTGATAAAGAAAAACAACAACACTTTTACCCACCACAAAATTACAGTTTCCAACATCAGAATAAAACACTACTGATAAAAACCGAACAAAACAACAAATATAAATAATAATATGTAATATAAACAAGAATTCTGTTTGTTTGCTGTTTATGAATAATACTAAAGAACAGGTCAAAAACTATAACAGTACCAAAGGGAAGAGAACATCTAATAACTAACCCTGATAGCACAGGTATCACAGAGATGTCATTTACATCTCCAGGACGTCTATGGGACCTTTCCTATCAGATGACAAGTGATGCATATGATTATGTAAAAATGACATCTTAAAGACATCTATAAGATGTTTGTACACAGCAGTTGCTTTCCAGATGAAGCGATCTTTAACAGACCTCATGCAGACGTGCGTGTGCTATCTGAGAAACATCGTTTACAGTAACAGACTGCAACAAACATGTTTTTATTAGCCGCAATCTTTTATTTCTCTCTTTTTTTATAAAATGGTGTTTAAAAATATATTAAACGTTAAGACTGGCATTGTTCTGAAACGACATTACTTCAATAAAAGACCAAACGGCGCGTTCTTTCAAATTCATGTAGATTATTTGTCACGTGGGCGTTTAAATATTCATAGCGGCTAACGGCTGATAAATTTAGCGCGCTGAAAAAAAAAAATAGATTTGCGAGATTTAATTCGAATTTATCCTCGATGACAAACCGTTGCTGATGGACTGAGGCACTTAAGTAAAAAAAAAAAAAAAAGTCTTTATTAACCGGAAATGGTTAATTCCGATGACTGAAATATTGCCTGTGTTTGGAGTAAAAGGTAAAGACGAGTAATTATCACGTCCTGGCACTGATATTTACACACGCTGAAAGTCATAAAACACTAATGTCATTAACAAACACTAGACAGTGGTGAAGACTTTTCAGTGTAGTTATGGCAGCACAAATAACAAGAGTAACAACACTAGAAACGATTACAACAACGAAAACACGTCATTATTTGTTGATAAAAACAATATGGCCTTGTTTTGGTTAATAAAAAGAGATTATTCACTCATACAAAACCACAACAACATGGATTTCCAGATACTATCATCAGTTGTGAGTTTGTGTGTGAAGTTTGAGTGATCTAGTGTTTGAGCGGGTCGACTTCGGTACTGATGTTTGGTTTGAGTGTTACTGCCACTCAAGAGTTCAGAAACTGCACCTATTTTTGTCGGATGTTGTTTAATGTTTTGGTCTCAGAACTTTGGTAATATGTTTCATGAGGGACCACAGGTGTTTAATTTCTTCCTCCTTTAATTCGTCTAGCGTTGAGTGAATCTGTGTCGGTTGTGAAGGTTTTATCAGCCTGAGGCACGTGAGAATATGTTCCCTGCAGATCTCCACACACACAAGTTTCTCTCAGGTTCCTGTCTGTGTAGACTGTGGTGCAGGTGAGCGTTTGTCATGATATTCAGTCACACTTTTGTTGGACCCTACATCGACTGGACACCAAACCAGCACATCGCGTCATGGTCGAGATAAGGTGGTGTATACGGGCTGCTCCCAGTGTGTTGGGCTGTGTGACTGCGGCACGGAGCCGGGGTCTGGAATGGCGGTGTACAGGGGCCTCTGCGAAGGGCCCATGTAGGAGAAGGCGGAGTAAAGGCCAGAGGTCTGGCTTGAGTGAGCGTAGTACGAGCCGGATGCCTGGTGCTCAGCGTATTCGGCGAACTGCGCGCGGGACGCCAGCGAGGGGAAGGCGGCGCTGTAGTGTGGCAGGTATGTGACATGTGACCCGCTCGCCGCTGCATCACTGGAGAAGTGCGTCTCACTCTTAATCTGCGTCTTCCCGCCATCCGATCCCAAGTGTTGCTGGGACGGCAGCTGCTGCTTGGAAAGCCAGGCGGTGGAGTGACCGCTAGCGGCTGCCAACGCACTGGAGATGCCGTAAGTGTACGGCGAAGCCGAAGACCCAGCGCTTGTGCCACTCGATGACTGCGGGTGGCCGTTGGGCGGCAGGTACTGGTCGAACTCGTTCACATCAAACGGCTCCATGTTGGCCATCACCTCATGGCTGATCTCGCCAATGTCCACGTTTCCAAAGTCGATGTGCGGTTTTCCACTGGCCGATGAGGAGGCGGAGCTTCCATCTGCTCCCACCCCCAAACCGCTCCTGGAGGCTCCGCCCTCGCGCTTGCCCTCACCGGATTTACCACCCTGCAATTCTGTTTTAGGAGTAGTAGGGGGCGTCGGAGGGCTGTGACTCTGACCTGAAGGAACAAATGGATACATTTTAGAGGAAGCAGTTTGGGGTGAGTAAGATTTTTGATGTATTTGAAGGTTTTTGCTCACAGATGCTGCATTTATTACTTTTCTAACACTATAAATGTCTTTACTATCACTTTGGTCAATAAAAGTGAGCCCGGATGTCTTAACAGTAGTGTAGGTGAGTGTAACTCACCTGTAGTGTGAGGGTGGTGTCCGTCGCCCAATGGTGATCCTGCGGCTCCGCCATGAGCCACCTCCAGATGCAGACTTTTGTAATGCGATTGGCTGTGACTGACCTCGCCCTCAGAGTGGGCGTCACCCTCAGAGCTGGATCCCGGTTTGCCGTTCTTGCGTCTACGTGGCTGGTACTTGTACTCGGGATAATCTTTCTTATGCTGCTTCCTCAAACGCTCAGCTTCCTCGATAAATGGCCTCTTATCTGACTCGTTCAGCAGCCTGAGACAAACATGCAAAAAAAAAAGGATTATCTTTTGCACAGTATATATAATGCAAAAACATTCATGCATTTTAAAATACCAGATTATTCAAGAGTGAAGTGCTCAACTAATGTGACATGTAACAGTTAATCACAGGACAAATAGAGAGAATATAATCCTATCATCACAGTAAACTCCTATATAAATTCATAACTCAGGCACCAATATAAACTGACATTACAATCTTATTCCAATAAACAGAATTGCAATATTCCATCAGTGCTTTTTAAATTTTAATACTTAAGTTTTTAAAATGTGTGTAATCATTTTTTTCCCTGTGGCCTTATTTACTGTATGTAAAAGAGTAGTTAAGTTCTGAATAGACTAGACACTAGACTTTGAGATTGTTGAGTTGTTAAACACTGAAACTGTCTCAGATTTCTCATCTGAGAGTTTAACATGAGCAGACGATCAGTGTGTGTGTGTGATATTCCAGCTGGTGTCTGAACGAACTCTGCGGTGTGATTCTCCACCTGTTGTGCTGTCATCTGTAGAGCGAGACACTTTGATTCAGAGACTGCAGCTATAAATCCAGCAGAACCAAACACTCGCTCACACATGAAAATAAACTATTTTAGATAAATGCCCTCAGTAATAGCTGAAGCTGGCCTTCTAGCTCAGGTTAATAGTGTTGTTTACAGACTGTGGCCGGTGTGTGTGTGTGTGCTCTTTTCCACAGCAGCTCCTGAAGGGATTTG